>NW_027202271.1:44457157-44887157 GCF_024711535.1 Dipodomys merriami | reverse complement strand
CCCAAGCTGAAATGAAAGCTGTGAGTTGATAGTGAAGGGCACAGAGATACGTCATTTCTTTCTTATCAAGGCCTGCTTTTCTAATGAATCTATGAAGGTAGAAGGTGAGGTACTAGAGAAGAGACAAGTCAGATAGTAGAAAACTAAATCAAGACTTAAGAATGATGGCTTTTATCTTCTTCCTTTTGTCCTATTCTTCTTCCTCCCTTCATTTCTCCATAAACATCTGTCGAGTAGTGAGCCTGGAGTGCTTCAAGGTATGCACATTCTATGTCTAGAATACTTAGAGAGAGGTGTATTTAGCCTGCCATGTGCTAGTTACCTCATTGTGCTTCAGTTGGCCCATAAAAGCAGGTATCCAGAAGGATCTCCCATCATTTTAAATTCTACTCCAGCCTATGTTGATGTAAGAGTTGATCTTGTTTTCTTCCAGACTTATCCATGGATACTGATTCACCACTGTGCAGCTCTTAGTTAACTGTTTGCTCCTACTGTGATTGAGAACAAAATAAAATTGTTCTCTGATGACTCTTCAGTGAGTCAGTAGGTCTTCTTTTCATTTCTTAATTCTTATTCTACATAAGACTCCAATAAGCAATTCCTCTACCCAGCAATTACAATTAAACCCATTAATTAAAAATATAAACAGACCATAACACATCAGTTACCATGGTTATAGGATGTATTCAATAAAGCATGAGAATTAAACAAGTATGTAGTTGTATGTACAAATGTGGAAATGTTAGAGACAGAGTCTTATTTCCTCATTAAAAATATTTTTATTATCTTTAAGTAGTTGTACTTTATTATCTTTAAGTAGTTGCCATTCAACAAAGCAGTTTATGAACACAGTGCATCTTGATCAATTCTCACCCACACCTTCCAACCCTTCCTTCACTTAATTTTTTAAGACATGTATTGAACTTTTTTGCCATTTAACAAAGAGCAGTTTATGTATATATTGCCTCTTGTTCTATGTCATCCCTTTAACATTTTCATTCTCCTTCAATCCACCCCTTCCCTTATTTTTCTCAATTCTGTAAGCAACTTAGTTAGTAGGTCAATATAGCTGCTTCCTTATTTCCTACTGACTTTAGAAATATTTTTTTTCTTTTTTATATTGATTGTGTATTTGATAGACCACACAGGTTTTTCTAAGAACAGAAGACAAGAATTTGTTAGTTTAGGGGCATGATACATTCCACTGATACATGGAAATATGTTATGCAAATTTAAGCCTAAGTCATTCATTTAAAAATAAACTAGAAAATCCTGTAGAAGTAGCATGTATACCAAGTCAAGGATAAATTTTAATATACTTGTGTGAATATGAATATAGATTTGAATTTTCCTGTTGCCCAGAATTTAGAATAAATAACTTTAGTATTGCCAATAATGGAGTCTCTTCATATTTTAAAGAGGGACACTTAACACATGCTCAGACTTTACTATAACACTAATTTTGATGGAGTAACCATCACTCCCAGTAGCCTACCATGGAGAAGCTAGAGATTCATTAGGACAAGTGTTGTTGTTGTTGTTGTTCTTGGGACTTGATCTCTGGGCCTGGGTGCTGTCCCTCAGCTCTTCAGCTCAAGGCTGGTGCTCTACCACTTGAGCCCCAGTGCCACTTCCGATTTTCTGGTGGTTTATTGGAGATAAGAGTCTTACAACCTTTCCTGCCTGGGCTGGCTTTGAACCATGATCCTCAGATCTCACCTCCTGAGTAGCTAGGATTACAGGCCTGAGTTACTGGCACCTGGCTACAAGTGCATTTTTTTTTTTCTGTTTTGCTTATGTGGTGCTGAGGAATCGAACCCAGGGCCTCATGCATGCAAGGCAAGCGCTCTACCACTGAGCCACCTTCCCAGCCCCAAGTGCATTTTTTTTTTTAAAGGAACCATTCAAAAGGAAAGAGTGACAGAGCCAAACAGAAGGAGGCAGCAAGAGAACTCTAAAGCAAGAGTTCTTTAAATAGAACTTAGGATGCTAGCCATAAAGGCGTTTTAGACTTTTATTCCTGGCCAGATGTTGGCTGTGCAGGAGGAGTATAGAGCTGACTTTAGCCCCTATACCAGTGGAAGGCAGGGGAGTTGGAGGAAGAACTTGACAAGGATCCCCTGGAGTGTGAAGGGTCTAGAGAACTGTGAAGAACAAAGGCAGAAGGGTGCTTCCCTAGCAGCAGAGCAACATCAGAGGTTGCCATGAGAGCAATTTACACTGCTACCACTTGGCTGGAAAAAGTATACAAACCTCAGGAACATCATAGAGACTGCCCAACAAAGGAAATCAAACAGGCACTGTGCAATTTCCTCCATATTGGTCTCCATCTATGAGCTATAATAGGAGAGGGGAAAGGAAGAAGTGTTTTGAATTGAGCAAAAAATTAATGTTTAATTTAGACTGTACTAAAAATTTCTATAGTTAATTCTTCTCACCCCTGAGAGTGATTTCAAAGCTATACAATCTGCCCAATATGTCATCCAGGGGCAAAAGGGAGCTGTGCGTGTGTGAAGTTAGTTCTAAAGAGGGAAAAGCAGTATACAGATTCCTAATCACAGATTTGGCATGCTTAAGACATTAGTTACATAGCTTATTTTAAAAGTAAGCTGTTATATCTGCAATTGGCCATATTTGTCCAAAACAATTAAAAAAATTTTTTTTTGCCAATCCTGGGATTTGAACTCAGGGTCTGTGCCTGTCCCTGTGCCTCTCTGTGCTCAAGGCTACCACTCTACCACTTGAGCCACAGTGCACTTCTAGCCTTTTCTGTTTATGTGGTAATGAGGAATCAAACCCCGGGCTTCATGCACGCTAGGCAAGCACTCTACCACTAAGTCACATTCCCAGGCCAATTTTTAAATTTTGAAAATTATTATAAATTGTTATTATAAAAATAATTTTTAAAATTGTTATTATACAGTTACATAATTCAGATAGAGAGTCCATTTCATCCCTTTCTCTCGCCCAGTTTTCCCTCCTGTCCCATCCACAAGTTGTATACTTCATTTTCAACATAGTATCTAGTGAGTACCACTATTGCATTTGTTCATCCTTTGTAAATGGATGAAATCTTCTGTATGGTAAAAATGCTACAACTGCCATCACTATAAACAGTACCTAATTAATAAACCACAAATACTGGCATTGTTCATAAAATTTAACAGGCTTAAATGAAATTTTATAAAGTTCAACTGATGAAGCTTGTTCACTGAAATGTTTTGACTTGCACTGGTATTTAAAAAAAATTTTATTGTGAAAATACTGTACAGAGGGGATACAATTACATGGGCAAGGTAATGAGTACATTTCTTATCAAGCATTGTTGCCTCCTCCTTTGTTTCCCCTTCCCATCTTCCTCCCCCCCACCATGGGCATTTTTTATCCCTGCATTTATATTAAAAATTCACACAGACAAAAAGGAAAAAAAATGCCAATACCTGACTTCTGCCTCAAATTTTTCTACTTGCAATGGGGAAAAATACATTCAGAACTACTGATAACAGGAAGAGAAAAAAAAAAGAATGCAATGTTTCTGATCATAATGAATTATTCATGACTTTTTCCAATATGTGGAATGATCATCAGTATTTTCAGCACAATTGTTATACATTTGGTACACATGTTGAATCTTTTAAAAGGTCAATTAAAAGCCGAGTGTGGTTATGTACACCTCTAGCCCAGCACTTCAGAGTCTGAGGCCAAGAGTGCTGAGCTTTGAGGCCAGCCTGTGTCAAAAAAAGAAAAAAATAAAATAAAGATAAAAGCCACCCACAGATATGCCTCAGTTGCTTCAGGCAAAGTAGTAATAGCTAGGTCTGCTTTGAAGTCCTGAACAACTTCTCAAACCAGACGTTTGAATGGGAGTTTGGGAATCAGAAGGTCAGTGAGCTTCTGAGTGTGTCTAATTTCAAGAAAGCCAGAATACCAGGTTCATGATGACATTTCTTCGCCCCTCCATTAGAGGGTGCACTCTTACCGTACACTTTTCTAATTGTTTTCTGGGTGCTTTACCAAGGATGGATTTGTGCATTGTATAAACTGTGGTATACTTACTCCATTTCCTTACCTCACTTTTCTTGTGTGTGTATTTCAAAAGCTTTAATTTCTACAGTCTCATTATATAAGTTTAATTACATCTCCTATATATCTTTTAAAAATGTACTTTATTGTTATTTTAGAGGTGCTATACAGCAGGGTTATATTTACATATATCAGGTAACACATTCCTTTCGCAAAGTATCATCTGTGCCCTCATTCTCTCCCTCCCATCTACACTCACGAGTTGCATAGCTCACTTTCATCAATGTCCAGTGCGCTCCACTGCTGCACCTTTTCACTCTTTTCCCTCTGATTCTGTGCCCTTTCCCTACCCTTCCACAGATGCGCACACGAACACATTCTATGTAAGAATACGAATACAGAGTCATCAGAAAAAGAAAAAAACAAATCAAGAAAAAAGTCCTCTGTTTCCATATCTTTGGAGCTCCTTTCAGTATGTATATTATTTTATCTACGTATGAAGAAGAGATGCTTGGGTATTACACTTTTGTGATTCCCTCACTGTATGTATCTAGAATCCTGTGTAGGAAGTGGCACTGTAGCTCAAGCTGTAGAGCACTTGCCTTGAGCTGAAGGGCACAGGGACAGTGCTCAAGCCCAGAGTTCAAGCCCCACAACTGACAAAAATGGTACTAGAATCCTGTGTAATTTGTCATATCCCAGTGCATTTTTTGGATCTGACTTCTGCATATCAGGGAGAACATGCGCCATTTGTTTGTCTGATCTTGGCTTACTTCACTTAACATGATTTGTTCTAGTTCCATTTCCCTGCAAATGGCATTATTTTATTCTTTCTAATGGCTGTATAAAATTCCATTGTATAGAGATACCACAGTTTGGGGATCCACTCATTTATTATGGGGCACCTGGGTTCCTTCTGTATCTTGGCTATTGTGAATAGTGTGGCAATGAACCTGGATGTGCAGGTGTCCTTATCATATCCTTCAGGAAAAGGTGAGAGGGAGTGTGTCACTCTCATCTTGGGCCTCAGAGTGAGAGGTGAGTAGATATCCTACAGGCTAAGCTTTATTTCTCTATCTCAGCACATGCACCCTACTCACCTTTTAGTGAGCAGAGAATTCTTCTGTTCAGACAACATTCTGAGAGCTTGGACATCCTTCACACCACTAACTTAATTATTTTATGCTAGTCTACTTTTATTCTGTGGATTCAGTTTCAAACAGCTTGTATGTTTAAGGCAGAACTGAACTACAGCCTCTATTTATAGTCATTTATTTATTGTACACATATTTATTTACTTATGTAGTCAGTTGTGGAGCTTGAACTCTGGGCCTGGGATCTGTCCTTAAGCTCTCTTTGCTCAAGCCTAGTGCTCTTCCACTTTGAGCCACACCACCACTTCTGGTTTTCTGGTGGTTAACTGGAGAACTAATTCAGCAATGATACTCACTAGATACTATGTTGGAAATGAACTATACAACTTGGGGTGTGGGGGTTGGGACAGGAAAAACTGGGAGATAATGAGGGAGTGACACTGTTCCAAAAGTACTCATTACCTAACTTATGTAACTGTAACTCCTCTGTATATCACCTTTACAATTAAAAAAAAATCCAGTTTAAAAAGAAAGACTCTCAGGGCTTTCTTGGCTATGCTAGCTTTGAACTGTGATCTTCAGATCTCAGCCTTCTGAGTGAGGAGTGAGCCACCAGTACATGGCTTGCACACATATTTTACAGTATTGACTATGTGCCAGCAATTTTCTAGGTACTGAGGATGTAATAGCGTACAAAAGGGAACAAATGTCAGCCTTTTATTGTAATGGAGGCAAGAGAAAATAAAGAATAAAGAATGTCAACATGTAATGTATGTCACAGGATAGACAGTGATAATTGTAAGAGTTGAATTGTGCAGACAATGATGCAAACTTTTTTGTTCCAGAGGTACAGACATGTTGTGTAAGAAATTACAATTCAATTAGTTAAATTGTCACATATAGTATCATCTGGTTTTATGTAGTTTTTCATAATCTTATCCCAATATTTTTTCTTTCAGTGACTATAAATACATGTCTTACGCTCCATTAAATTGGCTTTATCATTCTATTGACTCTCTTATTCACAAGCTTTTTGCCTCTTTATGTATGTACTATGTGAGCCATGTTTATCTTTTCATAGTTACACATGGTGTGGCAGCACACACCTGTAACCAGGAGGCACTTGGAAAGAGGAAGCACCATATTCATGAGTTTGAGTCCAAGTTGGACTGTATGGTAAATTCCAGGCCACTCTAGGCTACAAAGAAAGACTCTGGTCTCTGCCACTCCCCTCAAATTGACTATTGACATATAGAATACAGTTGATATGCTCCTGATTTGTTATATATTTCTTTAATGGACAAAAATATTAAGTATGGGGCTGGGAAGGTAGCTCAGCGGTAGAGTGCATGCCTTGCAAGCATGAGGCCCTGGGTTCGATTCCTCAGCACCACATAAACAGAAAAAGCCGGAAGTGGCACTGTGGCTCCAGTGATAGAGCACTAGCCTTGAGCTGAAGAGCTGAGGGACAGTGCCCAGGCCCAGAGTTAATGCCCATGACCAGCAAAAAAAAAAAAAAAAAAAATTAAGTATGTATTAAAACAAGACATTTGATATAAAATCCTGTGGATGAATTTTTCCATACTCTAAATTGATACACTAAAAGGCATTAAAAATGAAAATTATGGGAGTCTTTAATTCCAATTTCCTGCATAGGGACAGGAAAAGATTTTCTCTTTTTCTGTTTTTTTTTTCTCTCTCTAATCCTATTATACTAAAATAAATTCTTGCTAAAAAAAAGAAAATTAAATATGCCTGTAAATGTAGCTTCTCAGTGATAGAGTACTTGTCTTGTTTGTACACTGCCTAGTTTATGCTGGGTTTGTAAGTCTAGCACACAGAAAAAGATATTATGAAGGCCATAAAGTTAAAGATGATAAAAACTTAGGAGCTTTTCTTTTCTTTTCTCTCTCTCTTTTTTTCCTTCCCTCCCTCCCTCCCTTCCTTTTTGCCAGTCCTGAGGCTTGAACTCAGGGCGTGGGCACTGTCCCTGACCTTCTTTTGTCCAAGGCTAGCACTCTACCACTTGAGCCACAGTGCCACTTCTGGCTTTTTCTGCTTATGTCGCACTGAGGAATCGAACCCAGGGCTTCATGTATGCTAGGCAAGCACTGAGCCAATACATTCCCAGCCCTAGGCTCATGTTTTTAAATACTCTAATAAGTAAATACTTAATTGGAAACAATATTGTGTAATATACTCTCAATAAAATGGTATTTGTCTTTTGACAAAACTTTCAGTGTGCTGACAAAAATTCAAGTTTTGAATCTGTAAAGCAAAGACTCAGAGCCTGAGCCTGCATCATAGTAAATGAACTTTCTGAGGGAAGTTCATCCTTTAACTCCCATCCTCCTCCTTCTTATTCTCGCTCCCTCCCCCCCCCAAAAAAATCCAAACTAAGTTCTGTGGCTACTGAAGTAAAACAGATCCAATAATATAGATTATAGATTTCTACATGTGTATCTGGAGATGTTAAGCTGTTCCTGTGCAGCAGAGTACATGGACAGCTGAATTTAACTAGGGTTTTAACTTGGATAGATGAAAATAATAGAGGAATGAGATAGAAGTGCAAAAGTCAAACATTTGTAAGAGTGCCTACAAAGTTGGATCATGGATTTTAACTTGTTTTTTTTTTTCTTTGAGACAGAGTCATAACTATGCTGCCTAGATAATCCTTCAGTTTACCATTTACCAAGTAGCTGAGGCTGTCTTTGAATCTGAAGCTCTCCTGTACCATTTTTGTGAGAACTTGGATTACAGATGTGAGACGCCATGCCTCCTGATTTTTAAACTGGCATTTGATGTAAATAAAAAGTTAAAGAAATGACTGCTACAAAGTAAGAAGGACCAATGGATTAGAGGCCTTAGGGAGGGTATAAATTAGTGATAGTTTTTGTGATGTTAATTTAAGAAAAATAAATGGATAGGGATTCGTGGTCACATAGGGTAAGAAGAACTATATGTGTAGGATTAGTGAAAGGGATTCTTATATGATTATGTTTTAACCACTGCTTAGTTTTTGGAATAATCAAGTTTTCAAGTGCATTATTCCAGTTATGAAGTTATTATAAATTGCAGAGAAGTACAATGTTTTTTGAACAAACTATACAGGTGAGCAGTAGGTATGAGCTCCTTTTAATAGTCAAAAAGATTCTACATAAGAACTCTAGAAGAAGGAAATGGCATATACTATTAATTAGTAGTTTTTTTTTTTTTTTTTTTTAAATCGGTCGTGGGGCTTGAACTCTGGGCTTGGGCGCTGTCCTTGTGCTCTTCAGCTCAAGGCGAGCGATCTACCACTTGAGCCACAACACCACTTCCGGTCTTCTAGCGGTTTATTGGAGATAAGAGTCTCACGAACTTTCCTGCCCCGGCTGGCTTTGAACCGCGATCCTTGATCCTCTGATCTCAGCCTCCTGAGTAGCTAGGATTACAGGTGTGAGCCACCGGCGCCCAGCTAATTAGTAGTTTTAAAACAAATCTTTTTTTTTTTTTTTTTGTCGGTCATGGGGTTTGAACTCTGGGCCTTCAGCTCTTCAGTTCCAGGCGAGTGCTCTACCACTTAAGCTACAGCACCACTTCCAGTTTTCTGGTGGTTTATTGGAGATAGAAATCTCACACTTTCCTGCCCGGGCTGGCTTTGAACCGCGATCCTCAGATCTCAGCCTCCTGAGTAGCTAGGATTACAGGCGTGAGCCTCCAGTGCCCGGCTTAAAATAAATCTTGATCCAGGCCAATGTCTGTAATCTTAACTACTCAGGAGGATGAGATTAGAAGATTTGGTTAAGCCAGCCCAGGCAGGAAATTCTGTGAGGCTCTTGTCTCTAATTAACCTGCAAGTCAAGTTGTGGCTCAAGTGGTAGAGTTCTAGCCTTCAGCAAGAAAGCTCAGGGACAGTGCCTAGGCCCCCAGTTCAAGCCTCAGAACCAGCACACAGATACACACATACACACATACACACACACACACACACACACACACACACACACACACACAGACATTTTGAAAAACAAACACAAAAAGTCACTTTAATTGAGAGGGGATATTTCTCATATTCCTTAAAAGAAAGTCCTTGGAGTATAGAAAGATGGAAATATATGCTTTGTAAGTAATTGCCAATAGTGATTAATAATGAATTAGTTGTGTTACACTGTTCTGTTCTGCTATACTATAGAGACAAACAGTAAAAACAAAATCTATTTGGGAAGAAATATGTATTATATAATTTTCCACACGTTACTAAAATATTTTCACATTCATCAACTCATTTGAAAATATTAACTTGAAAATATAGCTATTCAAAAGTTCTGTAAGTACTTTTTAATAAACTTTCCATTCATAGCTTGGCAGACTATTTAAGCATTATTAAACGTTTCTTCTTTTTCTGCTTTTTTCCCCCCAGCCCAGTGTTCAAATTGAGCCTCTAAGCTTGTAAACAGTGGCAGAATGGTAGGATTTAGGAGCTTTGATTTTCAAGCTTCAGTAATGACATTGACCCGGAGGTCAGTTCCAAGTCCACGCCCAGTTTCAGCACAGTATTTATCTATGACCTTATTTTCTCTTAATCTGTAAATCACAGGCATAAATGATGATTTATTTCATGTAACTCTTCAGAATAGGATTTAAAAATTCCTTAAAAGAGCCTAAGCATGGCTTTTAGAAGGTGCTGAAACTGGTTATGAAGAGAATGAGACTGATCCAAGTACACTGCCTATGGACCTGTGAACATGTCACCCCGTGTGCTGATGCTAAAAAAATGCTCAAATAATTCTTCACACATAAAAGGCACTCCATGTTAACATTATCAGTCCATTAAGTACTGCTATGATCCAAGAAAGGCAGCGCCCAACTTTTTTTGCCAAGTGCAGTTGCAGCTTCTCATCCCTTTAAATTACTTTTTTTTTTTGTCGGCAGTGGGGCTTGATCTCAGGGCCTAGGTGACGTCCCCGGGTTTTCGGAGTCCCAGGTCCACTTCCATGTTTTTTGGAAAGGCAGAGGGAAGCCCCAGCAGACCTCTGAAGCAGGTCTGCTTCTCTCCCGTCTGCGGGAACCCAGGGGCCGAGCACCCAAGTCAGCAAGAGGATCCCGCTCAGGATGGCGTCTCGCGTCCAGAGCCAGGAGTAAACAAGGGACGGGACGCGCTGACACATTTCACAGAAGGGCCAACCACTGTACCTCGCGGGTGTCTCCTCCTTCCGCCCTGGGCAGGGACATCCCCAGGTCGGGCTCCAGGAGTCTCTCTCAGCCCGTCAGCGGGGATGGCCCTGACAGTGCGCGCGCGCGGCCCTCTGACGGAGCCCCAGCGTGCGCTCCGCTGTCCCCGAGTCCTCCGGCCTGCCGGAAGAAGCCGCGGCGCCAGCGTCCGGCCGCTTGTCCGTCACGCAGCCGCCCACTCTCCCGCTGCTTCTGATTGGTCGCAGGCCGTGGCCAGCCCCCTATCAGGCCTACCCACCCCGGACGGACAGGCCGGGGAGGGCGGGGCGGCAGTGGCTCCGCCCCTCCCCACAGCCTCAGCTCGGGTCCGCCCAGCTGTCAGTTACGGGGGCGGCCCGGCGGGCGGGCGCTCGCAGGCTACCTCGTTGCTCGCACGCTCTCGCTCCCTCTCGCCGCCTGTGGGGAAGTCCGGGCCGCCCGAGCGGCCGCCACCACCACCTCCGTCCCTTCCTCCTCCCTCGCCTCCCCCTCTCGGCCCTCGCGACCCCGGAGTCTCGAGTCGCTCCGCGAAGGGTCCGGAGAGTCACCGCGGCGGCGCCGGGTGCGGGGTAAACCATGTTGAGGCGGATTTTGCAGAGGGTAAGAGAGGGAAACCGTCTTCCGGCAGCACGTGAGCGGGGCGGGCCGGAGTCGGCGGGCCGCGGACCGGGTGTCGAGGCGGCAGCGCGGGCCGCCTTCCTTCCCTAGGCCCCGCAGCCCGCAGGCCGCTGGGGCCTGCTCGTCCGGCTCGGGGGCGGGCCGCGGGGCGCAGGCCGGAGCCGCGGGCGGCTGTCACCGCGAGCGCGCGTGGCGCGGGCGGCCGGCCGGCCGGAGGGTGTGGTGGCCGCGCGGCTCTCCCAGAATCCCAGGATGAGATTGAAAATGGAGAGTTGAGTGGCGGAGACCGGCGGGGCTGGAAAACGCCCCGTGGGGGAGACGGGGAGGGGCGGCTTGCCGAGCTCTCCTCCGCCCTCCCCTCCCGCCGTGACACCCGGGCTCCCCTCGGTCTGACACGACCACGCACCTGACACGCCGCTTCCAGACCACGGCGCTGGCCGAGGGGAGACCTGGCCTAGTCCGGGCCCGATCTTGGGACTAACATCTGGCACAGTCAGCTGAGAAGGAAGCTATTACTCACTGTTGGAAACTTTTCCTTTTTAATTAAAAATGCATTTCCCCCTCCAAGCCACAGTACCTTATTTTAGCTGTCCAAAAAAGAAAAGAAAAGAATCTACCAGAAGCTTGATCAAATGGTGTACACTTCTTTACTTCCTACCAGTGCTATTTCGACTTGAAATCTGGAAAATCTTGAAGCTAAAGCTTTGGAACGTGATTAGATGCATTATTTGGGCAGCTTCTAGAATAACAATTAAAGTCTTTTTCTCTGAATTACTGTTTTTATTTTCCTTTTCGGTAAAGTGCAACGAAATGTAAATGATTTTTAAAGGGGCTCAGGACAGAATTTGTGGTACTCAGTCAAGGAATGTGCAGGAGAGTTGAGTCATCCAGTATATAAGAAAGGAATGTTTTTGCTTCTCCCAACTTTTTTGAACTTTTAAAGTCATACGAAACTTAGTTATATATCGGGAGTAAAAATTGATTTCTGTCTCTAACCCCATCGAATGACATTATGATGATGATGATGATATTTTGCATTGGTTTTGCCAAGGGTTTGAAATCT
The DNA here is from genome assembly GCF_024711535.1 of Dipodomys merriami. Lineage (NCBI taxonomy): Eukaryota > Metazoa > Chordata > Mammalia > Rodentia > Heteromyidae > Dipodomys > Dipodomys merriami. Next base: position 44,875,166 of record NW_027202271.1, on the reverse strand, counting down.
TGGATCAGCAGTGGTTTGGCAGTAGCAAGGATATGGCCTTTAGACCTGCCATCAGTTCTTTTGTTCAACAGTAGACATCTGTGTATGATTTACTTTAAGCACTTAAAGATATTTTCTTTTTATCAGACCTTGAGGAACTGATTACCTCATGCCTTGGATTTGTTTTTGCGCTAGTTCCACAAGTGAAAAATTAGTTTGCCTGTGCTTTTCTTTAAAGTTTATAAATAAACCAAGTGTTTCCTTATTTGAGGTTAGCTTCTGGTAGTTACAGATTAGCTGTTAAAAAATGTCAGAGGATTAATGTTAAGCATTGGGATTAGATAAAAACCACTTTTAGTGTTGTTTGCATACACATCTGCTGAGGACATTTTTATGGAAACTACAAAGTTGGCTTATTGTACTTATTGCTGAGATATATTATCAAATAATCATATTTGAAAAACACAGTTTGAATTGAATTTAATCATATTGAAACAACTCAGAAGTGTGATTAGATAATTCTTTGTTGTGGGGTGCTATCATACTGGGCACTGTAGGAAGTTAACAGCACTAGAGGCTAGGACCATTCTCTCAAATACTCCTTTGCCTCTGTGATAACCCAAAGTATCTCCGGCCTGTACTCAGATGTATTCTAGAGGCAAAACTTCTCCTGGTTGATAGATGTATGCACTCTTTTATAGAAAAGTTTGAAGTGATTCCCACAATTAACTTTCGGTGAAGTTTTACTGAAGGGAGGCTGAATAATGACATTTAGGAAATGAGATGAGATGCAGGGATTGGTGGGAGTTGAGGATACTCTGGTGGCTAAAGACCAGGTTTTGAGAGGACCTGGAGTCCCTTTGAAGGAGTTCAGCTTTTTATCTTGTAGATGGGTCAGTAGTATTACCTGATTTTGGTAGGAGTATTTTGATAAAAGTTTTAAATCTTGTGATTTACATGACTATTTTAGAATTTAGAATATATAACTTATTAACTTCGTAGGTGGTATTTACTAACAAGGAGAACTTGAATACTTAAATCATGTAACATGGCAACTTTTATTTTACCCCACCCTGATAACCTTATTTTATAGCATTGGTATTAAGACATAAAAATATGCTCTCTGATTTAGAGATTGTATGTGTGTGTGTGTTGGTCAACTTTCTTGCTTATGACTGGTTTTCTGCTACTGATTCACTGGCTTTTTGTTGGCTAATTGGAGACGGAGTCTTGCAGACTTCTCTGCTTGGGCTGATTTTTAAGCTCGGTCCTCCAGATTTTAGCCTTCTGTGTTGCTAGAATTATAGGTGTAAGCCACTGGCACCTGGCTAGAGATTTGTTTGAAACAGTCTTTATGCTTTGAAATCATTTTTCATTTCTTTAACAGTCTGTTTTTAGGTGACCTTTAATGATCATTTTCTTCTGAATTATGTCATTTAAATAACAAGTTTGAAAGAAGAAAGGGACAATGCATTTGTAATCAGTTACAACTCAGTCTTTGAATATTGCCAATAAGGTCATAGAAGTTTGGCTTCTGAATATTGCCAATAAGGTCATAGAAGTTTGGCTTCAGTGCCGCCTCCTCCTCTTCCTCCTCCTTCTCCATTCTCCTTCTTCATTCTCCTTTCCTTTTTTCCCGTTGGCCTTCTTTTCTCTTTCATTAGCTTACTAAAATAAAGATGTCACGCTGATGCTTAGAATGGTCTAGTGAAACATTAAGGGTGATGTGGTAGCTCCAATATGTATGTACTGAGTATTTTGCCTATAGTTCTGTGAAGACAAACCTGACTTTAAAAGGCTTGATGTCCAGAAAAATGATTAGCATTTACTACCTTAGGCAGTTTGTAAACTTTGCTGCCATTTCTTTCTCAAGGAATTTAGTAATAGTAGAATATTAGATTTCTTTTTCATTGGTAAATATAAAGGATATATCTATATCTATATCTATATCTATATCTATATATATATATTTTGGGTCTAGTCGTGGGGCCTGAACTCTGGGTCTGGGCGCTGTCCCTCAGCTCTTCAGCTCAAGGCTAGCGCTCTACCACTTGAGCCACAGCGCCACTTCTGGCTTTTTTCTTTTTGCTTATGTGCTGCTGAGGAATTGAACCCAGGGCCTCAGGCATGCAAGGCAAGCGCTCTACCACGGAGCCACCTTCCCAGCCCTAAAGGATATTGTTAAAGAATGGATTAAATTATTCCAGAATTGTAAAATAGAAGAGCTTACATGATTACCTGGTCTGTATCTTTGATTTTAAAAGTTAGGAAGTAAAAACTGAATGATAGTGATTTATGTAAAGTAACAGTTAAATACTAAAGACATCTAGGGACTAGAGTCAAATCTCCCAGTTCTGATCCATTTCTGTTTTTTTTTTTTTTTTTTTGGCCATTACACCCCTTTCTCCTCATTGCCCAATTGATATGATTAGTGCTATGCTAGTTATTGTGGAATATAAGGGATAAATTTCTGCTTAAAGGAACTTATATGTTAAGTGCTAAAGTAAATGATATCAGTAGAGGCTATAGTAGTACAGAAAAATGGGCAGAATGGATTTGTGTGTGTGTGTGTGTGTGTGTGTGTGTGTGTGTGTGTGTGTGTGTGTGTGTACACTTTGGAGAAAATTGTGAGATGAAGAATATATATTGAGGGACTGGGAAGGTGGCTTAGTGGTAGAGTGCTTGCCTTGCATGCATGAGGCCCTGGGTTCGATTCCTTAGCACCACATAAGCAAAAAAAAAAAAAGCTGTAAGTGGCACTGTGGCTCAAGTGGTAGAATGCTAGCCTTGAGCTGAAGAGCTGAGGGACAGCGCCCAGGCCCAGAGTTCAGGCCCCATGACCGGACACCCCTCCCCCCCCCAAAAGAAAATATACATTGAAGAGGCAAAGTTTCAGTGTAGGAAGGTGTTATAAGCAAAGATTCAGATATGAGAGTGAGTTAATTTCTCTCTTACTTATCCTTCTTTAGCATAATGCCTTTCAACAAATAGTTATTTATATTTTCTATGTGCTAGATTACTGGAGACAGCAATGAATAGACACTGTCACTACTCTTAACTTGCTTAAAATCAAGTGACTTTTAAAGAAAAAAGATAGAAAGAAAGTAAAAATGGAATGACGATTAATCTTGAAAATACTATATTATTTAACCTGGTATATTTAAGATATTTTTACAGGCAATCAATATATAGTTGTCAACATATTTTACATTTTTTATTTTGTATCTATTGGCACATCTCAATTTGAGTAACCACATTTAACCTGTTAAGCAGCCTCATATAGTTAGGGGCACTGTTTTGGACAATAAAGGTTAGTTGAATGTATACAGTACTTTTTTTTTTCGTTTGTTTGTTTTTGGGTCCAGTTGTGGGGCCTGAACCCTGGGCCTGGGCGCTGTCCCTCAGCTCTTCAGCTCAAGGCTAGCGCTCTACCACTTGAGCCACAGGGCCACTTCCGGCTTTTTTCTTTTTGCTTATGTGGTGCTGAGGAATCGAACCCAGGGCCTCAGGCATGCAAGGCAAGCGGTCTACCACTGAGCCAACTTCCCAGCCCCTGTATACAGTACTTTTAAACTTCTTACTTGTACTAAACTTTAAACTTATAGAATGTTTCAAGAGTTAAATAATGCAATAAACACTTACATTCTTTACCCAGATTCACCGGTTGTTATCATTTTACCTTATTTGCTTTAACATTTGCTCTCTCTCTCTGTCTCTCTGTCTCTCTGTGTCCCTGTGTCTCTCTTGTGTCTCTCTCTGGTCTCTCTGTCTCTGTCTCTCTGTCTGTCTGTCTGTCTGTCTGTCTGTCTCTCTCTCTCTCTTTTGGTGGTTGTGGGGCTTGAACCAGGGTCTGAGGGCTGTCCCTGAACCTCTTTGTGCTTGTCTGTACTCCACCACTTAAGCCCCAGTGCTACTTTTGGATTTTGTGTGGTTAATTGGAGATAAGAGTCTCATGTGGACTTTTCTGCCTGGACTGGCTTTGAACAGTGATACTCAGATCTCAGTCTCCTGAGTAGCTAGGATTTCAAGCATGAGCCACCAGTGCCTGGCATGCTCACTTTTTTTTTTTCCCTTCTTCCTTCTTTTTCTCTATGAATGATTTTTCCCCAGAGTCGCTCTCCTTTCTTTTTCTCTATGAATGTTTTTTCCCCAGAGTCATTTATTAATTACTCATATGCCTTCATTTTGAATACTTCCATTAAAAAATAGAAAAAAACAACTACAGTATAGTTGTCACCTTCATAATTTTATGTTAATTCAGTTTACTATCCATAATTCCAATCTTGTAGTTTATCTGATCATGTCCTTTGTTTCATATATGCTACTGTTAGTATGGGAATCAGAACTACATTTTATATCTAGCTGATATTTAGTAGGCATTGTATTTAGTTATTTTAATTTGGCCTCTCTGCATCCGGAATATTTTACAGTATTTGTTTTTATTCTATGACATTTTTGAAGAATATATTTCCTTTTCCTCTTCGTTTTGTGTTACTATAACAAAATACTTCAGGCCAGGTCATTTGTAAAGAAATGCAATTTGTTTCTTATATTTCTGGAGGCTGAGAGGTTCAAGATTGAAGGGCCCATGTCTGGTAAGGGCCTTCTGTGTTATCACACGGCATTAAGTGGAAGGGAAAAGAGAAAGAGGAGGACTGAGTTTACTTTTGTAACAACTAACTCTTTTAATAGTGAATCTACTCTTGTAATAATGACATTAATCCACTTATGAGGGCACTCTGCCCTCATGACTTTCCAATACTGTTGCATTGAGGATGAAGTTTCTAATATATAAACTTTAGGACATATCACAAACTTTTCCTCTTTAAGGGGACAGGTTCTGTATCTCCACACCATTTACTATATGGTTTTCGGAACCTATCTATACATATTACATACTACTAGTGTTGGTATTTTGCTGTAATAATAATAATAATAATTATTAAATACTATAATTTTTTGAATACTTAAAAAAATCACTGCATGCTGTAGTTTGGATATGACTTGCCCCCACCAAATGTCATGTTGACTCTCAGTCAACATGGGAGGTGATTAGGTCATAGGAACACTGTCTTTATTTATTTATTTTTTTTAATTTTTTTATTGTAAAGATACTATACAGAGGGTTACAGTTAGATGAGTGAGGTAATGAGTACACTTCCTCTTGAGCATTGTTACCCCTCCATTGTTTTCCCCCTACCATCCCCTCCCTCCCTCCCTTCCCCAAGGTTCTTTTTTTTTTTTTTTTTGATTGTGATTAAGTGATTACTTAATTTCCGGTAATTCACAGTATTGTGGAATAATGATGCTCGTTTAAAGTCACAAGTTCATTCTAACTTTCCTGGAGCAAATTGTCTATCACAGTCTGTAATATATAACGGTGCTCACGTGTTATATACCATATATATGATCAGCAGCATGGGGATATTTGGTAGTGGTTCAACCAGATGAGTGGGAGTTCTTTGTTTCTTAAGTCCTGTTAGTTTTGTCATATCACCTAACATTTTGGATTTATCATCCACTTATCAGGGAGACCATGTACTGTTTGTCTCTTCGTTCTTGGCTTACCTCGCTCAACATGATTCCTTCTAGCTCCATCCATTTCCTTCAAATGCCATTATTTTGTCATTTCTAATGGCTGCATAATATTCCATTGGGAACACTGTCTTTATAAGTAGATTAATGTCTTTCTTAAGAGACTAGGTTATTTCTTTAAAACTAGATTAGAACCTTTGAGAATAGGTTGTTATAACGTGAAGCTGGTGCTTCTCCTGGATCTGTCTTGTCCTCTCTTCTGCAGCTGTCTGCATCCCTTACCCCTTCTGTTGTACTGCTATACAGGGAGCAGCAGCAGAGTTCCTTATCAAATGCCAACACACTTTGCTGTCTGTCTGCAAATCCCTTCCCTATCCCCTTTTTAAAATGTATTGTCCATCTTCAGGTGTACTATTATAGCAAAAGAAAATAGACTAAGACATTATTTGTTTTGTTTAATACATTAAATTTTTTTTTATAGATGAGAGCTCCAGAGTATATATTTTGACATTCATTTAACATGTTGTTGTTGATCATGTATTCTTTGCTAACTACTGTGGCTGGGCTTTGGGATTAAAACACCCCAAGAATAAAACATGTGAGTTTAATGGAGATGATAGTTACTTATAGGTATAATGCAATCAGTGTAGTAGTTATACTGAGGAAGGGTTTGGAGCACAATCATAACTAATTCTGTTGTGCAATAAATTTGGGGTGGGGAAATGCAGAAAATGGAGATTATTGAAAAGTATGCAGAGACTGAAAGTGATTCAAGGAAGGAGAGGCAAGGGAGAGAAGGCTGTTTTGAAAATGTACCAGGCAAACATGAGTGTCATATAGCCTCATACTGAATAGGGGGACTGTATTTCAGCATGTGGATGGGGATACTTAATAAACTTTTCTGATGTATACTGTGGGCAGTTAGGGTCCTCCTAAAGATCTTTTTGGAAGGAAGATCTTCCAAAAATATGTTCTGTGAATCTATTAAAAGCAAGTCAGTGTTGTCATTTTTCTACCTAAAATTTGTTAGTGATTACTCAAGCCTCAGCATTAGTCTTTTGTCTCTGTGGCAGAAAACCTGAACAGACAATTTAAAGGAGGAAAAGTTTATTTAGGTTCATGTGTTTCAGAGTTTTTATAAAATCTCTTGGCCCATCATTGTTGACCTTTGCTGAGGTAGAATACAATAGGGGAGATTGCTTAGTGAAGCAGAGCTTTTCACCTCTTGCAGCCAGGATATGGAGAGAAAGCCAGGGAGGAATTACAGATGAGATATACTCATCAAAGGCACACCCCCAGTTACCTAGTCTTCTAATAGTTCCTAACTCCTAATGTTCAGTTATAAACTTAATAGTGGATTAAAATCATTGACTAAGTTATTGACCTCAAGATACAGTTACCTCTAAATAACACCACCACCTATAGACAAAATTTTCACCACATAAGTCTTTTGGGGAGATATTTCTTACCCATATCTTAACCATGTCTATAGGAGACACCTATACTTTAACTTATCATTCTAGCCCTTAATTCCCTGGTCCCTTTACACATACTGGGGCATCATCCTTACATACTCTGTGTATACACTGACTTTGCCATCCCTTGCTAATTGTTGTCCATTTGTTTACTGTTCAATTCAAGTGACACTAAGGGCCATTTGTCCAAAGCATCCTGTACTAATTGAGAGCATTAAGCCATCATTTAAGCTCTGGGTTTCTCTACTCATGGGGGTAAATCGGATGCAAAGTTTAAAGTAGTTACCATACTACCCAGCATTTTAACAAATACTGTATAATATCAATTAAAATTTTTAGAAAGTTTAATCAGTTTTTTTAAATTTTATTTTTTGTTGGTTGTGGGGCCTGAACTCTGGGCTTGGGTACCATCCCTCCAGCTCTTCAGCTCAAGGCTAGTACTCTACCACTTGAGCCACAGCGCCACTTCCAGCTTTTTCTGTTTATGTGGTGCTGAGGAATCGAACCCAGGGCCTCATGCATGCGAGGCAAGCACTCTACCATTGAGCCACCTTCCCAGCCCAGTTTATTTTTGAGGCCAGGTCTCACTATTTAATCAAAGCTGGCATTAAGCTCTCTGCGTAGCCCATTCTGGTCTTAAACTTGTAATCCTCCTATCTCAGCTGCCTGAGTATACTACTCCATTGGTTTTGTAATTTATTTATTTGACTTCTCTCCTTCCAGACTGTGAAGGAGATTTTATTTATTTTCTTAAGTGTTTCTGGGGTCCAATGTGGTGCTTGATGCTTGGTAGTTCAGTAACATATGTGACTTCTTTTTTTTTTTTTAATTTAATTTTATTTTATTTGAGAACATACTGTACAGAGAGGCTACAATTACATGGGCAGGATAATGCATACATTTCTTACCAAGCATTGCAGCCTCCTCCTTTGTTTACCCTTCACCTCCCTTCCCAGCCTCCCCCCTCCCCCCACCCAATTATACCCCCTTCCCCCCCCCCCACACTGACATTGTAAAGTTGGTTTTGACATGATATTTTGTACTTCTCATTGTTGCAACAGGTCCACCTGAATCCTTAAACGACTTGTTTGTCCCCATCTCCTCCACATGTTATACTGACATCAAATATAGTGAAAGCGGGGGTTACACTGTGGGGGAGGGACATACAAAGCAACAAAGAAATAATCTTATAAATGCGTTAGAAACACATGCATGAAAGAAACGAAAACATTAAAATACATATTTAAGGGTTCATTTTCCTAACATCACATTATCTGACCTTTTCCGCTTGACTCATACCTATACTAGATATTGCAAATAAGGGAAACCATGGGACCTATGCTTCTTTGGGCCTGGCTTACTTCACTTAATATAATTTTTTCCAAACCTTTCCATTTCCTAACAAATGGGGCAATGTCATTCTTTCTGATGGAGGCATAGAATTCCATTGTGTATATATACCACATTTTCTTGATCCATTCATCTACTGAGGGGCATCTGGGTTGGTTCCATATCTTAGCTATGGTAAATAACATATGTGACTTCTTGATGGTTGCTTTGTAGAAAGGATTTCATTAAGGAAAAGACCAGCCAGAAAGTTACTGTATTTGCTAAAATACACATTAGAATTATTTTTTTCAGTGCTTTAGACTGAACCTATAGCTTTGTGTATTTGAGGCAGGTACTCTACATGGCCCTTAAAAAAAGGACTCGAAGTTCTTATCAAATCAAAATTTCGGGGACCTCTGACTATAACTCTGGGAGATGATGAAAGCTCAAGTTCACCTCAGCCAATCAGCTTATAAAGAAAAAAAGTTTATTTTGACTCATGGTTTCACGTACTTCAGTTAGTAGGTCCTTTTCTTTCAGACCTATGACAAGGCAGAATATAATGGCCAGGAACATTTGGCAGAAGTTCGCTCACTTTATGGTAGCTGGGAGTCAAAGAGAAGGGCCAAAGTCCCCTATCCTTTGTATGTCCCCTATCCTTTGTATGACTGGCATCTCACCTTTAAAAGATTCTGTTATCTTCCAAGTAGTTCCTTGGCTGGTGACCAAGCCTTTAACATGGCTGTCCATGGTTATCTAAATCATAAGAACATCTTTTCTAGATCATTCTTCTATAAATAAACTTTACTATGGATCTGAAAAAGTGACAGTAACTCTGATTATTTTGGTTCTGAGAATAAGAGATTGCTGGCCACCGTGGTAAACACCTGTAATCCTAGCTACTCAATAGGCTGAGATCTGAGGATCATTGTTCAAAGCCAGCCTGGGCAGGAAAAGCTATGAAACTCTTATGTCCAGTAAACTACCAGAAAACCGGAAGTAGTGCTGTGGCTCAAGTGGTAGAGCGCTAGCCTTGAGCTGAAGAGCTGAGGGACAGTGCTTAGGCCCAGAGTTCAAGCCCCATGACTGACAAAAAAAGAATAAGAGATCTGTCAAGTTAGTTCAATAATAGGATAAGGATGCTTAGAAAGCTGTACTCCACAATAATAAATGTGTTACCTGCAACCGGGGCAGCATGACAGGATACTGGAGCTGAAGAAATGAGAAAGGAGACAGAGAATGGAAAAGTGAGGTACCAAGGGGCCCAGTGCTCACTGGCTTCTGAACCCTGAGCTCCCATTAAAAAGCTTATTTAGTTCAATACAGGGAAGGTGACTACAGGTAGGTACAGAAAATAGGGTATCAATTTATCTGTGTTTACAGCCATTAACATGAAGTATAGTATGTATATATATATATATATATATATATATATATATACATATATATATAGTGATAATTGACTTCTGTATTAATAGGGAGCAGAGGGAGTAGTAAACATTTAACTGGAACACATTCATCTAACTTAGTCTCAAGATCTCAAGTTTTTTGGAGCCAGGCGCCAGTGGCTCATGCCTATAATCCTGGTTGCTCAGGCCATTGAGATCTGAGGATCGCAGTTCAAAGCCAGCCTGGGCAGGAAAGTCCGTGAGACTCTTATCTCCAATTAACCACCAGAAAATAGGAAGTGTGGCTATGGCTCAAGTGGTAGAACACCAGCCTTGAGCTGTGTGAACTAGAGGTCTAGATATACCAGTGGAAATAAGATGTTCTGTGTCCAAGTAGAAATACAGGTCTGGCATTCAGGGGACAAGTCGAGGCAAGTGTTAGATATGTACAACTCTAACTTAAACATCTTAGGGTCCAGTTAATTGTGATTTAAATATTTGTCTTGCCTTGTCTGTTTGACCTTTCCAAGGTCCAGTTCTCAGCCTTCTGAGCACTGAAGAGGTGAGATTCCAACCTCTTAACCCTTCCCTAGTCTCACAGGTAAGCTCCAGAGTTCCCTACAAATAAAGATTAGACTTTAATAGAAGTCCAGAAGCAAAAATGTTATATGGGACAGAGCCTCTGAAACCTTTCTTTTTTAAACTGGAAGGCTTCACAGGATTCAGTGCAGTACAGTTCAGGACCTTCATGAAGGGTGTGATGCTTAATCTTGATTTTCAGTTTGATTGGATTGAGCAATGGTTAGGAAATTAGTAAAGCACACCTCAAAGCATCTCTGTGAGGGTATTTCCAAGGATGATTAACTGAGAAGGGAAGATCTGCTTTGAATGTAAGTGGCACATCCATATGCTTGGACTAAGATGAAATGGAAAAAATGAGAAAGCTAGTTGATACTGGTATTTTCTCCACTTTCTTTCTGCCATGCATGAACTATGTGCTACCTTGCCGTACCTTTCTTGCTATGACAAACTCATTTAAACTTTGAGTCAAAATATATATTTCTTTCTTAAATTGTTTTGTCCAGACATTTTGTCAGTAACAAAGGTCTGATTATATATAGATTTTATATAGATTATATAGACTATATTATAGATTTTTACTATAGAGTTCAGCTGTTAAATAGACTTGGTGTGTGCTCTTTTGTTTCTGATTACAGTTTGTTTTCCTGTCTACATAGCTTTTGCACATTCAGAATCTATGGTAATTTCAAACTTTGGCTGGTTTATAACTTTGCATATCTTTTTTTTTTTTTTTTTTGTCGGTTGCGGGGCCTGAACTCTGCCTGGGCACTGTCCCTCAGTTCTTCAGCTCAAGGCTAGGGCTCTACCACTTGAGCCACAATGCCACTTCTGGCCTTTTCTGCTTATGTGGTGTGGAGGAATTGAACCCAGGGCCTCATGCATACAAGGCAGGCACTCTACCACTGAGCCACCTTCCCAGCCCCTGGTTTATAACTTTGATTTGCTCAATTTTAGCTCATGACTGCAATTTTAGCTCAGAAGCCAATCATTTTCTGCTCACACTTTGCAATTAAAAATCCTAAACATAGGATCCATTAATTCATTCTTGTATTGGGAGCTCTTTATTTACTGCCACTGAGCCATTTTAGTGCTAGCTTGTGCCCAGCTGCTGCTGGGTCCAGGCAGTCATCTGGTTAATAAGCAAGAGGTATGAAATCATAAAACCTGGCTGTCTTGAGCTTTGTTCTTAAAGTGAAGCATGGTAGAGAAGCTTACTTTGGGATGCATCATAGCCACTCATGCCAGAAGATTAATTCATATATTTAATGAGTAACATGAACAATTTAGTTGCATAGATTTAGTTGCATATGATTAAGTAGTGCATGAGCATAGCAGTAGGCTCAGTTTAATAAAAATCACATCATTTTTTTCATCTTAGTTTTCTATATCAGACTGTGGATGAGTTTTACCTAAATCTATTAACCTGAATGTTTTCTGGTATCTCATTTGGGTTTTAATATCTAAATAATATTTGAAAAATATTTTATTATTTTTATTTTTTGTCGGTTGTGGGGCTTGAACTCTGGGCCTGGGCACTGTCCCTCATCTCTTCAGCTCAAGACAAAGGCTCTACCGCTTGAGCCACAGTTTTCTAGTAGTTTATTGGAGAGAAGAGTTTCAAGGACTTTATTGCCTGGGCTGGCTTTGTACTACGATCCTCAGATCTCAGCCTCCTGAGTAGCTAGGATTACAGGCGTGAGCCACTGGCTCCCGGCTGAAAAATATTTTAAACCTTATACTTTTCTATATCCAAACACATTTCTATGGGAGTTACATTAACTGGTAGGCCATATTGAGTTAGATCTCTAAAAAGAATTTATTTAGTTTGTTCTGTAAGATTTTTTTGTAGTGCTGGGCAGGCATAGTGACATTCACCTGGAATTCAGTCAGTACTCAGGAGGCTGAGGCAAGAGGATTATGAAGATGAATAATGGACATCAGGAAAATTTGGAAAGCTGAGAAAAGAAATTGAGAAATAGCTTAGGACTGTGGCATCCACTATCAGGTGGAATCCAAGTCATGCTTAATATTGGATTTGTGATCTTAACTAACAATAGCTTGTTTGAGGCTACTTTTTGTTTTTTGATCAGTTGTAGGTCTTGAACTCGGGGTCTGGGTGCTTTCCCTGAACCTCTTTTTGCTCAAGGCTAGTGCTGTACCACTTGAGCCACAGTGCCACTTCTGGGTTTTGAGTGGCTAATTGGAGGTAATAGTCTCACGGGGAATTTTCTGCCCTGGGCTGGCAACTGTGATCCTCAGATCTCAGTCTCCTGAGTAGCTAGGATTACAGGCATGAGGCATCAGTGTCTGGCTGACCTTATTTTTACCTTGGCTAAATATGAACAATCTTTTATTTTTAGTTAGGATTATTATGAGTATTAAACAATATGAAGCAAATAAAGTACCTAGGGTTGTGATTGTTATTTACTATATATGTTAGCTATTATTAATATTAAATATTTCTTCCAGTAGATTATCATTTTACATTCCTTTAATGTAAAACTCAAATTTCTCATTTTCTGAACTTTTACAAAAAATATTCTTACCTCATGATTATTTTGACTTTATTAAGCTTTTTGATTGTAAGGTACCAGAGCAAGTAGAGAAATCACTGAATTTAGAATCAAAAGGTTTGAGTTCAAGTTCTACTTCTGTTACCATCATGATTAGGAAATTTTCCTCTTCTTTTTAACTGTCCAATAAAGACATCACCTAGCTAATATCTAAAGTGCTTTTCAGGCAAAAGTTTTAGTTGAATACAAAGGAAGAACCAGGATCTTGAGTATGTAGATTATTTGTATCCTCTACCTAGTGTTTTAGGTATGTTATATCATTTAGGTATGTTATATCATTTTTATTGAGAAAAAGCAGATATCTTTAAGCAATGGTATAATTCATTGATATAGCTCATGTAAGGTGATGATGACAGCATCTTTCACATAGTAAGATCTAGGAGCTATCAGGCTATGTCCTCTGCTGAGACCTTTTCTCCCCACAGTGTTTCCCACACATGGTATCTCACATGCAAGTAAGGTTCATTATTGTAGTGTGATACCTATATCCCCATTTAGGGTGGAGACACGTTCCCCTGGAGTTATAGCTACATCTTTTTCCCCCCAGGGAATTGTCCTGGCAGAAGAAAGCTTCTTTCCCTAAGCTTATATCTCCTGGAAGAATCATCTCTTTGTCTTAATTAGGGACCTTTGTGAAGGGCCATTCCAACTTTACAATTCTTAAGTCTAGTGCTACTTGTGGTTCCAATTGTGTACTGTTTAACTTCTCTCTTTGTCCAGTCAGTCTTCTTTCCACCTAGTACTACTTCCCAAGAATCCTCCTACATGAAGATTTCTTTTTTTTTTTTTTTTTGGGTCCCATCATGAGGCTTAAACTCTGGGCCTGGGCGCTGTCCCTCAGCTCTTCAGCTCATGGCTAGTGCTCTACCACTTGAGCCACAGCGCCACTTCTGGCTTTTTTTTCTTTTTGCTTATATGGTGCTAAGGAATCGAACCCAGGGCCTCAGGCTTGCAAGGCAAGCGCTCTACCACTGAGCCACCTTCCCAGCCTACATGAAGATTTCTGTCTAGATTTTTTCTATAACCTGAATTATGAGAGTCATCTACTATTTGGATAGCCTTTCTCTGGGATTCTTGCATCTTTAAACTAATTATATTCAGGATAGATACTGATTTTTATGACATCTTCAGATTTTGTTGAATGTACCTAGGGCCTTGTGTATTTTAGGCAAGTGTTTTACTACTGAGCTATATACCTCTAGCCAAATATTGAAGGTGGTATTCTATGTATCTTTTATAGTAAGCTTCATACACAGAGAATTAAAATTTGTTACATTATAAAGTGCTACGTAATAGATTTTTAAATTCTATTAGATTGGAATTTGAGGAGGCTTGTCCATGCCATATTAAGAAACTTTACTGTTAAGACTCTTTCTTTGTTCTTCTAGGTGATTTTTGAGGAAATTCTCAAAACTAGACTGAAAGTTCTTATTTTGAGTATTTTAGGGCTCACTATTTGAGAGTCAAGACATTCTATACCCAAAACTTGTTTAAAATATGTCAATTCATTTTTTGTTAGATATTTAGAAAATTTTTAATCTTTATATTAAGTTGTTTATGATGTCTGTAAACCCAATTTAGTTAGTAGTAATATATAATCTATAATTAGTTGTGATTGTCCCAGTCTCTTGGCTGCATTGGAGAGGAAAATTGCTTTTATGTAACCATTAATAACCACCAAGTTAACTTTTAGTTTTGAAAATAGCTGTAAGAGAAGTAAGCGTATATAATAATTGGTAGTACATTTGATTTAGTTTCTATAGATAAACTTTTAAATTGGCCAATCTAAGGTTCAAACAAATGGCGGAGTTACAATTTTGGAACCTTTAAGGGCTTTATGTTCTTGCTGTGTCTTTGTAGTTTATCAGTGGAATTTAAACAAGAGAAGTTGTCTTGATTGCTTTGGGAACTATGAATGAGAAACATGTTGAGATTATAGAGAGACTGTTGATTGAGACCTTGGAAATGTAAATTTTAGTTGCAACTTTATTGTTAGATACCATAATGATATCAGGCAAGCAAGTTATTCTTGCTAGGGCTTAGTTTTTCAATTATGAAGTAATGTAGCTCTTAATGGATGATTTTGAGTGCCTTCTGTCTTTCAGATTTTGAATTTAGACCTCTTTATTTGGAGAACTTACAGTCATGTGTCTATTATTTGTAGTTGATTTACCACAAAATCAGGTACTGATTTAAACATTTTCCTTTTATTATTATTTAACCTGCATATTACTTTAGTGAAGCTATTATTTGTACCACTTTACAAAGGGAAATTTCATACTTAAGAAAGTTAAATTTAGGAAGCTTCTAAATGGCTAACTATAAGTTGGATAAGCTGAGTCACTATATCTAGATTTAGTTGGACCTTTGTTTTTGGAGCATTTACTTGTTCTTAAGAAAACACATCCAGTTGCAGTTAGATGGATATATGATGCTTCTGACTCTTTTCTCCTGTCTAGTATTGTGTGTTTATAGGTTTAGGCAGGAAGGACTTAGAGGCAGATAAGTGTTATGTGTTGTTACATGGGAGAAATTTTGTTGGAGAAGTAGAAGTTGAATCCAATACAACAGGGTGGATAACCAGCCTCTTAGGTGGTCTTCAAGAGGCAAATTGAATAGGTTTGCATTCAATTCACCATAAACAATATTGCAATGTAGCTCCATATTTGCTTGCTTAAAGTTGTAAATGTTGAGATACAGTTGAGAAAATAGAAATTATATTCAACTGAAAGTTGTAAATGTTGATAAAACTCAGAAAATAGAAATTATATTCAATGGAAAGCTGATCTAAATACATTAGGGCTAAATGTAGTATATTTTGAAAGATACTTTCTGTTGCACATGTTTTATGATGGATTGAAAAGCATCTGTGAAGTTACATGGAGAGTTCTATGATACCATAATTTTTCTAGATAAGGTCATATTGCAAAACCCTGATTAAGCTTTCTGATTAAGGATTTGATATTGATTGGGATATATTCAGTTTTAAGAAATTCAAGAAATTAGAAGGATCTGAAGACAATAAAAAGATTAGCAATGAATTATGAAGAAAGCTTAAATTTAGGGTTATAATGCCAATTGGAATGAGAAGCGTTTTCTCAAGGGTGAAAATTTAAAGCAAAAGGAAAAGAACTTAAAAAAAATTTTGTATGGGGGCTGGGAAGGTGGCTCAGTGGTAGAGCGCTTGCCTTGCAAGCCTGAGGCCCTGGGTTCGATTCCTCAGCACCATATAAGCAAAAAGAAAAAAGCCGGAAGTGGCGCTGTGGCTCAAGTGGTAGAGCGCTAGCCTTGAGCTGAAGAGCTGAGGGACAGCGCCCAGGCCCAGAGTTCAGGCCCCACAACCGGACCCAAAAAAAAAAAAAAAAAAAAAATTTTGTATGAAGTTTTGTGCTAAGAGTTTGGAATTAGGTTTAGGAGTACAAGAGGTACGAAATGAAAAGAAAATATTTTCCCCAGTAATCATTGTTAATGTTTTTCTAGGTATTCTTTCATAAATTTGGTTGCTGTCCATTAAGATGATCATGCTCTTTATATGAGTTTCTATTTTTCCCTTGTAATAGTTTTCAAATCTTTCAGCATCAGCACGGTCAGAACTAGTTTTACTTTTAATAACTGTATTATATTCATATGTAAATTATTGAAATTTATTTAACTAATCCCCCATTGAAGATCATGCTGTAAATGACATGCTAGTAACAATTTGGGGTATGTAAGTTTTTTATACTCCCATTAATAATATTTGGGAGTCCTATATTCTAACACCTTTTGACTATAAATATTATCAAAGAATAAAAACATTTTGATTTTAATTTAATGCCTTCTACCCAGGTTGGTAGTTTTTTTTTAGACTTCTAGTTTTTTTTTTCTCATTAATAGAAGGGAGAATTTTTATTGAAAGGCTTCTGGGACTAGAATCAGAATGTTTGATGGACAGTGAAGGTTCAGGAAGGCCTAGCTCAATGGTGCTGTTACCCTCTGTCAGGCTTTCTAACTTCTCTTTAGGAGAGGATGCTACAGGTATGATTGAATTCCCTTGAAACCGATCAGTTATTTTGCTTGAACACTGTAGCCATTTCTGCCTTTCTTCAATAGTTCTACCACAGCTGGTGTAGCCTTAGAGCCCCTTCTCAAATCCAATCTGGTTCTTCCTCCCTTTTCACAGAAGGCTTTAGGAACCTTACCTTTCTTTTTTCTCTGTATTGCCATCAACTATGCCATCATTTAGGTGATTTTCTCTTCTTAAAATGACCTGTGGAAAATAAAATAAAATACAATTAAAAAAAAATGACCTGTGGAGTAGAAAGGGATCAGAAAAAGAAAAAGAACATTTATATTACATGCCAACTAAAACCATTAAATAATAATGGCAATAGGATATGATGACAAAGCTTTTGGTCCTTGCCAAATATCAAAAGAGCAATAATCTTTGGTTACAATGATTAAACATAAATGCAGCCCCAGTCTGAGGTTGAACAGACAGTGAACAAGCATATTTCCTTATAAAAGTACTTTGTATATAAGGTTGTAGTGGCTTCTGATAGTTACTATCTGGTAACCATGTATAATGACCTTTTTTTGTTATAAGTCTCTGGTTCTAATTTCCTTCCTTCCTTCCTTCCTTCCTTCCTTCCTTCCTTCCTTCCTTCCTTCCTTCCTTTATTCCTTCCTTCCTTTCTTCCTTCCTTCCTTCCTTCCTTCCTTCCTCCCTTCCTTCCTTCCCCCCCCCCCCCCCCCCCCCCCCCCCGTAGAGCGCTAGCCTTAAGCTGAAGAGCTGAGGGACAGCGCCCAGGCCCAGAATTCAGGCCCCATGACCAGACCCCTCCCCCCCCCAAAAAAAGGAGTATGTTACTAAATGAGGCATTTACTATACTCCTTCCTAAGCACCAGATGGGGAACACATTTTCTATGCTAGTTCTAGGAAGTAGAATGTGGAATTAATCCGTCTTCCTCCCTGAAGAGCTCTCCACTGGTTAATTTCTTTTTTTAAAAAATACTAAAAAATGGATCCCCCACACATGACCCTCACCCCACCCCCTGAAAAAGTCTCTAAAATGTCCCAGATTACTGTCTAAAATGGAACCAGGGAGCAGCTTCAACAATTCAAAATTAGTCTGTTACAGTCATCACAAGCATGCCTTACTTTTAAACAAACAAAAAAGTTTTTTTTAAACAACAAAAACTAGTACTGATCACTTTCTGACAATACACAATTATCAAAATTAACTAGTACTTGGAAGGCGAAGCGGGGCATACCGACAGGCCTTGTCTCACATGAGTGCATGTGGGTAGGTGCAGGACATTTGTCATTATTGCAGAAACAAATTTTAATTTTTAATTTTAGTTTTATTTAAACATTGCTTTTAATTTGATGCTGAGACCAGCTGTGCTGAAAGGCTCTGAAGAGATGTTCAGCAGCATACACCTGCGGCTCTTCTTTGGCTCTGGAGGCTCCAAGGCAGCCAATATTGCTTCGTCAAACACATTCTTTAGGCCTTTCTGTATAAGTGCAGAACACTCCACATACTTGACAGCCTTCAGATCATGTGCCAACTTTTCAGCAGTCTCTGGAGTAATAGGCTTCTGTTTGTTCTTGGCAAGTGTCTCAGTAGTGGAAGGGTCATCTCTAAGATCAGTTTGGGGCCCAACAAGCAGGAAAGGAGTCTTTGGACTGTGGTGAGTAATCTCAGGCACCCACTTTTCTTTCACATTTTCAAATGAAGACGTAGAAACCACTGAAAAACAGACTAGAAATACATCTGTTTGTGGATAACTCAGTGGTCGTAATCTGTCATAATCTTCTTGCCCTACAATATCAAAAAGTCTAAGAGTATATGGCTCTCTACCAATCATAACTGTGACTGCATAGTTGTCAAAAACAGTTGGTACATATTCAGATGGAAACTTATTTGTTGTATTAGATATCAGGAGACATGTTTTACCAACAGCACCATCGCCCACAACAACACACTTAATTGTCTGCATGACAGAAATAGTTTTGTATCCACTTTAAATAATTCAAAGTTGATGATGACCTCAGCTTCTCTGCTGAGGCGTTGGCAGCACTGTGCGGGGTCTCCTCGCTTGCCAGATGGGGGCACGCGCCTGACCTCAAAATAGTTATTTTTTTTATGTAGTTATACTATTAATACCAAATTGAGTTTCTTTAAAAAATAGGGTTGGTGTATTATTACCTTAATAGTAAAGTGCTTGCTTGGCATGTCAAACTTTTCCCCCGCCTAAGAACAAAACAAAACCTCTAAACTTATTTCTGTGGGTGTACCTATCTATGGTGGTGTCCATCTGTAGTCTCAGCCACTTGGAATGCTGAGTTGGCAAAATCAGTTCATTCCATGAATTGGAGACCAGCCTGGGGAATATAATGAAATACTCTTCCTAGTAAATACATAACATGGGCTGGGAAGGTGGCTCAGTGGTAGAGTGCTTGGCCTTGCATGCTCTAGGCGTTGGGTTCGATTCTTCAGCACCACATAAGCAAAAAGAAAAAAGCTGGAAGTGGCACTGTGGCTCAACTGGTAGAGCGCTAGCCTTGAGCTGAAGAGCTGAGGGACAGCGCCCAGGCCGAGTTCAAGCCCCATGACGGGACCCAAAAAAAAAAAAAAGTAAATACATAACATAAGATGTACAAAACTAAGTGATATTCATTGTATTCCATTATTATATAATCATCACATCCATTAATTCCTGTAACTTTTCCACCATCTCAAAGGGAAACTCTATGTCCTATAAATAATAACACTGTATTCTTCTCCTGCTCCTGAGATCTTGGTAACCACTATTCTACTTTTTGCCTCTATGAATTTGATTATTCTTAGGTGTTAAAAGTGTAGTCAAGCAATAGTAATACTTTGTGTTTAGATCATTTCACTGAGCTTATGCTTTTATTTTTCATCTTTTTCACTTAATATTCTCTTGTGATTATATGCTATGTTTTTCTGTTCACCCATCTGTTGATGGACACTGGTTGTTTCTACTGTTCAGCTGTTGCAAATTGTGCTGCATTGAATTTTGGTGTGCAAATACCTGCTTGGTTTAGATTTTAATTGAGGTTTTTAAGAAGTAAGGATGTTATTAACTAAGCTAGAGAATATAATTTCCCCTCCCTGAGATGTATGGTAAAGAAGTGAGATATGAAAGAAGGGGTATTGGCTGTGATACATTTGATACCTTCTAGAAAATCCATTACTTGTTGTCTTAGGAAACAGTTCTGTTTTAGTTACTTTATGTTGTGTGACAAAATAACTGGCATAAACAGCTTAAAAGAATCGAAGGTTTATTTTGGCTCAGGATTTAATAAATTCTAGCTTATACTTTTTGGATGCTTTGATTCTGGACCCATGGTGAAGCTAAACATAATGGTGACTAGGATATGTGGAGAAGGTTGTTCACCTACGAGTAAACAGGAAGTAGGGAAAGAGGGACTAGAGACAAGATATAACCTTCAAATGCACACCCTCAATGATCTGTATTTCAGACAGGCTTTCCACCTGAAGTTTCATGATTTCCAAAATAGAATCATCACCAAGCATTCAACACATGAGCCTGTGGAAGACATTCCATATTTAAAACATAACATTCTGTGCCTGTCCTCCAAAGTCTTAGGGTTATCTCATAGTGCAAAATTCATTTAGCCCATATATTAGGCCAAATCAAGACTGAAATCACAAGGCAAGCATTAAATAACATAGCTCCATGTCTGGAATTTATGGGGAGGGACACACTATAGTGGCATGATATAAGCTCCAGGAGCTTATGCATTCCTGCCCCCACAGCCTCTTTCTTGGACTGGCATCACTCATTCCCCACAGTGTTCCTCAATAGACAGTCTGCATTTTATTATAAGGCTTCACCCTCACAGCTTCATCACTCTCTGTGCTATCCTACAGGGGATCTGACCCTGGTACACATAGCCTGGCCTCTCATGATTTCCTCTGGAATCTGAGTGGAAGCCTCCATGACCATACAACACTATATGCCTACAAGACCCACATCAATCTGTTGCCAGTTTGAACAGTAACTGGCCCCCCTTGGACCATGGCTGCAGTGGCCTCTGTGCTGTTAAGTGACTGAGCATGGTGAAGTGAATCCTTGAAAACCCATTTCTTACATTGCTCTGTATGAGCATGTGCCATGGAGCTCTTTTCTCAAGGTAAAGTTTTTTTTTCTTGTTTTATAAGTCAGGTTATGAGTAGAATGCTTCTTGGGCATTTTCACCTTCTTTCACTTTCCCCCTTCTGCCCCCTTCCATCCTTACCTAGTTCATTTTTTTTTTATCATAATGTATATTGAATACAATTACTGCATTTGCTTTCCCTTCTTCTGTCCATTCCTGTGCCCCTCCTTTGTCTACCATACCCCCCACAAGGAAAACAAAACCAAACAAATTAAAACAACATAAAAACAAAAGCAACAACATAAAAATGTTGCCATTTTTGGGAGTTTGTTTGATAAATAGTGCTTTAGATGTTCAGAGCTATTATGCATTTGGCTTTTCACCCTTCATATACCTTCCTTCAGTCAGCCCATTCATGGGTAAATACATAAAGCCCTGTATAAATGATAATGTTTAGTTTTATATGAGATCTAGCTTCCACATATGAGTTTGGCTTATATCACTTGACATGATTTATTCTATTTAGCTCTGTCCATTCCCTGTAAATCACATAATATTGTTCTTTCTGATGGATGAGTAAAATTCTATTATGTATATGTACCACAGTTTTTTGATCCACTCATCTATTGTAGGGCATCTTGGCAGTTTCTGTAACTTGGCTAATGTGAATAGCACAGCAATGAACATATCCTAACTTGTAAAGTTCTAAGTAGATGTCTAAGAGTAGTATGGCTGGATTATAGGGCTATGTTTAACTTTTTTGAGGAATTTCCAAACTACCCTCCAGAATGGTTGTATTGGTTTATACTCCCACCAACAGGTACAATAGGGTTCCTTTTCCCCATATTCCTGTCAGCATTTGCTATTGGTTGAATTCTTATGCAGGCCAGTCTCACTAGGGTGAGATGGAATCTCAGTGTTTTGATTTGTATTTCTTTTAAAGCCAGGGATGTTGAGCATTTCCTCAAAGCTTTATTGGCCATTCCATTCTTACTTCTGAGAAGTCTCTAGTTCCTTTGTTCTTTTATTGATTCATTTATTCATTTTTCTTTTTGTGTTGTTGGTCTTGGGGCTTGAACTCTGGGTCTGGGCGCTGTCCTTGAGCTCTTCAGCTCAAGGCAAGCACTCTACCACTTTAGCCACAGAGCCACTTCTGGTTTTCTGCTAGTTAATTGGAGATAAGAGTCTCTGGACTTTCCTGCCTGGGCAGGCTTTGAGCCATGATACTCAGATCTCAGCCTCCTGAGTAGCTAGGATTACAGGCATGAGCCACCAGTGCCTAGAAAATTTATTCACTTTTTATGTGGGGGTTTCTTGAGCTCCTTGTATATTTTGGATATTTTGTTGATGTAATAACTGGTAAAAATTGTCTCCCAGTCTGTTGGCTGTCTTTCTAGTTGTGCAATTTGTCCTTTGCTGTGTGTTAATTTGATATAATTCCATCTGTCAAGTCTCTCTTCTATTTGCAGTGTCCCAGGGACTCTCTTTCAAAAAGTTCCTGCCTATTCCTATAAGTTGTAATGTTTCTCCCACTCTATCTTTTAGTTTCAGAATATTGAGGTCTTTAATCTACTTTGATTTGACACTTGTGCATAGAGACCAACAGATTTAATATCCAGTTTTGTCCATATGGACATCCAGTTTTCCCAACACTAATTATTATTTATTTTTTAATGTTTTTATAAAGGTGATATACAGAGGGGTTACAGTTACAAAGGTCAGGTGAAGAGTACATTTCTTTTTGGACAGTGTCACCTCTACCCTCACTGCTAGCTTTTCCCTCCCATCCTTACCCATTTCAACACTAATTATTGAAGAGATGTTTTACCAACTTATATTTTGGCTTCCATATCTAATGTCAGATAACCGTAAATATATAGTTTTATCTCTGGGTTTTCTGTTCTGTTCCATGGTTCTTTAGGCCTGTTTTTGTGCCGGTAGTAAAGTAGTTCTGTAGTAAAGTTTGAGGTTTGGAATTGTGATACCTCCAGTATTGCTTTTTTGCCTAAAATTGCTTTGGCTTGTGGTTTTTTGTTGTTCATGTGAATTTTTGGATTGTTTTCTCTATCTCAGTGAAAAATGTCTTTGTGATTGTGAGGGGGATAGCACTGAATTTATAGATCACTTTTGGCAGTATGGCTATTTTCATGATATTACTTCTACCTATCCATGAACATGGGAGGTCTTTCCATTTCTGATGTCTTTCAGATCATTATAGTTCCACTGGAGATCTTTGGCTTCCTTGGTTAGACTTATTCCTAAGGGTTTTTATTTTGTTGTTATTTGTTTGTTTTGAGACTATTGCAAATGGGATTGTTTTTCAAGGTAAAGTTTTTTTTTTCTTTTTAATGAGTTAAACCTTTACAATTATTTGAGGGTCACTAATTCCAACATCTAAGAGACTAAGGTGTGAGTATTGCAAGTTTGAGACTAGCTTGGACTGCATAGTGATACCCTTTTTTAAAGAACTTGGTTATTTAATCCATTACTTTTAGATTCATCCTCAGAGTCATGGACAAAACGTAGACAAATGTTTTATTAGAACATAAAAATGGTCTCAAGTCTAGTTCCCAAGAGTCCTAATTTCCACCTGAAAGCTTTTGAGCACAGTCTTTATTGTCTGTATTTCTGTTGAAGAACGTAAAAAAAAATCATATATATATATATATATATGACAGCACCTAACAGCCATTTTTGCTTCTGTATGAATTGCTTTGTGCTAGATGATTGTATGGTTTTTGTATGATTTTAACTGTGACTGGTTTTAGTTACTCAGTAGTGGAATGTCAGCCTGGGAGCCTAGAATGCTTAGTAAAAGACTTCAAAGGGTTTACAGCCCTGACCAAGGGGGCAAAGTCCTCAGAATTATCCCCCCACAGCTGCAACACCCCTCCCAGAGGCCGAGGCAGTAAGGCCCTAGGGAAGAAATATAATGTTTTAAGAAACCTAAGCAACTCCATTTTTGTTTAACACTCCATCTCAGTTCTGCGATTTAACTCATGATCCACTTTAGCCCCAATGCTAGGAATTTATGACAGAAAGCCATGCACAATTCTTGGAGCCATAGATGGCGTTTGCTTAAGGCAGGTGTTAGCCCCCAAGTTGTGTTGCCCCCCAGCAACCTAGGACTAAGAGTTTCTAACCAACCCGTTCTTCAGAGCCCAGGGCGAGACATACCATACATTCTGTTGGTCCTTTCTGTCAAGCTATGGACCAAGGACATTTTTCTGTAAAGGTCAACCAATCATTATTTGCCCAGGTTAGCTTGCTTTAAATGTAAATGTTAACCAGTCATGTAATTTCTTATGTAAAAGTTCCTTAAAGTTGTTTGTTTAATACTATAAAAACTGCGCTGATTCTATGCTCAGGGCCTCTTAGCGTCACCGGTTACCATGTGCGCGGAGGACCAAGCTTGAGCTTGCAATAAACCTGCTCTTTGTTGCTTACATTGATCGTGGTCTCTGGTGGTCTTCTGGGGGTCCCCGAATTTCGGTATAACACTGTCAGCATTTTAATCTTCTGAGCTCCCATCAGAATTGTCTGTTAAGCTGAGTTTACAGAGGTTAATATTGTTTTATATTGATTTTGTAGGTTTTTCTTTGTGGTGTTGAATTGAACTCAAGGCTTTCTTTTTACTAGGCTGATGATGTAATGCTTGAATTACGCATCCAGCCTCTTTAATTATTTTTTGAATAGAGTTTTACATTTCTATCTGAGCAGGTCTGGAATGTGACCCATCTCTATATTCTATGGTTGGGATGTCAACTCATTCCACTATGCCTTGCTTTTTATTGGTTGAGATGAAGTCTTGTTAATTTTCGTTCAGGTTGGCCTTGCACTGCAATCCTCTGATCTCTGTCTCCCAGCCAAGTAGCTAGAGTTACATGCCACACTGATTTTGTAGTTTTTCCTAATGTGATTCTATTTATATATTACCAACGATCTAGTGTATTTTGTATGTTGTGGGCATCTGTTACTTGCTTGAATAAGTTTGTTTCCTAATTTCTACTATTGATGTGACACTGTGTTATAATAAGAAATAGATGTTGGAATTTCTTCCCACTTTATGGCAGAAAGCTCCTAAAACTGGAATTTTCTAAGTGATAAGAAGAGTGAAAGAGAGCTTGCTTCTTTTATTACTTATAATAAACCCTCTACTGCTGTACCTTAGTTTATGCTAATGAAATAGCTTAATGATTCTTTGGTTAGGTAGCTTTAGGTTGGGGATTGTTGTGTTACTTGACTCAAAGTCCAGCTGCTTACTGTACAATAGGATAATGGAGACAAGGTATCAGGATAAGGAAGATGGCTTTTTCAAAAAGCTGACTAGACAGAAAATAGGGGGCTCTAGGTACTCAGTTCCTCTTGCTAAGAAGCTGGTCTCATTTATATGTAGATGGTTTACAAGTATTGGTAGAGTGGTGGGCACTTTTCACAATGGGTAAGTATAGATTGGGGTGTACCATCTCATACTGGGTGGGACAGATGATTCACATGACTTGTGTAAATATCAAAAACAAAGATCATAGCTGGGTGGTGGTGGCTCACGTCTGTAATCCTACCTACTCAGGAAGCTGAGATCTGAGGATTTCGGTTCAAAGCCAGCCTGGGCAGGAAAATCTTATGAGACTCTTATCTCCAGTTAACTACCGGAAGATTAGAGGCTTGGAACTTTCAGCTAACTATACCTCTTACCCCCAGGAATAAAGAGAGGCTAGGAATTTAGTTAATCACCGATAGTGAATGATTGAAGTAATCATTTCTACTTAATAGAACCTCCATAAAAACCTTACATTTTAGGATCTGGAGACTATACAGGTTGTTGAACAAATCACTATTCTACCAGGATACTTCTTACGCTTAAGATTTTTCTAAATCTTGTTCTTTATACTCCTTCATCTGGTAGTTCATTTTTACCGTTTAAATATCCTTCATAGCAAGTCTAAGTAAAATGTTTCTCTGCATTATTTGAGGTGTTAGAGAAAATTATTGAATCAGAGGAGGAGATTGTGGGAAACACTGATCTGTTGCCACGTTTGACAGAACTGTGGATAATCTGGCAAATCTATTATATTTTTTGGTATGGAAAACCACACATTTAGTTCAGACCAGTAAACACAGTACATGGTTGGATTTTTTTTTTCACATGTCAAAAGACAATAGCCTTGGCCGACTTTCTACATTCTCATAGTAGGCCTGGATTCTTGCTTTTTTCTTTCTTTCCTTCCTTCCTTCCTTCCTTCCCTCCCTCCCTCCCTTTCTCCCTCCCTCCTTTCCTCTTTCCCTCCTTCTCTCTCTCCCTCCTCTCTCTCCCTGTCTCCCTCCCTCCCATCTTCCTTCCTTTCTTCTCCTTGTGTCCTATATCTCTCCTCTTTCTCCTCTCTTTCCCCTCTCTCCGCTCTCCTTTCTCTCCTCTAGGTCCTTGTACTCTCCATGATTTTTTTCACTCACAATTGGTGCTCTGCCACTTGAGCCATATCTCCAGTTCCAGCATTTCATTGATTAAGTGGAGAGGAGTCTCTTGAATTTGTCTGCTATGCCTAGCTCTGACCTGCAATCATTAGCTTTCAGTTTCCTGAGTAGCTAGTATTAGAGGCATGAGCGACTGATGCCCAGCTTAATTAAGGAGTTTACTTAAAATAGTTGTAGCAAACAATGATATATGTAAGCCCAAAAGACATGGAAAGTAGAAGAAAAACAAAACAAAACCATTATAAGGTAGGAGATTTAATTTTATATTTTTTGAAATCTCTAAAGGCTATATAAGAGGCTACAATTTAACATGTCTAAGTACTTGTCCAGTGCTTCTTAATCAGAGTCACCCCTTCCTGACTGTTCCTTGCCCCCAAACTCTTTTTGCTTTTTCCATTTTCTTTATCACATATGTACATTGAGTATTCTTCCTATATTTGTTCTCTATTTTCATCCATCCATTCCTCTTTTACAACTTGATGGAGACTTCTCATGTGTAGTTCCTTTCATTGTCTTTTAGTTTTGGCCAGAGATTTGTTTTTGTATTTTTCATCTTCAGTACTTATCAAAATCCTATGGATAACAAAATACTTTGGATAACAAAATACTTTGGACAACAAAGTACAGCCTCACTAACACTTTTGGGTTATAGTAGTTGCTGTTCTGAGGTGGGATACAGCTGTGAACTCTTTCTCTCTGTAATTGTTCCTTTTGAATTGTACCTTTAGTGTTTTCTAGCATATGTGTTGAAAGCATAGTTTTACAACTAATATTCTTCCCTTGTTTGTCTTATTAGACTTTCATAGACCACCAAGTCTCAGAATTCTGAAGAACATAAGAACAGATTTAATATCCCTTATTGGAAATTTTTGGAACCAAAAGTGTTTGTTGGATTTCAGATATTTTTCATACTTATATGTATGCAATATCTTGGGAAAGACAACCCAGTCTTAACACCAATGGTTAGGTTCTTACATGAAATTTATGTTTATATATATATGTATATATAATACATATAACCTGGAGGTAATTTTATACAATAGTAAGATAATTTTATGCATGAAATAGTTTAATATGGCATTTCTTCTTATATGTATGATAATACATATAAGATGTATAGATGTCGTGATTTACACAGGAAGTCTTCCATAAAGGATGCTCTTAGTATTATTGTTGGTTTTTTTTTTTTTTTGGGTCCGGTTGTGGGGCCTGAACTCTGGGCCTGGGCGCTGTCCCTCAGCTCTTCAGCTCAAGGCTAGCACTCTACCACTTGAGCCACAGCGCCACTTCCGGCTTTTTTCTTTTTGCTTATGTGGTGCTGAGGAATCAAACCCAGGGCCTCAGGCATGCAAGGCAAGTGCTCTACCACTGAGCCACCTTCCCAGCCCCAAGTATTATTGTTTATTATTATTGTGAAGACATTTATTCTCCTTATGAGAAAAGGTTTATATTGATACATGGTTTATGAATATATTGTAAATATCTGATTTGATTTTTCTCCTTTGTTTATATTTCAGACTCCTGGGAGAGTTGGCTCTCAAGGTTCTGATTTAGATTCTTCAGCAACTCCCATAAATGCAGTGGATGTGAATAATGAAAGCTCTTCAGAGGTATAAAATTATACTTTGGTGGCAAAATTCATTATCATTTAAAGGAAAATTAGCAACTATTTTTAGCAATAATTGATGACTTATTTTTATAGGAAAAGTTCTCAATGTTGTGTCTGTTGCCAATAAGAACATTACTTTTGAAGTGTATATACCTGTCAGTTGTGAGACTGAGAAAGTGCGTATTACTGCCAATTTGTCTCCCATGCTTCGGTCATCTTGATTTAATGAAGCTTTTTTCAGTCTTCTAATAAAGAATTAGTGGTCAATTCATATCTCCTTGTTTTATGTGTTTGTACTATCATGAACCATTCAGGGTAATGAAACTTAGGTTGTCTTTAAAATGTATTCAAGACCAATTTTATAGAAAGTTGCATTAGTATTCTTATTTTTAACAAGTAGTATTTGCTCATGTTAGAAAATGGAGATAAGGAAGAGAAGAACAAAAAACTCATCCATACTGCTGCCAAGAGAACTAGGACAAGACTGAAGTGGTAGAATACCTGCAAGCCCAATGTCCTGAGTTCAACCCCCAGTATTGCCACTAAAAGTAGTTTTTTTCTTTGGTGGTACATTACCAAGGATTGAACACTGGGCCCCATTCATGTTAGGCAAGTGTTCTAATACTCAGTTATCCACATAGCCCCAGTATTTTATATTTATTGTCTTTTGTGTTCATAAGTTACATAAGTTGTTTTGTATTGTTGCTACTTAGATTTTTCTATATTATTCATTCTTGTATCTTTAACCTTCCAGTTGCACTGTCTTCTTCATAATACATCCTTTTGATTGTCTTTTATGAAGGTTGACTTTCTAGATTCTAGGTTTTATTATAAAATTTATTTATTTAATTTTTTGTTTGTCAGCTGTGGGGCTTGAGCTCTGGGCCTGGGCACTGTCCCTCAGCTCTTCAGCTCAAGGCTAGTGCTCTACCACTTGAACTACAGTGCCATCTCCAGTTTTCTGAGTGGTTTATTGGAAATAAGAGTCTCATGGACTTTCCTACCGGGCTGGCTTTGAACCTCGATCCTCAGATTTCAGCCTTCTAAGTAGCTAGGATTACAGGCATGAGCCATTGGTGCCTGGCTAAAATTTTTTTTATTTCATGCTCGTTCTTGAAATAAGATTTTGCCAAGTGTAAAATTGTACATATTTTTTCCATATATTGAGCATATCCATCTCTTTCCTTTCTGGGTAACACTGTACTGCTTTCAATCTATTGTATGTTGTTTTTAGATAGTCTTTTCTTCTACTCCTCCAGTTGTTTTTATAATCAAGCAACCAACCCTGTCTGTATCTCTTTCTCTCATATTTCTGATTGTTATTTTATCCAGCTTGGGATTCACTGGGCTTCCTGCACCTATAAATGTGTTTTTGAAGTGTAGATGATTATCTTTGAATATTGCTTCTTTTTTTGTTATTGCTACTTGAAATGCAGATTAAATTTTTTGCTAAAATTTCTTATTCTATTCTTCATTCTATTTTTTTAAAATATATTTTTTGTCTGTTTTAAATTCCAGATTAAAAGATATATGTTATCCAACTTACTATTGTTTTCTGGAATGAAGCTACTACTTAATCATCCTACTTGTTTTTAATGTATTCCTTTTTGGTCCTAAAAGTTGTTTTCATGTCTGATCTTTGTAGTATTTTTAAAATTTTTCTTTTATTTAAGTATACGAAATATGATTATGTTTTCACCTGTTAATTTTATGAAGCTATTAAGCTATTTGAATCTTTGCAGGTTTGACTATTGCTGGTTCTTTCTTCTCGTTATTGTCCCTAACTCCTTATTTTCTTATATATTCTATGATTTATTTTTCTTAAATCTTAATGTCAAAATAAATGTAGTAAGCATTTGCACAGTTAGTACAATGATCCCATGTTCCCTTCACCTAGTTTTCCTGGTGGTTACATGCTACATGATGTTAGAGCACCATAAAAGCAGTTGACATTTGTACAATGTATGTGAATGATTTTTATGCCATTATAATACACACCATAGACTTGTGTAACTACTACTACACACAAGAGGTAGAACTCTCCATTACTATAGAGATCTCCCTGTGCTATCCAAGAGTGAGTTGTCACCATGCTTATGATTTATTTTTGAAATGGGTTCTCCCTGTATAGCTCCTTCTGGCCCCAAACTCTTGATCTCTGACTGTGTCTCTAGTAGCTGGGATTATATTATAGGTATGAACCACCAAACCTGAATAAAAAAAATGAATTTATGCTCAGGAGGCTGAGATGTGACATGGTTACAAACCAGCTGGGGCAGAGAGTCTGCAAGACTTCATCTCCAGTTAACCAGCAAAATTCTAGCCTAGAGGCATGGCTTAAGTGGTAGAGTGCCAGAGGTGAGCAAGAAACCAAACACAAAGACCTTACATCAAGCCCTGTTACCAACACTAAACAACAATAAATGGTTAATTAGCTCTTTATAATTGAATTGTAAGAATTCCTTATTCTTTATCAAATTTAAATCTTTTTTTTTTTTTTTGTCGGTGGTGGGGCTTGATCTCTGGGCTTGGGCGCTGTCCCTCAGCTCTTCAGCTCAAGGCGAGAACTCTACCGCTTGAGGTACAGTGGTTTATTGGAGATAAGAGTCTCACAGACTTTCCTGCCCGGGGTGGCTTTGAACCTCGATCCTCAGATCTCAGCCTCCTGAGTAGCTAGGATTACAGGCGTGAGCCACCAGTGCCCGGCTTAAAATAAATCTTGATCCAGGCCAATGCCTGTAATCCTAGCTACTCTGGAGGATGAGATTTGAAGATTTGGCTAAGCCAGCCCAGTCAGGAAATTCTGTGAGGCTCTTGTCTCTAATTAACCTGGAAGTCAGTTGTGGCTCAAGTGGTAGAGTTCTAGCCTTCAGCAAGAAAGCTCAGGGACAGCACACAGATACACATTCTCTCTCTCTCTCTCTCTCTCTCTCTCTCTCTCTCTCTCTCTCTCTTTCTCTCTCTCTCTCTCTCTCTCTCTCTCTCTCTCTCTCTCTCTCTCTCTCTCTGTCTCTCTCTTAAATCTTTTGTTGGTGTTTTATTATGGAATGTCTGAACATTGGATGGATGTGATACATAGCAACTTATTTGGCAATATATTCACAGCCTTGAGGTGGATACCAAATGACAGGGAGTGCTACTTGAAGATTGTACTTGGGAACAAAATGAGCAGTCAATGGCTGTGGGAGGCAGGCTTTACAGTATCAAGAGGATGAAATACCTCCTTGTTTCTAGAGGAGGTATGATTCACTCGTTTGAATAATTCCAGGGGCTGGCAGAGAATTAAAACCCTCTAATCAAGGATAAGCAGGCACTGTGCCTGGTCCCTATGATAACAAGCATTTGACTAGGGGGACTTATCTGCTAGAGCAGAGTGGGGAGAGGAAATTGTGGATAGGACATTTGAAGCCCTCCCCATCATATGTCAAGGAAGCACTCAAAATTTGGACTTAATTTTAGGTAGCATATAAAATACAGTTGTGGAGAGCAGTTATCTTGTTTTGTTTCTGAACCTAGAAGACTAGTATTTAAGGCTTTTTTTTTTTTTATTAAGAATGATAGTAGACATATTTTTCCTCTATGAATGAGGGTTTCTATTCTTTTTTTTTTTTTTTGGGTCCGGTCGTGGGGCCTGAACTCTGGGCTTGGGCGCTGTCCCTCAGATCTAGGTTAGAGCTCTACCACTTGAGCCACAGCACCACTTCCAGCTTTTTTCTTTTTGCTTATGTGGTGCTGAGGAATCAAACCCAGGGCCTCAGGCATGCAAGGCAAGCGCTCTACCACTGAGCCACCTTCCCAGCTCCTGAGGGTTTCTATTCTTTTTTTTTGGTATTGCATTTGTTCTTTTTTTTTTTTTTTTTTTTAATTTATTTGTGAACATACTGTGCAGAGGGGTTACAATTACATGGGCAAGATAATGCATACATTTCTTACCAAGCATTGCAGCCTCCTCCTTTGTTTACCCTTCACCTCCCTTCCCAGCCTCCCCCCTCGCCCCCCACCCAATCCTCCCCCCCCTCCCCCCTACCGACATTGTAAAGCTCCTTTTTGACATGACAATTTGTACTTCTCATTGTTGCAACAGGTCCACCTGAATCCTTAAATGACTTGTTTTTCCCCATCTCCTCCATAAGTTATACTGACATCAAATATAGTGAAAGCGGGGGTTATACTGTGGGGGAGGGACATACAAAGCAACAAAGAAATAAACTTATAAATGCGTTAGAAACACATGCATGAAAGAAAAAAAAACATTAAAATACCTATCTAAGGATTCATTTTCCTAACATCACATTATCTGACTTTTTCTGCTTGACTCATACATATACTAGATATTGCAAATAAGGGAAACCATGGGACCTGTGTTTCTTTGTGTCTGGCTTACTTCACTTAATATAATTTTTTCCAAGTTTTTCCATTTCCTAACAAATGGGGCAATGTCATTCTTTCTGATGGAGGCATAGAATTCCATTGTGTATATATACCACATTTTCTTGATCCATTCATCTACTGAAGGGCATCTGGGTTGGTTCCATATCTTAGCTATGGTAAATAATGCTGCAGTAAACATAGTTGTGCTGGTAACTTTAGTGTGGTCTTATTTGTGAACATTTGAGTAAATGCCCAAAAGTGGGATTGCTGGGTCATAGGGGAGCTCTATGTGAAGTCTTTTGAGGAACCTCCATACTTCTTTCCAAAGTGGTTGAACAAGTTTACATTCCCACCAACAATGAAGTAAGGTTCCCTTCTGTCCACATCCCCTCCAGCATCTGTTGTTAGAGTTCTTGATTTTTGTCATTCTAACTGGAGTGAGGTGGTATCTCAATGTTGCTTTGATTTGCATTTCTTTTATGGACTCCACTCCCAAATTACTCAAGCTGA
Organism: Dipodomys merriami; assembly: GCF_024711535.1. Classification (NCBI taxonomy): domain Eukaryota; kingdom Metazoa; phylum Chordata; class Mammalia; order Rodentia; family Heteromyidae; genus Dipodomys; species Dipodomys merriami. The sequence goes on along the minus strand of NW_027202271.1, from coordinate 44,842,212 downwards.
TTCAAAACTTTGCAAAGTAGCAGGTTATAAAATTAACCCCCAAAAATCAATGGCTTTTCTGTATGCCAACAATGAGAAAAGTGTGGCTGAAATTAGGAAAGCAACTCCATTTGTAATAGCCCCACAAAAAATAAAATACCTAGGAATTAACTTAACCAAAGAAGTGAAGGACCTCTATGATGAAAACTTTAAAATCTTGAAAAAGGAAATCAACACAGAACTTAAAAAATGGCAAAACCTCCCATGCTCCTGGATTGGAAAGATTAACATCGTGAAAATGGCAATACTTCCCAAGGCTATCTACAAATTCAACGCAATACCTATCAAATTTCCAACCTCATTCTTCAAGGAAATAGAAGAGGCAATCCAAAAATTCATATGGAACAATAAAAGACCCCGAATAGCAAAAACGCTCCTCAATGGAAAGAACACTGCTGGAGGAATATCAATACCAAATTTCAAACTCTACTATAAAGCCATAGTAATCAAAACAGCTTGGTATTGGCATAAGAACAGACCTCAGGACCAATGGAATAGAATTGAAAACCCAGAAATGAACCCACAGACCTATCGCCATCTAATCTTCGATAAGGGAGCTAAAACAATAGAATGGAAGAAAGACAGCCTCTTCAGTAAATGGTGCTGGCAAAATTGGTTAACTACATGTAGAAAACTAAAGCTAGATCCTTATATATCACCCTGCACCAGAATCAACTCCAAATGGATCAAAGACCTCGAAGTCAAAGCAGAAACTCTGAAAACATTACAGGATGGAATAGGAGAAACCCTAGGTCTCCTTGGCTCAGGCCGAAATTTTCTGAATAGAGACCCGGAAACACAACAAATCAAAGAAAGGTTGGCCAAATGGGATTGCATAAAGTTGCAGAGCTTCTGCATGGCAAACGACATAGCTAGCATGATCAATAGAAAGCCCATGGATTGGGAGAAGATCTTTACTAGCCATACAACGGACAAGGGTCTCATATCTAAAATATACTTGGAACTCAAAAAATTAAATCCCCCAACAACAAATCCTCAAAGAAACAACTGCCCAATAAATAAGTGGGCTAAATACTTAAAGAGAAACTTCTCTGAAGAAGAAAGAAGGATGGCCAATAGACTCATGAAGAAATGCTCAACATCCCTAGCCATAAAAGAAATGCAAATCAAAGGGTTTCTATTCTAATGATGTTTTCTATTCAGTTTCCTTGAACACATGAGCCTTTTGGGGGAAAGACTTCATTTCCAAGCCATAACACATTTATTCTAATTTAATTGTCATGAGACCTATATATAGTACTTATTACTGTTAAATCACTTAACAGTTGAGGAAATTGAAGGTCACCCAGCTACTCCAAGTGCTATGAATCAGGATTTAAGCCTACCCTAGGGGCGTCCCCCCCACACCTTTTTTGATACTAGGGTTTGATCTCAGGGCCTCATACTTTTTAAGCTTGCTTTACTCAGCAGTTACTCTACCATTTAAGCCATATCTACAGCCCTACTATTTTCTGGTTATTTCAGAGATAGAGTCTCACAGACCTTGCTGTGTGGAATAGCCTCAAATTGTGATTTTCTGAATCTCAGCCTCCTGAATAGCTAGAATTATGGGTATGACCTAGTCAGGTCTGATTTGTATTTATTTTTATTATCATAAGTAGCTAAATAAAGTGGTTTCAATCAACATATCCATTTATTTGTGCATCTTCATCAATATCTTCCCTTCCATTGTTCTTTTTCATTTCTCTGAACCTCGTCTATCCCTTCAAGTTACCTGGTCCCATTTTTATATATGTATAGTGAATATTATGATTATATCTGCCTACTTTTGTTCTCTCCATTCATTTGCCCTTCTCTTGACCTCCCTCCTTCCCAACATGTTTCAACTTCCTGGTATTCATTTTATTAATTGATGAGTTAGTTGTTTGAAGGAGTTGTGTCATTGCAACTCTCCCTAACATATACTATCCTTTAGAAGAAAAGTTTGTGTGTATAAGCATATAACCCTGTATATGTTTTCTCATTTTTTCCTGTATATGTTTTCAAATGTTCATAATTTAAACCTAACTTCCACATATGAGAGAAAACATGCTCCCTTTGTCTCTAAGTCAGGCCTAACTCTTATTTGCTATCTTGACATACCTCCTACTTTTGAAACTTACCTTTTGTCTTTCTATACTTCCTTGCTGTTATCTTAAGTGAAATCTAGTGACTCAAGGAGCAGTGTACCTCTCCAGTTCTTGATGTTGCCAGTTCCAATAATCTTCATTACTTCTTTCCTAGCTACTTAGTTCTGTTAATACCTGTTTGTTTCTCATCAGCTTAACCTAAAATATTAAAATCATTATCTCTTCATTTTCTGTGTGTGTATGTGTATGTGTGTCTGTTTGTGTGTGTGTGTGTGTGTTTGTGTGTGTGTGTGTGTGTGTTTGTGTGTGTGTGTGTGTGTGTGTGTGTGTGTGTGTGTGTGTGTGTGGTTACGAAGGGTTGAAATTGATCTTTGCATTTGCCGGCAAGTACTCTATATGAGCCACACTCAAGCCCCTCCCCCCCCCTTTTTTTTTCAAACAGAGTCACCCTTTCTATTTGGGCCATCCTGAATTAAGGTCTTCCAATTAATGCTTCCTCCTACTTAGCTAGGATGACAAGCCAATCTGGCTTTTTGTTGGTTTGTATGGCATCTTGCATGCTTTTTGCCTGGGTTATCCTTGAACCAGCATTTTCCAGTCTAAACTAGGGAGACTATGTCAGGCTGAGATAAATAATATCTCCTTATTCTTTCCCTTGTCAGTCCTTTCAGAAATTTTCTTTCTCATATTCTCACTACTTAATTTCTTTGGTTTTGCTGAGTAACCCAGGTTTTTAATTGCCATTTTTATTTCAACTCTGTCTTTTCCTTGCTTTATTTCCTTTTATCATCAAGTATTTACATTTATGGGCAGTTGATACTTGTTAAGCACTAATAGAATCTTAACATTTTAACAACTTAGGCATTTTATGTGCACAGTAACTCTAGTAGAATAGGTGATTTATTTTATAGACTTGGAAACTAACACAAAGTAAGTTCCTACAAATCATATAATCAGCTTTTGTTAGGACTTAAATCTACATCTGTTTTTAATAACATTATAGCATTTTGTCTTTGTTATTGTACTTTAATTTTCTTACTTTGCTCTTGATATTTTAAATTTTCTTATTTTTCTCATCCTCTATCATTCTTATCTGCTAAAACATCAAGCCATAGATTAGTGTAACAGCTTACATTTAAAGCTTACATATTACTAGCTATAAGGTATTTGAAAGATCATTTAAAAATGCTTTTACTAAGTTTAGAATTGGATAGAATGATTATTTTTGGGAGTTACTGATATGCTTAGGCTAGTATGTTATGGTAATGACTGAAAATGGCTTTCATTCAGAAACTCTTGAGACTATTGTATCACAAAAAAGTATTTGCTGTGTATTATAGTAATTTCTTCATCTAAAATAAAAGATAACTTGCCAATAATAGGTCGTGGGCAAGAATGAAATATCATAAACAAAAGAATATATTCTAATCAAAGCAACTTTGTACCTTAATAAAAATAGGAGCCAATGAAAAATTATAGTGTGAGAATGGGAGCTAATTTTAGATCCTGCTTTGGATGAATCTTTCATCTTTTGTACAGTTACCACTTGCAAGTTTTCCTTAAATAAAGGTAATGCAAATTATTTTCGTGTGATAACTGTTTGCATGTTTACATTTTGTTTCATAAAATTTTTAGTGTATGTCCTTCTAAAAGTTGTTATTTCACAGGGTTTCATCTGCCCATTATGTATGAAAAGATGTATAACTGCTATTGACTTGTCGGAACATTATCAGAAAGTACATGCAGAAAATGAAACAAGAGGACAGGAGCTTCTTAATGACTCCAGTGTTACTGTGGGTCCTGTGTATTTCATTTTAGCAGCTTGGTTATGGGTTGCTCAAAATAGCTTTGTTTTTCCCTGCCTGGGTGTTGGTTACCTTTTATGCTACAAGGGAGTATGGATTGCTTTGATTGTGCATGCTTAAATGAAGGCTCAATAAGAAAAATAGTCTCTTGCATCATCTGCTCGGTTTCTCTTACTGTTTGCAACAACCCTTTTGTGAACTTGTAAATAAATATAAAAATCAAGTTAATATTTTTACGTACATTTTGTCATAACATTTGAAACATTTTGCCATAACATTTGAAATGTAAAGTGGTATAACTTCAGCATTTGTAAAGTATTCCATTTTATGTTTGCATCCATAATAGAGAAACATTTTATGTATTTGATGAAAAATTTTTTTTGCTTCAAATGAGTAGAATTGGATCTTTAGTAAAGAATGTTTTTTTTTTATAAAGCCCCATTTTATCACTGAATTAATGAATGACCTTCAGTATTCTTTAACATATGATAACCAAATACATTGTATAGGGATATTCTTGTGAGTTTGTGTTCAAGAAAGCTTTTTTTTTTTTTTATCTTTGTTATTATAAAGGTGATGTACATAGTGGTTACATTTATAAAAATCAGGTAATGAGTACTTTTTAAAAATCTTTGTTGAGAAGGTGATGAGTAGGGGAGGGTGTTACAGTTACATACATAAGGTAATGGTTACATTTGTTTTTAAACACTGTTACCCCATCCCTTCAGTACATTTCTTTTCGGACAGTGTCACTCCTGTTCCAGTTTTCTTCCAGTTTTTTGCAACATTCCCACCTTCAAGTACATAGTTCACTTTATACATAGAGCTTATTCTATTTTTTTTTAAATTGATAGGTTCTTGCTTCCTTTTGCATCCTCCATCTCTGCCTCCTGAGTAGATGGGATTGCAGGCTTGACCCCTGAACTATTTTTGTTTCGTTTTTGACTTTAATTTGTGATCACCCTCCTTCAGCCCCTCTTGTGCTGGTATTATAGTAGTCATTCCACCCACCATGCATGGATAGAATGGCTGATTTCATTACTGTCCATTAGAATTTTTGAGTGCAAATGATTTAGAGAAGTTTAAAGTTGAAAGATATTACTATTGTGTATTTGATTGATTATGCTAATATCTAATATTATAAATACTACTGACAATTGAATGTTATAGAAATCATATAAATACTTTTCTTTTTTTTTTTTTTTTTTTGTCGGTCGTGGGGCTTGAACTCTGGGCCTGGGCGCTGTCCCTCAGCTCTTCAGCTCAAGGCGAGCGCTCTACCACTTGAGCCACAGCGCCACTTCCGGTTTTCTGGTGGTTTATTGGAGATAGGAGTCTCACGGTCTCTCCTGCCCGGGCTGGCTTTGAACCGCGATCCTCAGATCTCAGCCTCCTGAGTAGCTAGGATTACAGGCGTGAGCCACCAGCGCCCGGCTCTAGAGAACAAACAACTAGAGAGAAATCTATTTTAGTCTTTGACTTGTTAATACATTTTTGTAGGTGTGTATATATATATATATATATATATATATATATATATGTATTTAATTTTAATGCACCCAGTTAATCATTAATTCAGTTTCATAAAAAGATACTTTTTCATATGTGTATAGTCTGTCTTCTCAGTTTATTGAAGGCTGAGATTGTATTTTACAAATTATATCCTCCACAGAACTATCATAGAATTTAAATGATACCAGATGGGGCTGGGAAGGTGGCTCAGTGGTAGAGCGCATGCCTTGCATGCCAGAGGCCCTGGGTTCGATTCCTCAGCACCACATAAGCAAAAAGAAAAAAGCCAGAAGTGGCGCTGTGGCTCAAGTGGTAGAGCGCTACCTTGAGCTGAAGAGCTGAGGGACAGCGCGCAGGCCCAGAGTTCAGGCCCCATGACCGGACCCCAAAAAACAAAAAAACAAACAAATAAAATTATACCAGAACTTGGACTTTAAACAGTAAATTACAGTATGAGTTATGACTATATTTTTATATATAAATTGTCGTGTTATATAAATAGTATTTTGAAAGTTTTTCTCTGCCCCCCCCCCCTTTTTTTTAATAGGGCTTTATATGTCCCCAGTGTATGAAATCTCTTGGATCTGCTGATGAGCTTTTCAAACACTACCAGGCAGTTCATGATACTGATAATGATTCTAGTCATGGAGGGGAGGCTAATCTGGCTTTGAAGAGGTACAATATGATAATTTGGATATGAAATATTGCTATGGAATGTGAATGTCATATGTCATAATTCATAATTAGTTTTGAAATAACTCTTTTCAGCCAGGTATGTTGACATAGTTCTATTATCCCAGGCTGAAGTAGGAGTATTATGAATTTAAGAACAGCTTGAACTTCATAATGATATCTTATAAAAACAAAAAATCCTTTCTTGAGTCCTGTTGGTTGTGACTATTATCTTTATTCCTATTTTTATTTCTATTATAAAACTGAGAGTTATGTATAACATTTACTTACGTACATGCTTCTTTTGTTAGAATGCACAACTTGAGAGTTTGGCATAGATAATTCATGACTGTTGAGTAAGGACTCATTTCTTCTTTTTTTATACTAGCTCTATTTTACAGATGAAACTGTCATACTGTCATATATCCTGTCTGCTCCTATCACCAGCCTAGAATATTGCTCTCCTACCAGTCTATCCCATGATTTTTCAAAATCTTGCTAATACATTTTACCTCTGCTAGAGTAGGCTTGCCTTTCTTAATTGTTCAAACTGGCCATTCTCTTCTATTCCTTTTTTTTTTTTTTCTTTTTTTTTCCCCCCAGGGCTGAGGACCGAACCCAGGGCCTTGCGTGTGCCGGGTAGGCGCCCTTCCGCTGGACTAAACCCCCAGCCCTTCTTCTATTCCCTTTAAGACTCATTCAATTCATTGGAATTTTCCTACTCAACTCCTGTTTTTGTATTTTCTATCATGGCTGCCATTGGTAGTGAGATGGAGCAATGAGGATGCCATTATTTACTGTTTACTGTTCAATAGAGGAAGATACATTCTTGACATCCATAATAATAATCTTAAATGAGAGATTCACATGGACTCTGTCCTGCATTTGGGCCTAGCAAAATGTACTTACAATTCTTTGTCAGTTTGTGTCTTAGATGAAGGTAGTGAGAAGCTTCTGAGACAGAAAAGAGAATGTCATACTCAAGGAACAGAAACAATTTAAATGAATAAAGGGGATAATTCTAGATCATCTACATCTTGTCCTTATTAATAAATTTAGATTTCATGCTAACTGCATAGGAAGCCATGAATGTATTGATGGTAAACTAATAAAAGATATTTTGCTTCTGCTCTAGTCACTTGAAGGTGTGTAATTATTTCTTTGAGCAAATTTTTTGGTTTGTTTTATAAAACATGAACTTTGAAATTATTTTTCTAAGAGCTTATATATATATATATGGTGTTGTACAATCTTTAGTAGTTTTTAAAAAAATAATTTGGAAAACTACAGTATTAGTATCTAGTAGTTATTTTTTAAGAGATAAGTGTGTAACTTAAAGAAGATTAACTATTATTTTCTTCCTTCTACCCATACATATTTAGAGATGATATAACACTACTCAGACAAGAGGTACAGGACTTACAGGCTTCACTTAAGGTGAGAATTAAAATGATACTTGTTTATTTTCAGTGTTTCAGATTAAAAATATTTTATTTTTATTTTTATTTTTTTTAAATTTAATTTTATTTTATTTGAGAACATACTGTACAGAGGGGCTACAATTACATGGGCAGGATAATGCATACATTTCTTACCAAGCATTGCAGCCTCCTCCTTTGTTTACCCTTCACCTCCCTTCCCAGCCTCCCCCCTCCCTCCACCCAATTATACCCCCCTCCCCCCCCACACCGACATTGTAAAACTGGTTTTGACATGACATTTTGTACTTCTCATTGTTGCAACAGGTAAAAATATTTTAAAATTTACTAATCAAAAATCTCTTTAATTAGGAAGAAAAATGGTACTCAGAAGAATTAAAGAAAGAACTAGAAAAATATCAAGGACTGCAGCAGCAAGTAATTGCTTTTTTTATTGGCTTATGTTAGCTGTATATGGGGAGATTTCTTTGTTACATTACCACACATGTTTACCTTGTATTCCAATCAATTTCACCCCTATCTATTATACTTCCTGCCCCCTAGTAACTTTCTTGAATACTTGAAATGTGTTTTTTTTTTCTTTTTTTTTTTAATTGTGAAAATACTATTCAGAGGGGTTACAATTACATGGGCAAGATAATGAGTACATTTCTTATCAAGCATTGTTGCCTCCTCCTACTTGTTTATTTTCATTGATGAAAATTAAGCATAAAACCTTTTTGTAGTAACAATATAATTTTAGAATTTGATTTTCTGTGTTTAATAGCCTATAACATATTCTTTGTAATTCTTATGAATGGAAAGAAATGTATGAGACAAGCTCCCACAGAGTTTAACCCAAAGAAAAATGAAAAAAAAAAAAAAAAAAAGTCTCCCTTTCCCTTGCTCTCTCCTAGTTTTCACTGCTGTCACCACCTGCAAGTTATATAGTTCATTTTTCCATGATTTTAAAAAAATATTAATTATTTTAGTGGTGATAGTTTAATGACATTCTAGCTTATTACTTTCATATGATGTTTTATACGGTAACAATAAGGAGACTAGCAAGGTATGATTTTATAATCATATGGTTTATTACTATACAAAGAAGTTTCTTAGATCTACAATGCTTAAACAAGGGTATAATAATGTTAACAAATCCCACAGAAAATATACCCAATAGATGACATACATTAATTATATAGTGGGTTCCATAATTATTAAGTTCTTAATTGCTGAATGATGTTAGAAGCATGTCTCTGTGGAAGGTAAAGTTAATTAAATTTTGAGATATTTCTTTTGAGTAGTCTCTTGGGAGTGATATCCAACCTAGTAGGGAGAGATCACTTGCTGCTAAATGAAGGTACAGATGATACTTCAGAGTTAAAGGCCAAGTGAGCCTGAGCTATGTATGGGTTTTGGAAAGGTAGTTGAGAGAGTTCTTGCCTGCTTGGGTGTGCTGGATTTAAGCTTTTACTCAAGCTGAGTGCTGGACTTAAAGCTGTGAGACTCAGGTTTAAATATAGTAGTTGAGGTTAGTACCTCACAGATGGGATTTTATAAGCTCTGATATCATATATATATATATATTTACATAATTCTATCTTTGAACTGGTAAACTGGTTGTTAAATCACTGTTAGTCTGTCTAATTACATCTTAAGGATATGGAATAATGAGAACTCCTAAACTTTAATTTTCGACAAAATCTTGCTATTTAACCTAGACGACCTGGCTATCGGACATAATTTTAAGACTGAAAATTATACAGTGCTGCCTTCTCTTTTTCTAATGCATTTGTCTTTTTTCCCCACCAAGGAGCCAAAGCCTGATGGACTGGTGGCTGATTCATCATCAGGTAAACTTAAAACTTTTCATTTTGCTTTTATTTTCTCATTCTGTTTTTTTGTTTGTTTAATGCCTACTAGAGGAATTTTATTAGTAGTTGTACTTTAAGGCTGGAAAACACTCAAGATAATTCTAGATGTAGAAAGTTACCTGTGTACTTCATACTTACTTGGACAGTTGACTAAAATCTTGATGTTTTAGTTCATTATATCCTGAAGTTATAAACTTCTAAAGCATTACCACAATATTATTGTTTAATACAAATTTAAGTCTGTATTAAAGAATGATACAGTTTTTGTCCCTTGAAGTAAATTGATGAAACTAACATTGTTGTGTCTTTAGAGGAATGCTCAACAAATACTTAAAATTAGATTGTGATATTAGATGTTGTATTTAAAAAAGCTCTTTTAAGAATGAAGCAATAGTGGGGTACCATGGCTTATGCCTGTAAACCTAGGTATTCAGTATGCTGAGATCTGAGGATTGCAGTTTGAAGCCAGCCTTGGCAGAAAAGTCCCTGTGAGAGTTATCGCCAATCAGCCACTCAAAATGGAAGTGCAGTTGTGACTCAAAGTGGTAGAGAGCTATCCTTGAGTAGAAAAGAGCTCAGGGCAGCACCCAGGCCCTGAGTTCAAGTCCCACAATGGATCAAAAAACACACACAAAAAAAAGAAACAATTTTATAGATTTGATTGTATACTCGAATTTTTTCAAGTACTTGATCTTAACCATTTCTAATTTCATCTCTTTTTTTTTAACTTATAAGAAGAGCAGAATTTCTACTTCTAATTAGATAATAGACATGTTGGTTGTTATTACTACTACAATAATTATGATATAGTTAATAACAGTTTCATATATGCAACTAGGATTGCATTTAAATAACTGCTATACATTTTTGTAGAACTGCAGTCTTTGGAACAACAATTAGAAGAAGCTCAAACAGAAAATTTTAATATTAAACAAATGAAAGATTTATTTGAACAGAAAGCAGCCCAACTTGCTACTGAAATTGCAGGTAAATTTATTAGAATATTTTAGCTAAGTATTCAGTCTTACTATCTTTTCTTACTACATATTCTAGAAAAAGCCATAGTGTTTCAATGTAATAGGGTGATTGCTATAATGGTGATTATTCAGTGGAATTTAATGATAGTACAATTGCTTCTTCAAAGGACTTTTTTTTTCCTGTAGATTTTTATTGAAATTTACAGAAGATAGATTTTCTCTTGTGGTATTCTAAATGAATAAAAGATAATATTTTAAATAATTACATAATGTAATAGGCATTTAATGCTTGGTTTTGCCAGCAGGTACACGTAACTGTAGAGTTTTTTATTTTTGCTTGTTACCACTATAAAATTTTTTAAATTACCTTTTAAGTAGTTGTACAAATGCATTGCTGTTTATGAATATAAAACATTGAATGTGATTAAGTATATATTAAAATGCTCATTGGCTTAGTGTTGGGGGGAATTTATGTAGACAAAAATATTTCACTGCTTTTTTTTCCACTGATCATTTAATGTAACCAGAAGTGTAATTTTATTGTGCATATTTATAATTACATAAAGAATGTGAATTAGATGGGAGCTGGTGTCTCACACCTGTAATCCTAACTACTCAGGAGGCTGAGATCTGAGGATTGCTGTTCAAAGCCAGCCCAGGCAAGAAAGTCTCTGAGACTCGTATCTCCAGTTAAGTAACAGAAAACCAGAAGTGGCACTGTGGCTGAAGTAGTAGAAAGCTCGTCTTGAGCTGAAGAACTGAGGGACATCACCCAGGCCCAGAATTCAAGCCCTATGACCGACCAAAGGAAAATAAAAAAGAATGTGAATTAGAATTAGAGTGGCATATAGATATGTAGAGTACTATATAAGAATTTAAAAAACTGTCTTTTAGAGTTAATGTCATAAAGCTAATATTTATATTATTATATATGATTAGATTTAAAGTCAAAATATGATGAGGAAAGGAGTCTTCGAGAAGCTGCTGAACAAAAAGTGATACATTTGACAGAAGAATTAAACAAACAGGCCACTGTCATTCAAGATCTGAAAACTGAGCTGGTAATTTAGAAACTGTTTATTGGAATTGTACCTTTCTAGAGTAAAATGAAATGAAAACTCTGAAGATTCTTTTTTTTTCAATTGCTTTTATGGTGCTGAGGAATATACTTTGAGCATCATATATATTGTAGAATATACTCTTTCATATGCTGAAGAAATATTTTAAAATTAGTTAGAATAAACGGAGGAAAGTAAAAAAATAACCTATATCTTGCCATCTGTGATAAATACTGAAAACAAAAATGGTATATTATTATGCATAACTTATTACCTTAACATTTTTGTTATTTAAATATAATGTCTTTTTAGTGTTTTCCATATCTTATTTTTCCTCACAGTTTAGTTCTATAAAAACACACCTACTTTTAGGATACCTTCAGTTTGATTTCTAGCTTTCATTTAAATTTAATTTAAAATTAACTTCGTATAAAATCCAAGCCATCATATTTCTTCCATGACTGCATTTCTCTCATTGCTACCATAATTTACATTCTCCCAGGCTTCACAGCCTTGAGTTAATCTTTGACTTCTTTTTTTCCTTTATAAATATATGAATCAATTAATTAATTATAAACCTTAATGATGCTCACATCTTTTCCTTTTTAAAATATATTTTGTTGTTGTTGCTTATAATGCTGGGGATAAAATCCAGAACCTTATGCATGCTAGGCATAAGCTCTACCATTGACGTACATTCTTTAATTTTCATTTCTAGTTTCCTAGGATAGAAATGGGAAGACTACAACATTTATCAAGTCATTGTTATTACTAATGTATACTATTTGTGAAGGAAAAGATAGCAAATAAAATAGTAAAGATAAGTAAAGATAATGTGCAGTTGTGACATTAAACCTCTAAGTTGTAATACTATTAAATACAAGGTAACATGGGAAGAGTAGGTTGCCTCATTAGGGAGGAATTGGTGCTCAATATTTGGAGTAAAAAGTTAATAGTAAGGATTTCTTTCATTCTGATTTCCTTTTAGTGAAACTATTCTAAAGATTGGCAACTAGTTGTAATTTTTTGCTGTAAATTTTAAATAAAATCTGTTTTCATAGCTTCAGAGGCCTGGTATAGAAGATGTTGCTGTGCTAAAGAAAGAACTGGTCCAAGTTCAAACTCTAATGGATAATATGACATTGGAGCGTGAGAGAGAATCTGAAAAACTCAAAGATGAATGTAAAAAGTTACAAGAAGAATATGCTAACACAGAGGTAATGAAGTCAGCATATTTAAATGTAATTGAGAGTATAGAGTTTATTATTGAGTAAAGCCTGCATTTGAAATTTTGCTGAGTGGCCTTTCAAAATGCCATCATTTCATTTGATCTGAATGGTTTATATCTGCAGTCATTGTGGTTTGATAGTGTGTCTTAATTTTATTTTATAAAGATTGACACTTGGAGTGGAATGTTTTTATAATAGATTATTAATTTGGTAAATAAATGACACAAGAAAAGATTGTATTTAAAGTTAAATTTATTCAAGGCTAGTTAATAAATTGTAATTGAGATTATCTTAATTTTGTAGGAATAAAGGAAGAATGATACTTAATTCATATTCTACAATTATACCTATATTATAAATACTGTTTGTTTTGTTTATTTGGAGGCTTGAACTTAGGCTGTAAGCTTTTGGTCTACTTGTTTGTTCATGGCCATTTCAGATGGTCTGATAATTGCCTTATAAATGAATTTCTGCTATTTAAAAAAATTATTACCTTTGTATTTTCCCAAATTATTTAATATATTTGTTATAAGTCGAGAACCAGTGGCTCATGCCTGTAATCCTAGCTACTCAGTAGGCTGAGAGCTGAGGATCGTGGTTCAAAGCTAGCCTGGACAGGAAATCTGTGAGACTCTTATCTCCAAGAAACTACTCAAAAAAGCATGAAGTGTCACTGTGGCTCAAGTGGTACAACATTCACCTTCAGCAAAAGAAGCTCAGAGACAACACCCTGTGTTCAGGTCCCCCTCCCCAAATTTTTTTTAACAATAACTTGAAATGTTTTTGAATTGTATCTTTCACCATTTCTGTATGAAAAAATTAGTTTGATTCCTTGATCTCATTTATTTGTTTATAACTTAATTAGTTTTTAGCTTTTATTTTTTTCTGAATCTGTTGTGTGCATTTTATGAATTTATTAATATTTAGTCCTACTTATTCTTGCTATAGCACTGAACCATATGAACTTAAATATTTAAGCCAACAGTAAAGCCCATTAAAAACCATTAAAGAGGGAAAAACTGAGAGAGAATGAGCGAAGGGATGACGTTGTGCAAAAGAAATGCATTCATTACCTGACTCATGTACTGTAACTCCTCTCTATACAATAAAAATTAAAAATTAAAAAAGCCATTAAAGATACTTAAGATCCAAGAATTTATCACTTGGCATTTCTAGTTGGAACTGAAGACACAGAGAATGATTTATGTTATTATATGTCTTAGTGTTCATTGTTTTTATTGAAAGTATTTACCTTGTGAATTGATTGGAAATGGAGGATTTAAAGGTTACATGTTATTTCATAAAATATATATATAATTTAAAATACTAAAGTTTAACAGTGGGTGTGATCTTCAATGGAAATTATTTAAGAAATTTTTATTTGTATTCCAGTACATTCATTTGCAGCCTGTGTTTTTTTTTTTTTTTGGTTGGTCGTGGTCCTTGAACTCTGGCCTGGGCACTGTCCCTGTGCTCTTCAGCTCAAGGCTCCCGCTCTACCACTTGAGCCACAGTGCCACTTCTGGCTTTCTGGTGGTTAATTGAGATGAGAGTCTCATAGACTTTCCTGCCTGGGCTGGCTTTGAACCATGATTCTCAGATCTCAGCCTCCTGAGTAGCTAGGATTACAGGTGTGAGCTCCTGGTACCTGGCTGCATCCTGGTTTTAAGTGCAAAGTGGTTTATATCAGTATAGAATATGTATGTTAAAAGCCATGCAAAGTTTTTAGGGCATTTAAAAATTAATATTTATATGTATTATATATATATAGTAATTTGAAACCATATTCATAGGCATATTTGGTCATTTATATTATGTGCTCTATGTGTGTTTTTGTCAGTCTTGTCTTCCATCTTTCATCCATCATTTTATTATTTTTCTGCTTTCTAATGGAGATGCTTAAATTTGAGGTAATGTGTTTTTAAAAGCTTTTTAATATTAATAATATGCCTAACATTTCACCTTTTCATGTCTTAAGACAATGTTATGTTTTAAGTCAATCTCAGAACTTCAAAGACATACTTATTTTTTGATTTGCTATCAAGCAAATTTTCTAACATATAAAAATGATTTTTTCAATGCTAGTAGAATATTAAAGCAATACTTCTAATGTATTTAAAGTACCAACAGGATTTTTGATCAAAGTATTGTTCCTTAAAACAATTCATATTGAGTGACTGGGAAGGTGGCTCAGTGATAGACTGCTTGCCTTGCATTCATGAGGCCCTGGGGTTGATTTCTCAATACCACATTAGCAGAAAAAGCTGTGGCTCAAGTAGTAGAATGCTAACCTTGAGCTGAAGAGCTGAGGGACAGCGCCCAGGCCCAGGGTTCAGGCTCCATTACTGGCAAAAGAAAACAAAAAATCATATTGAATTCAATAACATATAGTATCAAGGAAATGCAAACTTGTATAGGATCTAATATGCTGTTTCTGTGATAATAGCTATCAGGTGAGTAGAATTGTGATCTTTTTGGAGTGCGTATTAAGTGGCAGGAACTACTTTAAGTGTGAGAAATATAACACTGAATATGAGTGCCTGATCTTAAAAGACTTACATTCCTTTGTGGAACTCAAACAGTATATAATTAAACTATTTGGGACATCTAGTGTGTGGGTTTTCACTGCTGTGAAAGACACTTGAGAGAAGCAATTTAAAATGAAGAAAGATTTGTTTGTCTCACTTTTTCAGAGGTTTCACTTGAAGATTGGTTGAATCACTTGCTTTGACCTTGATGTGAGACAGAATATCATGACAGTGGGAGTGTGTAGCAGAGGCTATTTTCTTCATAACAGACAAGTAGCAGAGAGGAAGGGGTTTGGGGACAGAATAGACCCACCAAAGATATGCTCCCAGTGACCTCCTTCCTTCCACTAGGCTCTACCCCTGAAAGTTTCCATCACCTCCCAGTAAGGTCAGCAAATAGATTCCATCAGTAGACCAATTCATTGATTAGGTTTAGGTCCTCACAATCCATTCAACTATCAACGATTGGATCCATCATGTGAGTCCATCACCTGAGTCTAGTCCCTCTAGCTCTTGAGTCTTTTGGCGGGGGGATCTTTCATATCCAAACTGTAATGTGACAGAAAGAACAAAGATGTTATGAAGATTGCACATTGCTTGTGCCATGATGGAACATTTGGGGAAATTTTAAATAGAATGGTCAGGAATCATCTCAAGGAGGATCTAAGTGATAATAAAGTTAGGTAGAATCATGGTGAAGCACTGAGTGTGAAGATCTCTGGGAAGAAGTACAACAGATGTTGAAATCAAAGGTGTAGATGAGCCTGTCTGTTAAGCTGCAAGGAGATTCAATGGAACAAAAGCTGAGATCCTAGAGTTTCAATTATTGTGACATATGAAGAGGGAACATATTTTATTCCTTTGAAACTGGTCTTTCTTTAATATTTTATAAAAGATTGAAACAATTGTAATTCATCTTCTTCCTCCCCTTCCTTATGGTTAAGTCTACCTTTTAGTATGTACTCCTCCCATGCTTTTCATTTTTGGAAGAGACTTCATCTTGACCAAATTATCTTTGTAAAAATTTTAGATTTTTAAAAAATAATAAAATTTAGTGTACAAAAGGTAAATACGATACCTAAATTTCTAGTTCTTTAGTTGTTTAGTTTGTATCACTATCACAATGAATTAGTAGCCTATTCATCTTTAAAATTAAAGCACTCATTTGTAACATATGCATGTGTAACTATTAATATGTTAAGAATGTTCTAAAATTATTTCTTACCAGTAATACAAAATTTATTCAGTAAAAAAGATACAGGCAATGGAAAAACTAACTTTAACAATATAAAAAGCAAAACCAGCAAACAATATTAGAAATACAGATTTCTTTGTTCATGTGATTTGCAGGAAACCATTCTTAAAAAACAGTAGCTGCCGCGGACCGGGTTCTGTCGGGACGAAGGAGGATACCTAGGGGAGGAACCTGGAATAGGACGGGGAGATGGCAAACAGACAACTCACACACATTAGGAGTGGATGCTGAGTGCTGAGTGCTGAGTGCGATTTAATGCAGAGGATAACAAACTTTTATAGCAAAAAGTCTCCATAAGAAAGGACAAAAGGTTACATAATCTTGCTGCAGGGCTTCATTCTTGGGCGGTCACCAGCTGGTCGCCTGAAAGGCACTTGTTTCCGGCTTTACCTCTATTTTTAAGAAATACAATTGGTTTCGATGATTGTCACCAATTAACCACTACTTTTTTCTATAGAGGCCTTAACTGTCCCATTAAGATCTTTCCTGTTCCTTCTTTAATAGTAAGCACCAAGGAGACTTAGATTTAGCAAGTCTCTTAGTAAATGAGGAAGTTCTTTCTCCTAAGTAGTTATCTCAGCAATTGCCATACATTCTTTCTGTTCTAGCCGCGCCTACAACTTTTTGTAAATCTCTTACAAACAATTCCTTCTGCTGAAGTGACTTTGTGAAACCCCCAATACTTTTATATTTACTTATAACTTGTCTACTAGCCTCCATAAGAGGGGTTTCAGGGTAGCACTTAACTCTGGTGAGTTAGTCATATTTTTAAGACACTCATCAGATATTGGAGTCGTCAAACACTCTTAAGAGCTTTGAATAAGGGAACGTTGACAATGAGTAAGTACAATGAGCAGTAGAAACAGTAAAAGATTAATAGGCACTCTTATGAGGAAAAGATAGGCAGAAACACATCTTTTCCAGGGGTTTTGCCAGCCTTTTCCCAGGAGTAGGCCTCTTAGAAGCCCTATTCTCCGAGGTAGACTTCGGTGAAGTCCCAAAACTTGGAGATAGGTTTCTGTAAAGCCCCGTTCTCTGAGGTAGACTTCGGTGAAGTCCCAAAACTCAGAGATAGGTCTCGAGGCCCCTATCATGGTCTGATAGATGGTTTCCCATGCTAAGCAGACTCTACTGGGGTCGGCGTGGCAAGTAGCCTTTTAAATGTTTGAACTAATTGAAAGTTCACGTTGCCAATATCTTTGCTTATTTGATTTTCTCATTTTTTGAAAAATAAGCAGTTATTTTAATAATAAACATTAATTTTTGTTTTTTAAAAATGTTAAAATACATTAAAGCATTTTTTTTATGCTAATACTGGGGCTTGAACTCAAGGCTTCACATTCTTGCTTGGCTTTTTGTCTTAAAGTTGGCACTCTGTCATTTGAGCCACATGTACATCTCTGGACTCTTGCTGGTTAATTGGAGACACTAAAGCAAAGTTTTTTTTTTGTTGTTGTTGTTGTTTTTTGTTTTCCAACTTTTATACCTGACCATTGAGTGATCTAGCTTAATGAAACCACATGTAATTTTAGTTAGAAACTTCTTAGGACAAATAATTAGAAAGGTGATTCGCAAAGATCAAAGATGTTTGAATATATATGCCTTAAAAGGAAAAGCTTTTGCTATGGAAATTCAGAGAAATTAAAAATGTAATATCAGAGAATTGAAGAATACCATTTAAAAACCAATAAAGTTCCCAGCTGGTCTCTGGATAGATTAAAATGTTTCATTTCATGTATCAGTGAATAAATGAAGTTGTGCATCTTGGGTAAATATTAAATTAATTTTAAACATCTCCTAAAAGGGTGAGGCAGAAGAGAGAGTGTTCAAGTAAAGAAAGAATTTGGAAGTTCTACGTATTATTTCAGTTTAATCACATCAAAATAAATAAATAAATAAATAAATATGTAATCTTAAGGTCTTTGTTTTCTTTCATGTACTTTTTCACTTAGTTTACTCTTGTTATTATTTTATTTTGTAGGCTACAATAAGTCAGCTAAAGAGTGAACTTGCCAAAGGCCCTCAAGAAGTTGCTGTGTATGTACAAGAACTACAAAAACTTAAAAGTTCAATTAATGAATTAACACAAAAAAATCAGGTGAGAACTTTAAACCTACATATGATCAATTCATTTTTATCTATCTTAAATTTTAATTTTTATGTTTTATTTGTATTCTAGTTCAAGACAATGTCCTTATGTATGTATATTTATTTATGTTGTATGCATGTATATTAATGCTCATAGTTTTGGAGCAGGGATTAATACTAATTCTTTTCCCCTATTCCTGTATTTTCTTGGTGGTGAGAAAGTACAGAGCTATTTAAAAAAAACTCTTTAGGGGCTGGGAAGGTGGCTCAGTGGTAGAGCGCTTGCTTTGCATGCTCAAGGCCCTGGGTTTGATTCCTCAGCACCACATAAGCAAAAAGAAAAAAGCCGGAAGTGGTGCTGTGGCTCAAGTGGTAGAGCGCTAGCCTTGAGCTGAAGAGCTGAGGTACAGTGCCCAGGCCCAGAGTTCAGGCTCCATGACTGGACCCCCCCCCCCCCAAAAAAAAAAAAACTCTTCAAAGATATGATGAATATATTGGCTTTGCTTTAATTACTTCAACCTAATATTTTGGTGGACTATCACATGGGAAAGTAAAAAAAGAAAAAAAATGATGGTAGGGAAAATTGATAAACATAATTGTCTATAAGTATTAAGCCTTCTTCCACAAGCGTGTGAGTGAGCTTTGAAGCTCATTCTTCACTCCTACCATGGTCTTGAGAAACTGTAGCTCTATTCCCACTTCGTGAGAGACTATGGATCCACCCATTTAATCTATTGATCCTCAGACATTATGTGAGGCAGTAGATGTTGTAAAGAGTGCGGCAAAGGTTGAGGGACATTTGTTGCTTGTGTCTTTGACTAGTAGTTCTCTTTGTACTCTCAAATATATTAAAGATTCTAAAACATTTATTGGATGGTATGGAGGAGAGATTACATCTGTAGATACTTCCTATATTATAAATTTTTAAAGAAGTAATTAATTTTTTTTTTTTTGTTTGGTCATGGGGCCAGAACTCTGGGCCTGGGTGCTGTCCCTCAGCTCTTCAGCTCAAGGCTAGGCTCTTCCACTTGAGCCACAGTGCCACTTCCAGCTTATTTTCTGCTTATGTGGTGCTAAGGAATTGAACCTTGGGCCTCATACATGCAAGGCAAGCACTCTACCACTGAGCCACCTTCCCAGCCCCTTACTTTATTTATAAGTGTTAACTACTTAAATCTTTTTTTTTTTTTTTTTTTTGGGTCCGGTCGTGGGGCCTGAACTCTGGGCCTGGGCACTGTCCCTCAGCTCTTCAGCTCAAGGCTAGTGCTCTGCCACTTGAGCCACAGCACCACTTCCGGCTTTTTGCTTATGTGGTGCTGAGGAATCGAACCCAGGGTCTCAGGCATGCAAGGCAAGCGCTCTACCACTGAGCCACCTTCCCAGCCCCAACTACTTAAATCTTAACCTAATGTTTCTTAAAAAAAATTCAGTTAGACTAGTGATATTTTCTCAAGTTTTTTTTAAATACCTGGCTTAATAGAAGACGGATGAATTGTGACATAGTTGAAGTAAATGAGGAAAACTCAACCTAACAGAGATAGGTAGAAAAAAGAGAAATATCCAATAGCTTTTTCAGGTAGTTGTATCTATTTTTATTTGACACTATATTAAAACTTAGTAAGAGGTGCTTTCTCAAAATGTAGTAACAATGTAGAATATAAAACCATGTCAATTGACATTAAAATTCATTGGTCTGCTTTGCATTTTTAGTTTATCTTTTCTTTTGCATGATTTTGTAGCATCATCTATTATGTGGAAAATATTGGCTCACTGAGCTGTTGCATCTTGTAATGTTGACACATCTCATTGTGTAATACAAAAACAATGACATCCTTTAGTATCATAGTCTCAGAATAGGCTTTAAATATGAGGAGACTGTCAAGCTCATGATAGTGGATACAAGTTTTCCATGATTCTAACTTTCATTCTAAGTTCATTTGAATTTTAGCAATGATATAAATACTAAAAATTTTATTCCTCAAATTGACACGTTTTTTCCCTCCACAAATGTGAATAATTTTTTTATTTTTTCCATTGCCTGGCTTTTTAGTTCATTCTTGATTGTGCATTGTGTTTTAACTTTTTTAGAAAATACTTTTGGATATGCTTGTTTCATTTAGATTACAGTTTGTTTAGGGTACAGAGGTTTTTTTAAAAAAATTGTCCTTATTTCTTTATTATCCCATTTCAGACCACTGCATATAATAAATGTACCCTCTTTTTAAGTTTATTTTTGAATTAACATACACTTTTAGTGTGAGGGGGTTTCACTGGGATATTTCCATCTATAAACACAATGCACTAACTTCCACCATATTTCTATTCCTCCTTATAGTACTCTCTTATCCTTGCTCTTTTTCTTACAGGAGTTAAAATTTGGATCCGTATTTTATGCATTAACTTGTTAATTTGAAATCTTTAATGTTATTTGAACTGGGAGTCTAGATTTGACATTTAAGTTAACTGATCTAGATTTTTGAGGGTTTTAGTTATATTTCACACATGATACTGTTGAGCAAAATAAAATACGAGGCAGGAAAGTGTTATTTTTAGGTCATATTAGTATATTCTTATATACTCAATAATTTTGGTCTAGTTTTAGTCTTTATCAGAAAAAGAAAAATGTTTAGTCAATGGGAATAGACACACTAGCACAGTGATGATAATTGTGATGTTGTGGCTCTAATCAACTGAAATTACAAAGTCCAAACCAGAATTGGCATGATGTATGTATCTGTTTCTAATTTTTAACTCATATGGAAATAAACATTCTTGGAAATAAACTTATTTATTTCCATATATTGCATATCCAAAAGAATTCAGTAGATTTTAGTATTTTCAGTTTATGTCACATTTTCTTTGCACTTTCTATGTAAGTTTACTCATGTGGACCAATAATAAAATCATGTTAGAATATAATTCTTGACTAGAATGGTTTATTTTACCTTGTAATATTGGCAAACATTTAATAGCAGATAGTGTGGCCCCAAAATTGTTTTAAAAATTGGATAAATTATCTACATAACATTTTGTACATCTCGAAAATGAACTTTACAACTTTGGCGCAGGAGGGGAGGGGAAGAGGAGGGTGGGGGAGATGGGAAGGGGTGGTAAGGGGAAACAAAGGAGGAGGCAACAATGCTTGATAAGAAATGCACTCATTACCTTGCCATGTAATTGTAACCCCTCTGTACAGCATTTTCACAATTTAAAAAAAAGGAAAAAAATGGATAAATTAAAAATAGCAGGAAAATAATAATTTTTTTTTTTTTTTTGTCGGTCGTGGGGCTTGAACTCTGGGCTTGGGTGCTGTCCCTCAGCTCTTCAGCTCAAGGCGAGCGCTCTACCACTTGAGCCACAGCGCCACTTCCGATTTTCTGGTGGTTTATTGGAGATAGGAGTCTCACGGTCTCTCCTGCCCGGGCTGGCTTTGAACCGCGATCCTCAGATCTCAGCCTCCTGAGTAGCTAGGATTATAGGCGTGAGCCACCAGCGCCCAGCTGAAAATAATAAATTTTTAAATTGATTTTGTTTTTCAGAATTTAACAGAAAAGCTGCTAAAGAAAGAACTGGATTATACCCAGTTAGAGGAGAAGCATAATGAAGAATCTATGAGTAAAAAGAATTTACAAGTAATCTTTCATCAAAAGGACCTAGATTGTCAACAGCTTCAGTCAAGGTTATCTGCATCTGAAACTTCATTGCAGAGGATACAGGCAGAACTAAGTGAGAAAGGAGAGGCTACACAAAAGCTCAAAGAAGAATTATCTGAAGTAGAGACCAAGTACCAGCATCTTAAAGCAGAATTCAAACAACTACAACAACAAAGAGAAGAAAAGGAACAGCATGGGTTACAACTCCAAAGTGAAATTAATCAAGTAAGAGATCTTGGGATTTTTTAGAACATTTTTTAATAGCATATATTAGATATACAGAAAAATTTCATTGTGGCATTTCCATGTATACAAACTACGTACCCTGATCAAACTCACTCTTTCTTTGTCAGTTGTTGGGCTTTAACTCAAGGCCTGGGCAGTGTCCCTGAGCTCTTTTGCTTAAGGCTAATATTCTACTGCTTTGAGCCACAGCTCCACTTCCTATATTCTGGTGGTTAATTGGGAGATAGGAGACTCACAGACTTCCCTGACTGAGCTGGCTATTATCCACAATCCTCAAATCTCAGCCTCTGAGTAGCTAGGATTACAGGCAGGAGCCAGTGAGTGGCTCCTGGCAAACTCACTCCCATTAAAGGTATTAGTTTTATTTATGGTTTCCTCTTGGTGTACTTAATTGATACTTGATAATAACATAATTTTATACCCTCAATTGTCAGATTTTTTTTTTTTTGTCAGTCGTGGGGCCTGAACTCTGAGCCTGGGTACTGTCCCTCAGCTCTTTAGCTCAAGGATAGTGGTCTACCACTTGAGCCATAGCACCACTTCTGGCTTTTTCTGCTTATGTGGTGCTGAGGAATTGAACCCAGGACCTCATACATGCGAGGCAAGCACTCTACCACTGAGCCACCTTCTCAGCCCGCCAGATCTCTATTTCTTTTAAATTTGTTTTTTTAAAGAAGAAAGGTAGTCTATAGCATTATTGTGAAGCATTTATGATTTAATACAGATAAATTGCTTATAATGTTATCTGGCATATGATCGATACCTGCTAAGTTTTAGTTAATAAGAAGGTGAGTATTCTTACAGGTGAGGATTCTTTTCTCTTTTTTGTTTTAAAATATATTTATTATAAATCTAGTAGCATAAATATTAGGTATTTTAAAGGTACTTTACACTGTTAATAGTTTTTTTAATTTGCATATTGCATTCATCCATCACCCTCATAGGGCTGTGAACTTTACAATTTGAGAAATTTATTTCATTTTATACTCTGAAAGCCTCTTGATGCAAAGATTTCAATAAGAAAACTTTCCCCTTTCCTTTTTTAATATCTTTAAAGACAGTAGGTATGATTTGTTTTATGCTCCACTGTATTATTAGCACCTTCTACAGTGCTGGTAAAATAAGGTAGCTGACAATTGTCAGGACTTAGTATATATGTTTGTGTTCATGAGCACATCTAAAATAACCAGAGAGAGATAAGGATTTATTACTAAAAGATTGGATGTCATCAATTTATTTTTTATTTATTTATTTTTTGCTGGTCAGTGGCTCAAGCTCAAGGACTCAGGTCTTTCCATTTACTCAGGTCTTTCCATTTTCTTAAAATTTGAGCTATACCTCCAATTTCAGCATCTTGCTAGTTAATTGGAAATAAGAGTCTCTCAGGTTTGTCTGCCCAGGCTGGCATCAAAGTATAATCTTCAGACTATTTAATTCTTTTTTTAAATTGTTATTGTAAAGTTGATATACAGATAATGAGTACATTTCTGTTTGATCATTGTCACCTTTTCCCTCATTTTCTTCCAGTTTTTTCCTCCTGAACCCTCCACAGGTTGTATAGTTCATTTTCAACGTAGTGTCTAGTGAGTATCTGCTGCATTCGTAACCCTTTGTCCCAACATTTCTGTGCTTCTCCTTGGCCTCCCCCAAACAAATGAAATTATACATAAGACAAAAAGTACAGAAAACAAAACAACAACATAGGAGAAACAAAAACCCGAACCAAAAAGCAAAATAACAATAAACGTCATTTCTATTTCTTGGAGTTCATTTTGATAAACATCTTTTTTTATGATCATATGCATGTAGTTGTTGAGCCTTTGTGATCCTCTCCTGAGAACATCCTCCTCTAGTCTCACTGTGAATGTCATGAGTCCTGTATAATTTATCATGTCTAAGTATATTTTTGTCTTTTGCCATCTAGTATATCTACTTGTATATTTATAGGCACATTTTAGTTACAACAAATAAGGGAAACCATACAATCTATGTTTCTTTGGGTCTGGCTTACTTTGCTTAATATAATTTTTTCCAAGTCTTTCCATTTCCTTATGAATGGTGCAAACTGATTGTTTCTGAAGGAAGCATAGAATCCCATTCTGTATATATACCACATTTTCTTGGTCAATTTGTCCACAGAGAGGCATCTGGGTTAAGAACAGTGTTAGAGGAATATCAATACCAAACTTCAAGATTTTTTACAAAGCCATAGTAATAAAAACAGCTTGATAGCAAAAGAATAGGCCTGAGTACCAATGGAACAGAAGACAAGACCCAGAAATGAACCCACAGACATATGGCCACCTAATATTTGGTAAGGGAGCTAGAAACACAGAATGGAAGAAAGACAAACGGTGCTTCAACAGATGGTGCTAGCAGAATTGGCTATTCACATGTAGAAAATGGAAGCTAGATCCTTATATATGATCCTGCACCAGAATCAATTCTAAATGGATTAAAGACCTCACTGTTAAGCCAGATATCATAAACATATTACAGTAAGGGATGGGGAAAACACTAGAGCTTCTTGACACTGGTTAAAATTTCCTAAGAAAAGATCCAGAATCGCAGCAAATCAAAGAAAGACTGGATAAGTGGGATTGCATCAAACTGAAGAGTTTCTGCATGGCAAAGGACTTAGCAAGTTAAGTAGTCCACAAAATTGGAGAAAAATTTTTTATTAGCTATGCATTCAGACAAGAGTTTCCTATCTAAAATATACTTAGAGATAAAAAAATTAACCTCTCCCCCAAAATAAATCTTAAAGAAGCAACAAACCAATTAATAAATGGGCTAAAGACTTAAAGAGAGATTTCTTAGGAGAAAAAGTAAGAATGGCCAATAGATGCATGAAGAAATATTCAACATCTCTGGCCATATTAGAAATAAATACAAATGAAGACCACATTGAGATTCCACCTCACCCCAGTTAGAATGGCCATTATCAAGAAAACCAACAGTAACAGATGTTGGAGGGAATGTGGCCAAAACGCTATTACACTGCTGGTATATCTCATTTGAGAACATGATAAACTTGTTCAGCCACTCTGGAAAGCAGTATAGAAGCTCCTCAAAAGACTAAAAATAAAGTTTCCCTATGACCCAGAAATTCCACTCCTGGGCGTTTTCCCAATAGACCACAAACACGGCCACACTAAAGTTACCAGCACAACCATATTCACTGAAGTATTATTTAATTCAATTATTTTATTAATTATAACTTTTATAAAATAATTTTATTAATTTATTAAATTGAATTGTTTAATTAAAAATTATCTAGAGCCAGGTGCCTGTGGCTCACATCTGTAATCCTAGCTACTTAGGAGGCTGAGAGCTGAGGATCACAATTCAAAGACAGCCTGGGCAAGAAACTCCATGAGACTCTTATCTCTAATAAACCACTCAGAAAACTGGAAGTGGCACTGTGGCTCAAGTAGAGCACTCACCTTGAGCTGCAGAGCTGAGGGACAGCGTCCAAGTCCAGAGTTAAAGCCCCACAACCGACCCCCAAAATTATATATATATATATATATATATATATATATATAAAACATATATAATATACATATTATATATATAATATATATGTGTGTGTATATATAAATATATATACATATATAAAACATGCCATCTCAAATAGCATAGTGGTTGATAAGCATGGACTGGAATACCAACAGCCTGAGTTCTAGTTCAATAGGCTGCAAGTTGTGTGATCATGAGCAAACTACGTAGTCTGTGCCTTAGTTTATTCATCTGTAAAATGAGAAGAATAATGAAACTTTCTTCATAAGGTTGTTGTAAAGATTAGTTTTTTGTGAGATATGTAGAAGATTGTTTGAAACCTAAACATTGCTAGGGGTATAATTAATACAACCCTATATAAATATTTAAAACTAAGTTTATTCAAAATATGTTTCACAGTATGACAATATAGACCATCCAATGTGTATTATTTTCATATTGGTATTAACACCTTTGTTCTCAAATGATACAGGCATTATTGTTAAGGTGACTTTGGTCTACTTCCATCTACTGACAGCTTTGAAATTCATTGCTTTGTTAAAGATTTAGGACTTATCCAGAGTTGTAGAGCAATAAATAAGAAAGCTGTATTTATAATATAAATCTCACCCTTCAGTCCTCATTATGGAACAAGAGTTGTCTTTAATTCAGTGGTAATCAAATTTGATCTTATATAAAAAGCACAGGGGTGATTTTAATAATGACCCTTGTTCAGGGCCTCATTCTTGGACCTCTTAAATATTAATTTCTGGCATAAGCCTGGGTATCAATATATTTAAAAGTTTCCTCTATATTGTACTGTTCAGCCAAGATTGAAAATTGAGGCTTTTTAAATTGCTACTGTTTTGGCAACTAATTTGTGAGCTTTCCTGAAACTAGATTTTGACTGGTTCTTCTGAAAACATAGATTCTTGGGCTTCAGTGCATATATATTAAGCTTAAATTACTAGGGGAGAAGTCTTATTTCTGTATGTATTGACAGTGACATCAGGAGATACTAAGGCAACACATTCAGGCACTATGCGTGTACGATGCCTCTGTGTAAGACATCAGATATGAAGATGCTTGAAATATGAACTTGTTGTACAGGCTTCTTTGTTTTCAGCTATCAGGGTTGAGTCTTCTAGTAAGGCCAGTAGTAGTTACTGCAATAAAGCATTTTCTCTTTGCTGGTTATCTTAGTTTATGTCTCTCAACCAAAACAATAAGGAAAAGAATAAAAAGATCTGTCAGGGTGCTGTGAAAAACAAGGGCAAAAGAAACATGTTTTCTGTAAATAGTGTTTTAATTAGACATAAGATGTGTTTTACTTTAGGAATATAAATTCTATTTTATTCTTACATTCTGATAGCTACATATAGTTTCATTGCATCAGAAAGAATGAGTATTTCAGTTTTCTTACAGAATTATTTTTTCATTGCAAGTATGAATTTTCATGAAGAAATATGTGAGTATAAAAATTTGTACACAAAACAAATGTAAACATTTATGGATAGAGTTTATAGAGTATAGAAAATATGATAGAAGACTAAAAATTCTTAATATTTTCAGATTTAACTTGAAGAGTTCTGCTAAAAGCAATGAGATAGTGTTTTGTTACTTTGCAAGTCTGTCCAGTGCATCCTCTTCTCCATCCTCTTCTCCTTTGTTCTATACTCCCATCATTTGTTCAATAATTTTTCCTAAATTAACACAAGCTTTGTTCTTTTTTAATTAAAGAAGAAAAAATAAAAGCTTCTTTCTCCCTAGTTCTTCTAAGAAAAGGACAACTATTATTTCTGGTAGTATTAGAGAAAACAATTGAGAAAATGATAGTTCCTGGCTTCAGGGCAAATTTCTTCTTTAGTTTTAATACCTCTCTTCACCCTCATGCTGAGAAATAAACCCAGAGCTTTATATGTAAGTTCTGAAGTATATACTGTACAGCCCCTGGGTAACGTTTTTAAATGTAATAAAGTGAGAATTACCTAGTTTTTTTTTTTAGTTGGTCGTGGGGTTTGAACTCTGGGCTAAGCGCTGTCCCTCAGCTCTTCAGCTCAAGGCTAATGCTCTACCGCTTGAGCTACGGCGCCACTTCTGAGAATTATCTAGTTTTTAAATTAATAAAATTGTTTATTCTATTTACAAATTATGTACCAATTTAAGGACTTAGGAATGCCTTGAGCTTTATTTAAAACCCCAAACTGAAAGGTCAAGTGTGGTTCTTCTTTTTTTGGGGGGGGGTCGATTGTGGGGTCTGAACTCTGGGCCTGGGCACTGTCCCTCTGCTCTTCAGCTCAAGACTAGCACTCTATCACTTGAGCCACAGCACCACTTCCGGCTTTTTTTCTGCTTATGTGGTGCTGAGGAATCGAACCTGGGGCCTCATGCATTACCACTGAGCCATCTTCACAGCCCAAGTGTGGTTGTTCTTAATATGATATAATTCGAACAGTAATCACTCTGGATTTTTTTAAAACACTTGTGAAGTAGGTCTTTGTGTGACGTGAGTATCATAAATTTGTTTCATTTTATTATTTTAAGTTTCTCAAATGATAACAATACTTAAATCCAAATGAGAACACCTGGTTCCCAGTATTTTTTAAAAGAGCAAAAAGACAAAAATCTATAATGCTTGCTCATAATCTTACATTATTTATTATAAGTATGTGATTAAAATTTAGTTGCAATTTAACTTATTATGTATTTCTTAGGTTTCTTGAGTATAAGATAGTATACTGGTGAAAAATAAGATATGATTTGGAAAGTAGTGTTTACACTCATATACATATTTATACTATTTTGATTTCCTTTTTAAAGTTACATAACAAACTTTTGGAGACTGAACGCCAACTAGGGGAAGCCCATGGTAGACTGAAAGAGCAGAGACAGCTTTCAAGTGAAAAGTTAATGGATAAAGAACAACAAGTAGCTGATTTACAACTCAAACTTTCTCGCTTAGAAGAGCAGGTAAGCTGACATTTTTAGTGTGTAAATGCTAGAAAGTTCATTAGTAAACTTGAGGCATCTTAAATATGGGAATGGTTCATTAATCCTTTATCAAGAACTTTATTGGACTTTTTTCACTTTAAATCACATTTTATTTCTCCCCAATAAAACCATCCTATTTATTGACCACATTTTTGCTTGTTTGTTTGAGACAAGGTCTTGCTATGTAACATAGTTCAGGTTAGTATTGAACTTAATATCCTCCTGCCTCAGGCTCTCAAAACTAAGATTATAAGTATGTACTATCATGCCTATTAACTACATTTTTAAGTATGTGACTGAATTCTATCCTAATTAAGTTTTCACAAGGACACCCTTATGTGGTTAGAATAAACATTATCTTCAAATGATATATTTTATTTGAACAAATACTCAAGATTAAGATCTGTATTGTTAACAATAGATTTCCTTTAATTTAGAGCTAATATTTTAGATGTGATATATGATTAATTTTATTTCTAATAAGTGATAACTGACTATTATAGAAAAAAGTAAAAAATACTTGTACTGTTTTAGTTTATTGTTACAAATAAAGTATACATTATTCCTTGATGATATTAGTATACAAAAAAAATAATGAACTAAATAGCTTGAAGGGAGTTTTACTTTTGTAGGATAAATCTATTTCTAGAGAATATGTTCTTCATCATGAAATTAAAAATTTATAAATAATGAGATATTGCTTTTCAAATTGCTTTACTATATTATTTGAATTAATTTTTTGGTTCAGGTTTGAGAATTCCAGTAATAAATATCAGATGTTTATGGATGAGAGCATTATACACTAAGTTGTTAACTGACAGTCTACATTTTTTTTTAAGTTGAAGGAAAAAGTAACAAACTCCACAGAATTACAACATCAATTAGAGAAAACAAAGCAACATCATCAAGAACAACAAGCCCTTCAGCAAAGCACAACAGCAAAACTTCGAGAAGCTCAGGTAAACACTGTGTTAATAATTAATCTGTTAACAAAAATTAAACCAAATTATTTTATTGTGATAGAACTAGACAATGAAAAATACTTGATTATAGGAGTTTTGATTATTTTCAGTGTCTTACAGTCAAGAAATTATTTTTGTCCATGGTGAAAGTTAAAATTTCTTATTTATTATAAAAATTTATTATATATTTATATAAGATATTTTATTTATTGAATTTTATTATATTGTTTTATGTTAAATGTACCCAGCTTAATACAGTCTATTGAAATTATTGATATTTTTGTTTATTGAAATATACCTCATTAAACATAAAAACATTCAAATAAAATTTCTTGTTTTCTTAGCTCAGTAAATAAAGAACATTTCATATTTTCCACAATGGAACTTATTATTTATTGGTGATGCCTTTTACTTATTAATATTAATCTGAACATTGTACTTATAGGTATAGAAAATTAATTGAGTTAAGTTTATACAGTTTCTCCTGCAAAGCTTAAAAGGTTTAGATAAGTTTATTTTTTAGTAAGGGAAGTATTCTAAAGTGCTTAAAGTGAGTTTGATTTTAGTAGTCATTTATTTTTCTTTTGTTATTCCATTAATTAATCAAATACTATTGAGCACTGTATGTCAGACACTGTGATCAGCACTGAGAATAAAGTGGCACAGTGCCTGCCATTTAGGAATCTAATGGTTTGTATTGGGAATAATTGTGGAGTCTGAGGGGGCAGGAAGTAATTTTTACATTTTGAATTTGGAGTATGGCACAGAAATCAGACAAATAGAGATGAAAATATTGGATTCATTTGTCTGTTCTTTTATTCAGTCAGTCAACAAGTATTTATGTCTACTCTCAGCCAAGGAACTGATTTTGTGACTATGGCAGCGAACAAAACAGACAAAAATGTCTGCTCTCATGAAGCTTAGTAAGGGAGGCAAACAATAACCAAGGTAAATAAGTAAAATATATAGTATGTTAAATGGTGATAATGCTGTAGAGATGAAAATAAAAGGAAAGAAAAGAAAGGAGGGTGACACTTAGACATAGCAGCAAGGATGTAGTAGATAAAAGTGGGATTGTTATGTTAGGTAGATGACTAGGAAAGACTTCTCTAAGATAAAAGACCTGAAACAGGGTGAGTGTGAGTCATGAATATCAGAGAGACAATCATTAGAAGAACATTAGAAGGGCCTATGGCAGGAGCAAGTCTCAGCAATGATAGGAAGTCAGTGGCTGAGGTGGTGTGAATGATGATTTAAAAGGGGGCATAGAGGTCACAGGGAATCAAAACATGGAAGGTAATTCATAGACAATTTTAAGAAATTGATATTTATTAATCTTTGAGTAAGATGAGAGAAATCATTGGCAGGTTCTGAGGAAAGGCATGACATGATATGATTTACCATTTCGCAGGATTACTCTGAATTCTTTGTACTTTCTATAATAGAACTTAGTATTGAGAGTAGATTCTAGGGGTATAGAAGTAGAAACAGACAGATTAGCCAAGAGAAACTATGATAATTTAAACAATGAATTTTGTGATTTAGACCCAAGTGGAAACAGTTTAGGTAGTGAGAATTGGTCTGATTTCAGACAGATTTTGAAGATGAACTTAATTTCCTATAGACTGATATAGAGTATTGAGTGAGAAAACAAGATAACAAGGGCTTTGGGCCTGATGAATCAGAAGGATAGAGGTCAAGCAAGGTAAAAACTGACAATTTCATTGTATTGGCCATCAGTCTTTGAGGACCTTCATAAGAAGAATTTGGGTAGAGAAGTGGGATGAAAGCTTTATTAAAAGATTTCAAGAGAGAACTGAAAGAGAGAAGTCTGATTATGTTTGAGAAGTTTGAAGTTGGATCTTTATGGGATTTTACTATATGTAGGGTAGTAAAGCTAACATGGAGAATTTGACATAAATCAGCATCCAAATGGACTTTTTAATATTGTATACTTAAGGTTTATTCATTTAATTGTATTCAAAGATGGAAATACAGTCTTTAAAATTCTTACATGAAGGGAGAAAATGGGGCTCAGTTGAGCATGTTTAGTTTCTTATTCCACACTTACCAATAATTTTAAATTCTTACATTCTGAGGACTAATAAGAAAGAGATGAAAATAGAGGCCAAGCATAACCTCTTATTCTGGAAATATGAAAGTCCTAAAAATTAAGTGAGAATAGTTCTGAATTTTGGCATGTAGATAAAATTATTATGGAAACACAGATGAAAGTTACCAAACCCAAACAGAGTCTTGAAAAGAGGAGTCACAGGAAACTTTAGAAGTGATAATCTGAGTTACTGGGAGATAGTTCTGGGGTACAAAGATAGTAATAGTGTTATGTGCCAGCTAGAAGCCTCAAGTTTGAAGAAAGAGAAACTAGTCTGCTTTAAAATGTTAGGTTATGTTGGAGTTTAATATGTGAGAGAAATTTTTAATTCAGTATGAGTATAAGATGGAATGCCCAATATGATCAGTGAAAGTAAAGATTTAAAAACAGGTGGGTAACCTTGTTCAGTACAGTTTCGATAAAGTGATAGAAATGGAAATCTGATGTTTGATTGATGAGGAGTGACAGATGAGAGAGTTGGGAAAATAAGTATAAATTACTTTTGAAATTTAAATTTGAATTTTATAATGATGGGGTAGAAATGAAAGTGAACTTTATCTAGGTAGTATTTTTGAGAAAAACAGAGTATGTTTCTAGTCCAGGACAAAGACTATGGTAGAAAGGGAATTATTAAAGATATTGGACTCAGATAATAATAAAAAGAAGCTATGATGTGCCTCATACAGTGGGGGAATACATTTGAATTTACCCACTGAAACTTGAGAATGGGAAGTAAATAGGAGACACACATATACACATACATCCATATGTAGTTCTATTGATAGGAGAATAGAAAGCGAAGATACATGATTCCTGACAATCTTATGCTTCAGCATAGAGCTAGTGATAGTAATAGCTGAGTATTAGGTAAGCAGAGATTGAGAACTTGGAGAAAATATTTTAATATTAAAGTAGTTACTGAGGAGAATGATTGAGGATGAGGATTTCATTCAGATGAAAGGATTGAAATGATTCTCAGTAAAATGGAAGTTGGAATCAAGAAATTTGAAGTGGCAAAATTTTATGGAGGTGTGTGCTTTTTTTGGTACTGGGCTTTGAGCTAAGGACTTGGTATTTGCTCATCTTGCTACCTTAGTCCTCTGCTGACATTCTACCGCTTGAGCCATACCTCCAGCCTACTTTTTGCTGATAGTTTTAGAGTTGGAGTTTCATTGATTTTATTGCCTAAGCTGACTTTGAACCATGCTTGTTTAATCTCAGTTTCCTGAGTAGCTAGGATTAAGGTTTGATCTGTAACTTTTCCAGTATTTTTAACCTAAATTTATGAGAAGTATAGAGTGGAGAAAATAGATTGTACATTGTATCTCATATTATGATTTTTGGGAGATAGTTGCCTTGGAAATATTGAAGTGAAAGGAAATAGAGGATGTAGTTGAAATAATTGTTAAGATCATATTCATGTGAAAGTTTTAGAAAGATAAGCTAAGTATATAGTGAATAATCTAGAAGGAAAATGATGTCTCTGGCTTGGAGATGAGGTCATGAAATTGGAAGGTAGTCAGGAAGATGTGGTAACAGTAAGTTGGAAGTTTTTAGCTGGAACAGTTTTAGGATATTATAAGCTCCTATGTTAATGATTGCAATATGGAATGAATTAAGGTCCAGGAATAAAGACTATATGAATATGAAGGCTGTACTGTTAATTCTGTGTGCATTTTGTATTTCCCAGGAAATTGGCAGAAATTGGGATTGAGAGAAAAACTAAATCAGGTCTCAAGTCTTCAGTGAATGAGGTAGGGATTTTTAGACAATAGCAGTAGGGTATAGGAGATAGCTTAGGTAAGAATGGTTAATTTTTCAAAGCGGTACAAAGCTTTTACATGAAAGAAAGAATGGTGACAACAAAAAACAAGGAAACAGCCAACTTTGTGTGCTTACTTGGTGAGTAAGCCTTTCTGACCAGAGATAGTAAGGGGAAATTGGAGTCTGTAAAGGGAAGATCCACATTTCAATCAAGACTTAGAAACAGTGACTCTTCTGGAAATAAGCTTACAACTGAAACTATAGTTCTAGTTAGAGGAATGTGGAGAGAGGAATTATTGGTGGCAGGAACAGAAGCTGAAAGTAGAGAGGTTATGCTGGTTTTCATTATTTCGTGACTGAAGCCTAGAAGAATGACAAGTGTGTTTGAAAGTGACTTTAAATACATTAATATTGGCACAACTCATGGAGGGTCCAACTAGCTTCTGGCTTTGTTTCATTAAGGTGGTGTAGTCTACCTACTAAAGGGAATGGTTAGAGTTTTATTCTGGTCTAGGCTGTCTTAAAAAAGACAAATGCTGCAGGATTAGATAGCTTGAGAAAGTGAGTATTGTTATGGAGTTAGCCATTGCATTGTGAAGAACAAGAAGAGGGATCTCTTCATTTGTGGAACAGTCTACCTAGTCCAATCACTTATTGTTTTTATCCATTCCATGAATGTTTTACAACATGTGTGTCAAGTATCTTAGATATGTGTCAGTGAATAACACAGAAAATCTTGTCCATCATACATTCTAAGGGAGTGTGGAAGGAGGTAGATAAATATTAAAAAACAAGTAAATTATTTAGTGTGTTAGAGGTAAGTGGATGAAAGAAAAATATAACTGACATGGAATGTAGGAAAAGGCTATAAATTTAAATTGGTCAACTCAGGCTTGATTGAAAAGGTGACACTTGAGCAAAAATTTGAAGGAGAAAAAGGGATCATATGACTCTGTGAGGGAAGTACATCAGGATTATGCATGCAAAGGCTCAGAGGTGGGAGTGTGCCTTGTGTGCCAAGGAATAATGAGATCCAGGTGTCTGAAATGGAACAAAAGAGTAGAAGAGACAGTCTGAATGACAGAAAATGAGTTTTTTATCTGCTTTTATTAAATTCTAGTTTATAATTTACAATATGGATCTATAATGTTAAATAATTAAAAACTTCCATGGCAATATGTAATATTTAGTTTTTATAAAGTAAGACTAAGAATTTGATAAAATATATTCCTAGTCATTCTCTGTTGAAGGAAAACTTTTTAAATTTGCTGTTTTTAAAATGGTGGTTTGTAATTCTTTGCAGAATGACCTAGAACAAGTACTGCGTCAAATTGGTGATAAGGACCAAAAGATCCAGAACCTTGAAGCCTTATTACAGAAGAGTAAAGAAAATATTTCATTGCTAGAAAAGGAAAGAGAAGATCTTTATGCAAAAATTCAGGCTGGTGAAGGAGAGACTGCTGTTCTTAATCAATTGCAAGAAAAAAACCATACATTACAAGAGCAAGTAAGCTTGTAAAACGTATTTCTAAAATTCACTTTTATCTCTCCAAATCATATTAAATGTCTTGCTTAAGTGATTTATTATTCCTTTTTACTACTTGTAAAATGTTATGTATTTTTGACAGATACCATCTTATTTACCTTCCTTACTATGGTGAAAGTTAGATAACATGATTTGACAAAAGAAATTTTCATGTCCCAGGATGTAAGTAATTACATGAGTGATTCTGGATAAATCATTTCACCTTGTTATCTCCTTATAAGAATTATTAGGAATGCACACCTTGCTTCTTGGAATTTTGTGATGTTAAAAAAGGAAAAAGGAATGAATAGCTGAATGCCAGTGGTTCAGGCCTATGATCCTAGCTATTCAGGAGGCTGGGATCTGAGGATTATGGTTTGAAGCCATCACAGAGAGAAAAGTCCATGAAACTATCTATAATTAACCACCAAAAAGCTGGAAGTGGAGCTGTGGAAATCTAGCCTTGATTGAAAAAGCTAAGGGACAGCACTCAGACCATTATTTTAAGCCTTACTACTGGCATAAACAAACCAACAACAGCGACAAAAGCAATGAATAATAAAGTATATTAATATGTTAAAAGAACGATTCAAGGGGCTGAGAAGGTGGCTCAGTGGTAGAGCGCTTGCCTTGCATGCATGAGGCCCTGGGTTCGATTCCTCAGCACCACATAAGCAGAAAAAAAAGCCGAAGTGGCGCTGTGGCTCAAGTGGTAGAGCGCTAGCCTTGAGCTGAAGAGCTGAGGGACAGCGCCCAGGCCCAGAGTTCAGGCCCCATGACCGGATCAAAAAAAAAAAAAAAAAAAAAAAAGAACGATTCAAGTACATTACTCTGTATTGGTTAATATTCAAATTTAATAGTTATATTTTGATAATGCTTTTGTCTTTCTACAACATATAGCAAATAATGCCTGAAAAATTTAAATTTGATTATTAATATCAGATGAATTGGATTTTATCTAAATTTCAAAAATGAATGTTCTTCAATAGATATCATTATAAAAACAAAAGGCAAGGTACTCTGGGAGGAAATATTTGAGATATCTGATAATAGTTCCTATTTTTCTGACAGCTTATAAATATTCAGAATATGTGAGGGACTCTTCCGACTCAAACAGTTCAATGATTATCTTGAGTTAGAGATGAGAAGTAAGAGTAAGTGCAGAGAGGTAGGAGAAAATGTTTTAGGATAACGAAAGTGTTCCTTATCTTAATGTAGTGATGGGAAAATGAGTATATACATTTTCTCAGATTACTAATTATATCCTTAGATGAACTTATTATGTGTAACTTATAGCTGAATAGAGATTATTTTAAAATAATATGTCTGAATTTGGTGTTGCTTCAGTTGAAATAGCATGTTACTTAATTTTGGAAAGATGTGAATAATTTTACTTATAAAAATATGAAACACCAAAAAAATATGAAACAGCCTATCCTAAAGCACCATAGTATTCTCTTAGGCTTGCATCTGGGTTTCTTAGTTTTGTTATGTCATTTGTGAATTTCATAATTAGAGTCTTATTTGTATAATAGGTAACTCAACTAACAGAGAAGCTGAAAAATCAGTCAGAAAGCCATAAACAAGCCCAGGAGAATTTACATGACCAGGTACAAGAACAGAAGGCACACCTTAGAGCTGCACAAGACCGTGTCCTTTCCCTAGAAACCAGTGTCAGTGAATTAAATAGTCAATTAAATGAAAGCAAGGAGAAGGTTTCCCAGCTTGACATACAGGTAATACTGAATTCTGCTGTTCAATAAGTTTGTGTAAAAAAGACTTGTTTCACAGTACCACATGTTTTTACGTCTCTCTTTTTTTGTTGTACATATTGATAAAATAGTATTAGAAATAAAATTAAAGAATGTAGTTGTTAAGTGTTCTTATTTGTGTAGCTTGTAAAGTCCTTTCCCTCCCTTCACCTCCTTTTGTTTTCTTTCCCATTTTTTCAAACTTTTTTTTTAATCTATCTGAAAACTGTATCTTCTAAAGATATTGGATGGTTTAGCTTTTCTTTGTTTTGAACAAGTCCATATTGCTTTGTACATTCAAATTCATTTGATATTATTCCTTTATATTTCTAGATTAAATATGTTTGGCTAGTTTGGGCACAAATAGACCCTCATTTCAGCCAATAACTAGGCATGGTGCTATATGCATCTATCATCCTAGGTCTGCTGTAGGCATAAGAAGATGAGGGTCCAGCCTGGCTAGGGCATAAACTAGAATCTTTGCCTGAAAATAACTAAAGCACAAAGCACATGACTTAAGTGGTAGAACATTTGCCTACAAGTATGAGGCCCTAAATTTAGCCCCTAGTATAACCACTGCCTTTCTCCCCTCACCTTCCATAAAACTCTTCAAGTGAAAAGTTTCAGGGAATAGTGAATTGCAAATATATTTCTAGTTTGTTTTGAATATGGATTCTGACAGTCTTGAGTATCTTTGGAGCCATCTTCTTTGACACAGTTATTTAGTTCATTGTAATAGTGGTAAACTTCAGACAAACAATTCTGAAAAAGACAGTGACTTTTCCCAGTAAAAATATGTAATGTTTTGATGTGATCAAGGAATATCTTTTCATTGTAATCAAAACATTATCAAGAGTCACCTTTCTTACCTATTCCTGTTTGGGAGATTCACATATATATTTTTTAGTATCTAAGTATTTTTAAAATTATTTTATTGTAAAGATGCTGTACAGAGGGGTTATAGTTACATGAATTAGGCAATGAATACATTTCTTGTCAAACATAGTTACCCACTCATTTTTCTCCTACTACCCTTCCCCCCTCCCCTTCCCTGCAAGTTGTAAAGTTCATTTCCAACATAGTATCTTGTGAGTAGCATCATTGCATTGGGTTCATATTGGCTCAATTGCTATGTACATATGACCACATAGAATGATGCTAATTGAAATGAACTCCAAGACATGGAAACAACAGGTATTTTTTTGGTGGTTGACCTTGTTGTTGTCAATGTACTGTATTTAGTTATTTCTTTTTACTTTATTTCAGTTTGCTTGGCCATTGGTTTATCCCTGGCAATCACTGTCTTTGATTCTGGTACCCTGAATCTTGTGTATACATTTGTCTGATTTAGGGGAGGGAAGGGGAATAACAAAATAAGGTTTTTTTGTTTTTTGTTTTTGTTTTTGTCAGTCATGGGGCGCTGTCACTCAGCTCTTCAGCTCAAGGCTAGCTCCTTTACTACTTGAGCCACAGTGCCACTTCCAGCCTTTTCTGTTTATGTGGTGCTGAGGAATCGAACCCAGGGCCTCATGTGTGCAAGGCAAGCACTCTACCACTGAGCCACCTTCCCAGCCAACAAAATAAGTATTTTTTAATCAATTTTTAAATAGTGGAGTGACAAAAACAAAGTGCACTCAACCAAGAGAAAACTAAAATGCAAAATTAACTGTTGGTGGGAGTGTAAACTTGTTCAACCACTCTGGAAAGAAGTATGAAGGTTCCTCAAAAGACTACACATTAGAGTTCCCTATGACCCAGCAATCCCACTTCTGGGCTTTTACCCAAATGATCACAAACTAGGCCATACTAAAGCTACCAGCACAGCTATGTTTATTGCAGCATTATTCACCATAGCTAAGATATGGAACCAACCCAGATGCCCCTCAGTAGATGAATGGATCAAGAAATGTGATATATATATATATATACACACACACACACACACACACACACACACACACACACATACACAATGGAACTCTATTCTTCCATCAGAAAGAATGACACCACCCCATTTGTTAGGAAATTGGAGGACTTGGAAAAAAATCATATTAAGTGAAGTAAGCCAGACACAAATATAGGTCCCATGGTTTCCCTCATTTGCAATAATTAGTGTATGTCTAGGATAATTTTATCAGATGAGCAGAAAAGCTAAAAAACTATGCACATATGATCACATAAGATGATGTTAAGTGAAATGAACCCCAAGATATGGACACAAGAGGTCTTTCTTTGTTGTTATTTTTAATGTACTTTGTGATTTTTTTTTTTGTTTCCTTTGTATGTTCTTCCCCCTATGGTATTCCCCTGTTGTCATTGTACTTGATTTTGGTACCCTGCATCTTGTATATACATTTGTCTAATTTAGGGAGGGGAATGGCTTAACAAAATGCTGAAACAAGGACACAGGATGACCCATTGCAATAATGATACCCACAAGACAGTATATTGGAAATGAACTTTACAACTTAGGGAGCGGCTGGGAGGAGGAGGGAGGAAGGTAGAGGAGGGAAGAGATAGTGGGAAAACAGCAAGCGAAGGGTAACAATGCTCCACAAGAAATGGACTCTGCCTTACTCATGTAACTGTAACCCCTCTGTACAGCATCTTTACAATAAAATAAAATTTAAAAAATTAAATAACCTGTAAATTTTGTTACAGATTAAAGCCAAAACTGAATTATTGCTGTCAGCAGAAGCAGCAAAAACTGCTCAAAGAGCTGATCTTCAGAATCACTTGGACACAGCTCAAAATGCATTACAGGATAAACAGCAGGTAAGAACCTGATATAATTTCATACCCTAACCTACTGCTTTGGTAGATAAGTTAATTATAAACACATATAAAAGCCGGGTGCTAGTGGCTCATGCCTGTAATTCTAGCTGCTCAGGAGGCTGAGATCTGAGGATCGTGGTTCAAAGCCAGCCTGGGCCGGAAAGTCTGTGAGATTCTTGTCTCCAATAAACTGCTCAGAAAACTGGAAGTGGTGCTGTGCCTCAAGTGGTAGAATGCTAGCCTTGAGCTGAAGAGCTGAGGGACAGCCCAGGGCCAGAGTTCAAGCCCCATGACTGACAAAAAAAAAAAAAAAAAAGCAAAAACATAAAATTAATAGCAAATTCTATGTTATCTTATCAAGTGACAGATTTGCTTATTTTCACTTAATCTCTCCCTGAGTTTGGGACCAGTTGAGTAGAAAATGTAGGAGCCAGGCATATGGAAATAAAAATACCTCTTATCTTTGACGAAACTCAACTAATGTTCACTAGTGGTTGGGATTCCTAATACTGTATTACATTTCTTCCTTAGCAGAGGCCTTGGTATGGAGATGATTCATTTACTCCTAATTATAGAACTGTTGCCTCACTCCATCAAGAACCAATGGTTGGGAAAGAGATATAAAACCTCCATACTTGTTTTTAGTAAGTAAGCTAGGCCATGGCCCAGATGTACTTGACACTTAGAAGCAGGAAAAGAACACTGTTTTCTATCTCAATAATAAGAATTATTCTTTTTCTTGGTAGGAGGAAATAAGGGAAAGGAGAATTTACTTTAGGATCAAGGTCAAAATTCCAGTCATATTTTTCAGATAGAAATTTTTAGAATTTATTTATTCAAGAATTAATACTTGTTCATTTGTCCATTTTTAAAAAAATACAGCTATATATCTAATCTTAAAAGCAAA
Source organism: Dipodomys merriami (assembly GCF_024711535.1). Lineage (NCBI taxonomy): Eukaryota > Metazoa > Chordata > Mammalia > Rodentia > Heteromyidae > Dipodomys > Dipodomys merriami. Next base: position 44,801,476 of record NW_027202271.1, on the reverse strand, counting down.
ACTAAACTGTTTTCTATATTCATCCTTTATTTAACTCTCATTTTTCTCCTTAGATGGAATATTTGCTATTAAATTCAGTATATATACCTCTAGGTCTTCATAAGCATTGAAAAATTATATAATATATATATATATATGTTATACACATTAATTTTTTATGAATATTTAACCATACAAGGAAAATAGCATATAGAAAAGGAAGGAAAGTCATCAAAACATTAACAGTAGTTATCTGTAGATACAGATTTACTAATTTTTATTTTATTCTTTTAGTGCAACTGAATATTCTAATGATGTGAGCAAATATTGCAAATATGTAAAGGTTTGGGAGGAAAAAAAGAATATCTTCCTCTCAATATAATCTGAATTTTTGTGTTTATTATCTTCATTTTGGTTCCTTCCTTGGAGACATAAAACATCTCTTACTTCCCCATAACCACTGGGAAATTTTAGCTTCTAGCTAGAAGAATGATGTCTAGAGAGTAGGGTGAAGAGGTAAGAACCAGAATTAATACAATAAAAGCAAAACAAAAATGTAATCATTATGATATTTCAAAAGTATCTTTTAAGAGGTATTTGAAGTCAGGGCCTTGTGTTTACTAGGTAGGCATTCTAACTCTCAGGCACCCTTCCAGTCCTGTTTTGCGCTGGTTTTTATTGGGATTGGGTCTCCCTTCCTGTCCAGATGCATGCTTGGATCTCCATCTTCCAGTTTTTCACTTCAGATGCAAAGTACATGCCATCACTTCCATTTATGGATTGAGAAAGTCTCTTGTGAACTTCCTTGCAAGGGCTGGCTTCAAACCTTAATCCTCCCAACCTTATTCTCCCAAGTAGCTAAGACTAGAGACATGAGCTATTGGCCCCTTGGTCCCAGAATATTATTTAAAAAATAGTGTTTGAATGTTTAAAACATTTAGTTATAACATAATAGTTACTTTGCTATTATTCCTATTTAATATTTGGTTATATATTTTGCCTCCTAAAAATTGTTTCTGGAGCATCATTAAATAACTAAGAATTTAGTGCATAGCCAACAAAATTAAGAAGAGGAGAAAAAGGGTGGGTAGGGGAAGAATAGCTGAGAATGTTGAAAGAGGTTACATTGGTCTAGATATTTTGTATTCATAGACTGCTTTGTTCAATCACAACTCCTTTGTAAATACTTAAAGATATAATAAAGAGGAAAAAATGAGGAGCTACCTTAAAAAAATTCATTTGAGGATGTATTTCTATAGTAGAGTGCTTACCTAGCATGTAGGAGTCCCTGTGTTTGTTTGTTTGTTTGTTTGGGTCCGATCATGGGGTCTGAACTCTGGGCCTGGGCGCTGTCCCTCAGCTCTTCAGCTCAAGGCTAGCGCTCTACCACTTGAGCCACAGCACCACTTCCGGCTTTTTTCTTTTTGCTTATGTAGTGCTGAGGAATCAAACCCAGGGCCTCATGCATGCAAGGCAAGCGCTCTACCACTGAGCCACCTTCCCAGCCCGAGTCCCTGTGTTTGATTCCCAGTACTGCCAAAAACAAACAAAAAGATACCAAAAGACACAAACATTTTAATTATTTATAAGCACGAATTTAGTATCTCATACTCTGTAAAACTTTTAATAATTTTATATTAGTACATAAAGGTATATCATTTAACTTTAGTTTTTACTTCACATATTTTAATACTTAAAAATTAGAGGTTTTGCTTTTACTTTGAGCATCTGAACACTACAGCATATAAAGACTTATCAAGTTTTCAATTGTGCTTTTTCTGTAGGAGTTAAATAAGATTATTACACAATTGGATCAGATCACTACAAAGTTACAAGATAAGCAAGAACATTGCAGTCAGCTAGAAAGTCATCTTAAGGAATATAAAGAAAAACAGCTCTCTTTAGAACAAAAAGCTGAAGAGCTAGAAGGCCAAATTAAGGTTTGTACAAATGATGTTGAATTTAGCCATATTTTCTATTAAATAGCCTTGAAATCTGATAACCTACATGCAATAAAGTTTTTAATTAACTAAGTGTAATATAAGCTTTCAAAAAATACTTGTTATATCTTAATTTTGAATTCAGTCTTTTTCAATTGCTTCATAAACAGGTGACTTTTATAAATGACAATTAACATATATACTGACTTCATTGTAAACTATTTCCAAAAGACAGTTTAACAGAGATTTACTCTATAATTATGTGGAATTTATCAAATTCTTGTTGCTTTAATAAAGTCTCTTATATTCTTTCATTTTTCCATCGTCTTAATTCCAATCTATTTTGGATATATACTTTTTATTTTTCACTTTATACTTACAGCTTTTTCATTTTGCTTCTAAATTAATACACTAACATAGTAAACTATAACAGAATTCCAACAGACCAAAGTGTGGATTTACTGAAGACATAAAATAAATAGATATTTCAGGAAAGGATTTGACTTGAATCTTTTGATTGTTTATCAGTTAAGGTTTTCTCAAGTTATATGTATATAACTTAGACTTCTACAGTCAAGTGAAACATAAATGATTATTGAATTATGTGATGTGGATATGTACATATACATATATATATATACATATATGAAGTATATGTATGTACAAAGTCTATGCTAGGTCCTCTGAAAGACTGTAAACTAAATAATTTCCTTACTCAATGGTTTTGGAGGTTTTTTTTTTTTTCTTTTCTTTTCTTTTCTTTCTTTCTTTTGAGAGTTGGAACTTAGGACCTTGTGCTTCTAGGTACTCTAATGGCTTGTGTCCCAGCCCTTTGTTGCTTATTTTTCAGATAAGGTCTGTTGTTTTTACCCAAAGCTGGCCTTAGACCATAATCCCCCTAAATAAACCTCTCTAGCTGGAACACCAGAAGGGAATTAATAATGCCTAGCTTATTTTTGCAATGGAGTAACAATGACAGTTTGCCTGGAACTACAATTCTGATTTCTGCCTCATAAGAACTTGGAATTACAGGAGTGATTTACATGTCTGGCCTCAGAATGTGTTTTCTACTGTAACATAAATATTTTATGGTTATTATTTGTGTGTAATGTTGATAACAATTTGAGTATTAAGTAGAATGTCATAATATTTAGTAACAGACTGATGCCAGGTATCTATCCACCTGATATCCTAGTAATCTGAAGGCAGAAGAAACAGGAGGACTGCAAATTGAAGCCAGACTGGAAAAAGTTAGTGAGATCATATCTTGGAAACAAATGGCTCGGTGCATAGCTCAAGTGGTAGAGAATTTAGCAAATATGAATCTTTTTGTTCAATTTCTAGTGCAGTCAATAAAAATCGTGCTAATTATTAACATTAAAACAACTGTTACATTTTTTTCCATAGAAATTAGAAACTGATACTCTTGAAGTTAAAGCAAGCAAGGAACAAGCTTTACAGGATCTCCAACAGCAAAGACAGCTGAACACAGATTTAGAACTTAGAATCACAGAACTGAGTAAACAACTTGAAATGGAGAGTGAAATGTAAGATAAACTAACACTTTAAAACCAAAGTTTATAAACAAAGTATTAACATTTCCTTAAGATTTTATTTTCTGTCATTGCTTTTAAAGTTTCATTAAATGTTTATTTTGTTAGTTTAATAAACTACTAATGTTAATGTGAATGAAAAATAAAGCCATCATAGTAATTTCTTTTGGGTGCCAGTCCTGTGGTTTAAACTGAGGACCTAGGCACTGTTCCTGAGCTCCTTGCTCAAAGCTAGTGCTCTACTATTTGAGCCACAGGTGCAGTTTTTTGGGTAGTTTATTGTAGATAAGAATCTTTCAGGGCTGGGAAGGTGGCTCAGTGGTAGAGCGCTTGCCTTGCATGCATGAGGCCCTGGGTTCGATTCCTCAGTTACCACATAAGCAAAAAAGAAAAAAAAAGTGGCGCTGTGGCTCAGGTGGTAGAGCACTACCTTGAGCTGAAGAGCTGAGGGACAGCACCCAGGCCCAGAGTTCAGACCCCATGACCAGACCCAAAAAAACAAAACAAAAAAAAGAATCTTTCATTCCCAGGCTGCCTTCCAACCTTAATCCTCAGATCTTAGCTTCCTGAGTTGTTAAGATTATAGGTGTTAGCCACTGGCGCCTAGCTCATCATAATATTTTTAAAGTTAACTTCACTAGAAAGGACTGAAAAATTAGATATTTTGGATCAGCTTTTGTATTTCCAAGAATAATATTATACCTGTTTCTTATAAGCAATTATTTTGAGTTATTCACCAGATTATATAAACCAATATAAAATTTTAAATATAGGTGTGTATGTGTATATATGTGTGTACATATACCTCCCATGAAGTGAGGGAGGACCAAGTTAAAAATGTATTCTTATAAAAATGATTTTTTTCAGCTCTCTGACACCTTTTTTTTTTTTTTTTTTTCAAGTCTTGGGGCATGAACTCTGGGCACTGTCCCTGAGCTTTGTTCAAGGCTAGCACTCTACCATTTGAGCCATAGTACCACTTCTGGCTTTTTCTGTATATGTGGTACTGAGGAATCAAACCCAGGGCTTCATGAGTGCTAGGCAAACATTCTACCTCTAAGCCACATTCCCAGCCCTCTCTTGTTATATTTTTACAGATTGTCTATGATTAACACCAAAATCAGTCTATGTTCTTATTTGTTATTACCAAGGTAAATTATCACCCAGTTAAAGGTACAGATTTTGCATGTATAATTAGAGTTACAGTAAGCATACTCTCTAGAACCACAGGACTTCCCCACACCTGTCTTCAGTATGGAATGTTTTTTATCATTCCTATAGTTTCCTCATTTGCCTTTCTAGTCAGTCCATTTGCCTTGTAAACTTTCTATTGATTAGTTTTGTTTTGAACTCATGTAAGTAGATCATACTCTATATTCTTTTGGTGTGCATAATGGCCAATAGACACATGAAGAAATGCTCAACATCTCTGGCCATAAAAGAAATGAAAATCAAAACAACATTGAGATTCTACCTCACCCCAGTTAGAATGGCTATAATCAAGAACTCTAATAACAACAGATGCTGGAGAGGATGTGGCCAAAAGGGAATGCTACTACACTTTTGGTGGGAGTGTAAACTTGTTCAACCACTCTGGAAAGAAGTATGAAGGTTCCTCAAAAGACTACACATAGAGCTCCCTGAAGACCCAGCAATCCCACTTCTGGGCTTTTACCCAAGTGATCACAAACAAGGCCATACTAAAGCTACCAGCACAACTATGTTTATCGCAGCATTATTCACCATAGCTAAGATATGGAACCAACCCAGATGCCCCTCAGGAGATGAATGGATCAAGAAAATACACACACACACACACACACACACACACACACACACACACACACACACACACACACACACACACACACACACACACACACACACACACACACACACACACACACACACACACACACACACACACGGGAATTCTCTGCTTCCATCAGAAAGAATGGCACTGCCCCATTTGTAAGGAAATGGAAGGACTTGGAAAAAATCATACTAAGTGAAGTAAGCCGGACACACACACACAACACGCACACACACACAACACGCACACACACACACACACACACACACACACACACACACACCACGCACACACACACAACACGCACACACACACACACACACACACACACACACACACACACACACACACACACACACACACACACACACACACACACACACAGGAATTCTCTGCTTCCATCAGAAAGAATGGCACTGCCCCATTTGTAAGGAAATGGAAGGACTTGGAAAAAATCATACTAAGTGAAGTAAGCCAGAGCCAAAGAAACATAGGTCCAATGGTCTCCCTTATTTGTAATAATTAGTATACATTTAGGATAATCTTAGCAGATGAGCAGAATAACTCAATAGCTATGTACATATGACCATATAAGATGATGCTAAGTGAAGTGAACTCCAAGACATGGACACAAGAGGTTTTTCTTTGTTGTTGTTGTTTTCAATGTACTATGTGATTTCTTTTTTTCTCCCTATGGTATATCTCCTATTGTCACCTTGTTTGATTTTGGATCCCTGGGTATTGCATATATAATACATTTATCTGAACTAGGGAAGGAAAGGGGAACAACAAAATGGTGAGACAAAGGACAAAGGAGGAACCTATGCAACAGTGATATTCACAAGACAATATGTTGGAAATGATTTGTAAAACGTGGGTGGGGGGGAGGGGAGAGAAAAATGAGGGAAAGGGTAATAAGTTAGACAAGAAATGGAATCACTTACTTTACTTATGTAACTAATCCCTCTGGTATACCACCTTGACAATAAAATTTTTTAAAAAAGAAAAAACACATAGACTCCTTTTAATGGTTAGATGATAAAAAATAAATCTAAAATAAGCAAAAATAAAAAAAGATTATGAGGGAAGGTTGAAGGCTCAACCTTTTGCCTCTGTACACCATTAAATTGTTCTAATACTATTTGGAAGAAAACTTTTTTTCCCATAATATATGTGGTGTTGTGTATAGCCTTTATCTTGTTTCATTGATCTGTCCTGATACTGCTACATCCTGTGTAGATTATTTGAACTTTCTGAAATATTAAAAAAATATTTAAAATTCATTGCTTTTCTATAACAGATTTCAATTAACTCCTCCCTCTATAGAATAAAATGTTTTTTTAAAAATTGGAATTGCATTGAAATTAGAATTCAATTTGAAGAGAATCTTTCCTTTCATGTAATTTATTTACTATAGTGTTGATTAATTTTAAAGGAAAAATTATAACAAATCACTTGTATAAGCTACTTGGTTTTAGAGTTGAGCAAAATCACTTGTCTTTCATTTATTTTATGTTTTTGTATCTAGGTGTTGTCTCTGAGATTCTTTTGCTCAAGGCTAGCACTCTAGCACTGGATCCACAGCATCACTTCTGGCTTCTTTTGAGTAGTTTATTGGAGATAAGAATCTCATGGACTTTCATGCCTAAGCTGATTTTAAATTGTGATCCTTACATATCAGCCTCCTGAGTTGGCTAGGATTACAGGTGTGAGCCACTGGTGGTGTCTGGCTCTTTCATTTATAATTCAGTTATAGCTTTTATATCTAATATTTTCTCTATTATCTTAATTTTTTGAGGTTTAAGACCTATCAAATATAACTTACTTTGTGTTTTTGAGGGAAGAAGCAAAGTTCATAATGTACTTAGAAACTAACACATTGAGCAAGTTCTTTAGAATGCATGGAAAACCTTTTTGGCTGTTGAATACCTGCTGTGGTTTACTATATTTAGTTTTTTTTGTTTATTTATTATGGACAGATTAGATTAAGTCAAGAGGCTTAAATTATTAACTTGTTGCCTAGAAGAAAATCATGTAATATGTTTAATGATCAAAATCAGGCATCTTTCAATTGTGTAAATTTATGAAATTAAAGTAGTTTTGCTTTTGAACTATATAAGAAAATTTCAAAACTCAATAATTATTAACTTTGATAAACTGTGCATTATTTGTTCCTTAAATACCCAGAGGATCCAGTACAAAATTAAATCTACAGAAAAAATCTGAAGCCCTTGAAAATATTAAACAGATGCTTACTAAGCAAGAAGAAGAGAAGATTGTCCTGAAGCAAGAAATTGAAAAATTAAGTAAAGATGCAACGATGCAGCACAAGGAATTGAGTAGCAGAATTCAAACAGCAGTAACAGAATTGAAACAAGTAAATACGGAGAAAGAAAAGTTAATGAGAGAGTTGTCTACAGCAAAAGAAAAATTGTCAAAAGCTTCAGAGTCATTGAAAAATACCCAAAGTGAATTTGAAAAGGAGAATCAGAAAGGAAAAGCTACTATATTAGATTTGGTTAGTTCTTTATGTTTACTTTATGCTTATTTAAGATGTTTTGGGCTGGAGGTATATAGCTCAGCTGGGTAACACACTTTCCTAGCAAAACCCTTATACCACCAAAATTAATTAATTAGTAAGTGTATTGAATTGTTCAGCTTAATTCACTGTTGGCTTTGCTTCCTACATTTAATTATTTTAAAATAGTTCTTGTAAATGAAAGGAAGTCTGATTTCTTACCCAGAAAAAGTTCGCCCAACATAATGGCATGTGTGCAACACCATTTTCTCAAGGCCAGTAATAGTTTCAGCTTACTGTACAGTTTTTTCTGTTGTTGTTTTTATGATAGATTTTAGATAATCTGCAACATGTTTATTCTTTCAATTTTTCCATAAAGAGTAGAGCTATCAGTGAAAGTCATTATTAATGACTTACCTGGAAAAAAAAGAAAATACAAAGAATCAATTTTAATTATAGTACCATAAGTTTTTTGATTATTGAATGTTCTAAAACACTTGGTAATACTTGTTTAGTAATACCATAAAATATCTATAAATTACAGACAAAAATTAGTTTCATGAACTGCTTAGAAAATGAGTTCTTAGGGGCTGGGAAGGTGGCTCAGTGGTAGAGCACTTGCCTTGCATGCGTGAGGCCCTGGGTTCGATTCCTCAGCACCACATAAGCAGAAAAAGCCGGAAGTGGCGCTGTGGCTCAAGTGGTAGAGCGCTAGCTTTGAGCTGAAGAGCTGAGGGACAGCGCCCAGGCCCAGAGTTCAGGCCCTATGACCGGACCCCCCCCCCCAAAAAAAAAGAAAATGAGTTCTTAGAAATATGATAATATAAAATAACAGCAGAAGCAAAACTCTTCTGTAAAAGTGTAAGAGTGGAAGTGTTTTGGAGCATAAAAAAAGAAGGTATTGCTATGCTACCTTTTTGTTTCTTCCTGTTTGGAGTTGACTTTTACTATGTCCATCTCTCTTGAGTTATGTGATTAGTTTTTATTAACATTTTCTTTTAAAAGTTTTCCTGCTGCTATTAAATCTAGTTATTTTACTTTGTAAATGAAATGACAAATCAATTATAATTGATTTTTGTGACAAGAATGTGGTTTCTAAATTGTAATCTCTAAAGGATTATCTAAACTTCCCTCCCTCCCTCCCTCCCTCCCTCCCTCCCACCCTCCCTCCCTTCCTCCCTTCCTTCCTTCCTTCCTTCCTTCCTTCCTTCCTTCCTTCCTTCCTAACTTCCTCCCTCCCTCCCTTCCTCCCTTCCTTCCTTCCTTCCTCCCTTCCTCCCTTCCTCCCTCTTGCCTGCCTGCCTGCCTACTTCCCTTCTTTCCTCCCTTCCTCCCTCCTTCCCTCCCTCCTTGTCTCCCCCCCTTTTTTTGTGATGATACTTGAACTCAGGTCCCTTGCATATTTGCTGGGCTTTTTCTCTTACAGCTGATGTTCTACTACTAAGTCACACCTCCAGTTCTGGCCTTTTGCTGGTTAATTGTAGATATTAGTCTCTCAGGTTTGTCTGCCTGGAGTTGGCTTCTAACTGCAAATCCTCAGATCTCAGCCTTTGAGGCGCTAGAATTACAGGTGTCGATGATTGAAATCCCTAGCATTTTGCTTCTCCCTTACTCCTGTAAAAGTTGCCTGTTGGTATCATTGAAACAAATGATCTTGTCCTATTTTAGCTCATAAATTTTAGTTTATTTCCTATGTTTAATTTTCTAAGTTTATAAAACCAAACTTTTTAATGCTACATTAAAAATAATGTTACATTATTTCTTCCTTTTTAGGAAAAAGCTTGCAAAGAACTAAAGCATCAACTTCAAGTACAGACAGAAAGCACAGTAAAGGAACAGAATGAGCTGAAACAATTACTTGAGAAAGAGAGGGAGGTAAGATGTGCCCTTTTAAGGCATAAATATGTGAAGTATAGTAAGCCTTTATATTTGCAAAATAGTTTTACCCTAATTCTTAGGTCAAAAGAATGTTCATTTCTCTTAAATGCAATGGACTATACATACAAATAACATATATATATATATATATATATATGTTTGTATGCATTGTATATTTCATTAATGTATATTCCATTACATTTATATACATACACATATTTGTGTCCTACTTATTTCTAAAACAATTTAATTTTAAATAAAAGACCCAAATAAAGGGATAAATTTTATAAAAGCAGAAAATTGGACCAACTGACTATGTACTAATAAACTAATCAGTAATTTAGGTTAGAACATTATTATGGCAGATAATATTAAATTTTGTAGACATATCCTTTTAAGGACTATTTATTTCAGAGGTATTTATAATGATGATATATTATGTATACATAATTATCAAGAAATATTTCTGTGCTGAGGATGTAATTCAGTAGTAGACTGCTTTCCTAGTAGGTACAAACTCCTGAATTCAATCCTTAGCACCACAAAAAAGATTATGAGGTATTTCTATTGTCAATATTTTGGTAGATATCCAGTTAAAATACACAGCAAATGAGTAAATAAGTAGGTGTTGCACATAGTTTTTACTCTTTGAAGACATTCCCTTTAACAGCTAGAATTCTAGGCATGCAACTTTCTAAAAAATGTGATTTGATAAAGCAACAAAATGAAGTCTTGACAATTGTTTGATGTCATTGTATTCTGATAGTTGATTGAAAGAAGACATTTGTGATATAGATATCAACCATGTAAATGACAAAACTATCTTTTCATAGTGTTCAGGTTCTGAATCAAAACTGTCCAAATAGGGCTGGGAACGAGGCTTAGTCGTAGAGTGCTTGCCTAGTATTCATGAAGCCCTGAGTTCGATTCCTGAGTACCACATAAACAGAAAAGGCTGGAAATGGTGCTGGATCTCTAGTGGTAGAGCACTAGCCTTGAGCAAAAGAGGCTCAACGACAGTGCCCAAGGTCCTGAGTTCAAGCCCGAGGACTGGCAAAAAAAATTGTCTAGATAATAAATGTTCTTCTTATGCAGTTTATTCACCATAACTTTTGACATGTTTGACAGTTTCCCTAATCATTCTGTCCTCCACTCTCCTCAGCAATTAAAGGGGACTAACTTAGAAATAAATGGATTAATATACTTAAAGTGCTCAGAAGGCTGATTATAACAAAGTAGATGCTTATATGTTAGTTACTATTTTATAACCAGTTTTTATAGTATTATAATTGTTATTGCTATATTATCTGACTCCTGTTTTAGATAAAATTATCTATACATTGAAGATATATCATGAAAACTTTTTTGAAAATCATTTTGAATATGATCAAATTCTCAAATGCAATTCTACGTTCATAATGAAATATACATAAAGTAGGGAAATATAACTTGGCTGGAAAAAATTAAAATAGTGCTTCTTTGTGGCCACAGAAGAATTGTGACTTCTAGATGTTCTAAATTTGAACAGGAATATCTTAGTGGATGGCTAAAACAAAATAGAAATAAAATATGCATACATGTTCAAATGAGGTAATTATTATGTAATATAATTTAGTGTCATGAAACAGATGATAAAATACTTGCCCCAAAGGATGTTAGTTTTATCAAAGTTAATATAGAACTTTTCATTCTGATTATGAAAAATAGGCTCAGTAGCATTTGAGAATGCTTTTGGAAGTGAATAGATATTCTATCTAAACTTGATGTTGACATTCTTAATCTATATGATACAAGTGCATATTAATCTACTTCATTTGCAACTCTACCTACATATGCAATTATAAGTTTAAAAAGGAAAATAATACTAAGTAAATCATAACAGATATTACTCTTGCCTGTAATAATGAATAGTGTCAGTTCTTAAAGCAGAATGAGAGCAGCATTTTTTTTTTTTCTCTTGCTTCCTGCTGATTCTTTGTTGCCAAGGGGTCAGTAATTTCTACCAAGGGTAGTGTGTGACATGTTGTAGGTACTCAATGAATGGATTATTGACTCCCAATCACCATTCTTTTTTTTTTTTTTTCCAGATTACTCATCAGGTGACCTTGGAACTCAGTTCAATTAAGGAAGAAGTCATTCAAGCCCAAAATACTTTAAAACTAAAGGAAAAAGAAGAGCAGCAACTTCTGGAAAACATAAAAGAGCTAAAACAATCAACTGAAAAGAAGAAAAAGCAAATTGAAGCACTCCAAGGAGAAGTTAAAATAGCTGTTTCACTGAAGGTATTGATAAGAAATTTGTTTACTTATGATAGGAAGGAAAAATAGGCAATTAAGCTAATAATATGATTCAAACACATGATTTTATCCTAGCAAAGTATACATATTCTCAATTTTCTAAACTTTTCTATGTTAAATGTCTTCCTGTGTTTTATTATGTGATTAAATATCTGTCTGGATTTCCACTCACTATAGTCATCTTATAATTTAAAATTGTATTGTCAATCATTTATCTAATACACAAATAACATTAGGCAATTTATTATTTTAGTATATTAGAAAAATTTAAATTCTAAACAAATCATCTTTACTAAAGAAAGCAATAAAAAAAAAGTTTCATATAGTATATTTAATTTTTTTTTTGATGCTAGTCCTAGAATTTGAACTTAGGGACTGGATGCTCTCTTTGAGGCTTTTTAAAAAATTTTTTTATTTTTTTTTAAACTTTTTTTTTGCACTTTGGTTGACAGTTTATTAAATCCCAATAAACTTCTAACACATTCTTTTCCTTTATTGAGGGGATGGGAGTCCGGTCATGGGGTCTGAACTCTGGGTCTGGGCGCTGTCCCTCAGCTCTTCAGCTCAAAGCTAGCGCTCTACCGCTTGAGCCACAGTGCCACTTGTGGCTTTTTTCTTTTTGCTTATGTGGTACTGAGGAATCGAACCCAGGGCCTCAGGCATGCAAGGCAAGTGCTCTACCACTGAGCCACCTTCCCAGCCCCTCCTTGAGGCTTTTTGCACAAACTACCAGTGCTCTACCAGTTGAGTCACAACCCCTCTTTGAGCCTTCGGGTGGTTTATTATGGATAAAAGAGCCTCAGACTTTCCTGCCCAATCTGGCTTCAAACTGTGATCATCAGATCTCAGACTCCTGAGTAGCTAAGATTTCAGGCATAAACCCCTTGCATCTATTTTTTTTTGTAACCTTTAAGTTTACTGGTAAAGCAGTTAATAAACCGTTATATTTATTGTTTTTTTAGACTTTTTTTTTTCCTTTTGGTCAATCTGGGACCTTGAACTTTGGGTAGCAAGGATTACAGGCATGAGCCACTGGATGCATTACATAGTTTTAAAATTGTGACTTAAATTTTGTCATTTTTAACTTTATGATATAAAGTACTCATTATGAAGTAGAATTTTAGAACATAAATACAGATGAACTTGTTTTGAAAAATGATTAATTGTATGAGTTTCATTTTATATTTATAATGATTTTTATAAACATTCTGTTTTAAATACTTACTGTATGTTTCAGACAGAGCTTGAAAATAAACTCCAGCAGCAGTCAGCAGAGGCAGCCCAGGAACTTGCAGCAGAAAAAGAAAAAGTAGCATTGTTAAAAACCACATATGAAAAATGTCAGGAAAATCTAAAACAGCTTCAATCTGATTTCTATGGAAAGGAATCTGAACTTCTAGCCACAAGGCAAGATCTTAAGGTATTTAAACTATATTATGCCATAAAATTCAGCTAGTTGTTTATAGACATTGATTACTTGATTCATTTGAGCCCAAATGGGCAAGAAACTGTTCATATTTTTAGATCATTGTGCTTGTTTTCTATAAAATGTTATTTTTAGATTAACATGCTTTTCAAAAAATTGTTTTATATATAACAGAATAATGATATACGTTAATGTGGGCATTTTAAAGTAAGTTCTACTTGTTATAGTGAAATAATAGTTACATATGTCAGCTAGTTTAGTTTAAGAATCTTGATGTTTTTACTTGAAGATAACTAATGATGGGTCATGTTACAAAATCTAAGGAATTTTTAAATACAAGCACTAGTGAAAATGCAAATAATTTTACTGTAATTAGTTAGGCAATACTGATTTTAGGTTTTGTTATTTGTTACCTTCATGAGATTACTAGAATATTAACTGATTAAATTTAGGACATTATAGCTCAAACTTAACCTTTATTATCCAATGATGTGTAGATATTTTGTTTTGGGGTATTATTTTGTCAGCAATAAAGTAATAAGCTTATTAAAATGAAGGACATGGAAAAAGATAAACACTTTTTGCATAACATTACCAGTTCTGTAAGAGAAATGAAATATTTGTGCTTCCTCATGGAAAATTCAGCCAGTCTTTTCTCTTCTTTCTTCTCCGTTCTCCTAAATACCATGCTTTCTGTTTCTTTCCTATGTCTTAGATTAAAAAAATTTTTTTTAAATTAAATTTTGCTGGGTGCCAGTGCCTCATGCCTATAATCCTAGCTGCTCAGGAGGCTGAGATCTGAGGATCTAGGTTCAAAGCCAGCCCGGGCAGGAAGCTCTGTAACCACTCAGAAAACCAGAGTGACACTGTAGCTCAAATGGTAGAGTGCTCACCTTGAGCTGAAGAGCTGAGGTATAGTGCCCAGGCCCAGAGTTCAAGTCCCATGACCGACAAAAAAAGAAAAAAAAAGAAAATAGATTTTATTGTTAAGGTGATATACAGAGGGGTTATAGTTACATAAGTAAGGTAGTGAGTACATTTCTTGTCAAACTTGTTATCCTGTCCTTCATTTTTCTCCCACTTTCCCTCCCCCTCTCCCCCCACACACTTCTGGCTTTTTTTTTTCTGGTTGAGATAACAGAGTTTTATCTTTTATTTTGCCTAAGCTGATGTTGAACTTCAGTCCTTAACTCTAAACCACAGATTACAAGCCATGAGCACTTGGTTCCCACCTCTTTTTAAAAGCAAGAAATGTGGCAATTTTTCCAGTGCAATGGCCTTCAGTTATTTGTTTATTTAAGGTGCAGAATTGTAACATTATTGAAAATCAGGCATTAGAATGTTTATTTACATATATAATGTATATATTTTATGCATAGGTTCTGGTGGGAAAGTCTTTTTGGAGGAGAAAGGACTTGACTGGGCCCTGAAGGATATGTAGATTTTGAATATGCAGAATCCTGAGAAAGGTCATTCCACTCAGGGGCACATTTGAGAAAAGGTACTACAGTGGGAGTAAGCAAAGCTAGGACATGCTTAATGTGATGTCTCCCTGTAGTGCTGGATGTATTTGGAATTTAGGTTAAAAGTTCTATCTAAATTGTGAAGTATTTTAGATGCATAACAAAGACCAGTGGATTTTATATGGTAGAAAAAGTGAAAAGTCTAAGTATAGAGGTAAAATGAAGAAAACAGTATTTTTGAAAAAATTTTCAGTTTTAAGGAAATTTTTTAAAAGAATCTTGAGTTGATTGATCTTACAAAGATTAGTTAAGATGTTCTCTCTTTTTCTATTTGAATAAACAGGTGTGAGTTCTTAAGAACTAGGATTAAATGAAGTTAGTAAAGATAGAAGTGATTAGTGGTAGGGAGACTAAACCAAAGGTCTGAATATATAACAGGCTGCAAGACAAGTGAAGAAATCAATAGTAATTAATGATTTGACACAGATGTAGAAAATCAGGTAAAAGAATTTTCCTAGAGCCAATAGCATGTACATGCAACAGCAAAATACCAAATTAAGCTGGGCATTATGGTACACATTTGTGATCCCAGTACTGGGGAATCTGAGGCAGGAGAATCACAAGTTTGAGGCTAGCTTAGAGCACATAGCAAAATTCTGTCTTAAAAACAAAATTAGCAAGACAAATTTAGATAGTGTTAAATTGTTATGATTTCTTTTTCATAGCATTGAAATGCAAGGAAGGTTTGTGGAGGAGTTTGGGTTTAAACTAAGGAACTAATGAAGGGAGATAACATAGTTTTGTATTTGGGGCAAATGTCTGATAGCAGAATGACAAAAAGGTTAGGGGGGAACAAGGCTGGAAGCAAAGACTGGAAAGGGTATGGTAGTCTTAAGTGCAGGATGATGTTGGTTTGGGTTGGTAATAACTTAAGGATGGAGGAAAGTAGAATTTGAAGGGTATTCAGTGATGGATAGAATTTATGATTGATTGTATAAGTTCTGTATAAATCACAGTTTTCCTGTGGATATGTCATTTACCTAGAGCTTAGTCTAGTAGGATTTATAGCTCATAAATCAACACTTTCATTATGGCAAAATTATTATTATGGCATGCATCTAGAATGAGAAGTATTATTTAAAATGAGAAGTATAATTATGACTTAGGAAATTATTTTTAAATTATTTTATTTTAAATTACTGGTAAATTTAAATGATATCTATAGATGAGAATGAGAGTTATTAACCATTATTTCCCTTTGGTTCAGTGATTTTTTTGATTTTATATAAAACACAAAAGGAGGTTTAGAACCTTTTGTAACATGACACCAACCTTTGTGAAGTCTTTCTACTGTGGACGCCAGTAGAATGGAAGACATGCTGGGCTGATTTATGCCATTAGCCCCATCTGCTGGATGGTTTATGAAATACTTGTTTGTTGACGGGATATGTCAAATTGGCTAAGCTATATGTATACATAATATAGAATTTGACTATAGCTCTTTTAAATTGTTTTTCCTATCTCAACTTGCCTTTTCTCTAACTCTATATACAATTCCCTGGCATATTTGATATCATTATGATATTCCTTTATATCACCCAGATAATATTAAAGATATGCATTCAGTTTTAAATTATTTCTAAAACTTCAGTTAAAAACTTCAGTTTTTACTGAGTATTTTACTCTGTAGATATTAGAGTACATAATTTAGTTTTTTGTCTTTTAAATGATCATATTGAATACTGTCTTCCTACACTATAGTCACATTTTCATTATGAAGCTTCTGTTAGCAACAGTCCAGGAGTAATATTATAAGACTATAAAGAGTTGAAAAATTCCTATTATTTGATGTTTTTCCTAAAATTTTCTATGTTTAAATATTAAACACACAAATATTCAACAATCCTGTTATAGTCTTGAATGTTTTAACATGTACAGGTTTGTAGCCTGGAGGCAACAGGCTATATCATGTACTTCAGGCATGAAGTAGACTAACCATCTTAAGTTTGTTTTTAACTGAATGCTTTGATGATATTCACATGACAGAAAGGCTGTGAAGGATATTCAGAACATGTGTATTGTTAATTGGAGAAAAGACTAGTGTTTCCCATAATGTTTTTGTTAACTAATGTTTCTGTTGAATTTTGTTAAAAATGACATAATAATTTGGGGAAATTGTTTTTTGTAAGTCTGTAGAAGAGAAGCTTTCTCTAGCACAGGAAGATTTGATTTCAAACAGAAATCAGATTGGAAACCAAAATAAATTGATTCAAGAACTAAAGACTGCCAAAGCTACTTTGGAGCAAGATTCAGTAAAGAAAGAACAGCAACTGAAGGAGCAGAGTAAAGCATTACAAGATACTCAGAGAGAAAAGGTACTTCATTTCTGACTTAATCCAGACTCCTAGAAGAAGTTCAGTGGCCTTTTAGATCATCTAGTAACACCTTTTTTTTTTTCTTTCTTTGTTTTTATTTTTTTGGCCATTCCTGGGGCTTGAACTCAGGGCTTGGTTGGGCACTGTCCCTGAACTTCTTTTACTCAAGGCTAGCACTCTACCACTTGAGCTACAGCACCACTTCTGACTTTTTCTGTTTATGTGGTGCTCAGGAATCGAACCCAGGGCTTCTTGCATCTTAGGCAAGCCACATTCCTAGCCCTAGTAACACTTTTCAGTACTGATATCACTTTTATTTCAATAGCTCTCTTAGAAGACCTAGATGCTAGAACATTTTTAATATTGTGATTTTTAGGCCAGCAAGTATTCTTAATCACTTCCTTGTTATGTATAGTCACTTTTCTTACTGCTCTTCAAAGGTTTATAAACGCCATGGACTCTTGACTGTTTGAGAATAAACTATTTCTCCTATAATGTTATCCTCTAAATGTGTGAATGCAAAATTAGAAAGTTTAAAATAATTGTTTGTTAACTATTCTTAAAATTAAGAATCAGCTTTTACTCAGGAAACAGAGTTTTACATAAACTCTGCTAAACTATAAATTTAAAAGCATTTGTTTAGGCTTAGAGATATGGCTCATCAGTAGAGTACCTGCGTAGCAAATGTGAGACCTTGAGTTCAAACTCCAGTTCCACAAAAAAAACAAAAAAGATTTATATGACCAACACATTAAAAATTACTTTAAATTTTATGTAAAGAGAAATTCAGATTCTAGTAAACACTTTATTTTTTGTTTGGCTTTTGAAATTATATATTTCTACCAGATGTTTGGGTATTATTCTGAAATACACAATTCCTGGCATTCTTGATATATTCTGAATTGTGGAATTCTTGAAATTCTCTTTAGTTAAAAAATTTGGGATGTTTTTGTAAAGGTGCAAATAGTGAGCTAGAATGATCTAAATTTATGACTTACGCTCCAAGTTTAGGAAGTTCTGTAGTGTATAAGTATTTAATTATGAGGGGCTTTAGATCAAACACAGTTTAGTGTTAGAACTGTTTCTAAATAGATCATTAAAATTTTCTTAAACCTTTGCTCCTTTACCTTTAAAATGGAGATTGAAAAATCTATCTGCTGTAGAGATTAAATGATATAATACATAATGTTCCACTTAGTACCTTATATAATTTAGTGATACTAAAAGGAGTTAAAAGAATAAAAATGGTATGTTTTTGGCTAAACTTTATAGTATTCTTATTTTGTCCAGACATTCATTTCACATTATTAATGATAACTATTTAATCCTGTTCATGGCATTATTAAGGGAAATAGGAAGAGAGGATATATAATTTGTGTGGTTGGTAGAAAGGGCAGTCAATATTAAATAATAGCAGCCTTTTATTATACTCATTTTCAGTTAAATGTTTGATTTTTTAAAAAATATTTTTAACATTTTTTTACAGTCCATGAAAGAGAAGGAGCTAGTGAATGAAAAATCTAAATTGACAGAGATAGAGGAAATTAAGTGTAGACAAGAAAAAGAAATTACTAAACTAAGTGAAGACCTCAAATCCTACAAACAGGAAAGCCTAAAGGTAGGTTCATAGTTTTCTTGTCTTCTATGTTATTCTTTAAATTTATATATAATTATATATTCAAGAAATTAAGAAAACCCACTATGTGCAGGCAAATTATTTTGTTTTTGACAAATAACTTATGCCAAAGTACTCTTGTATTC
The DNA here is from genome assembly GCF_024711535.1 of Dipodomys merriami. Lineage (NCBI taxonomy): Eukaryota > Metazoa > Chordata > Mammalia > Rodentia > Heteromyidae > Dipodomys > Dipodomys merriami. The sequence continues at coordinate 44,782,473 of NW_027202271.1, read as the reverse complement.
ATGGTATCAATATACATATTGAATTTATGTTAGTTTTGTTTTGTGATTACTAGATAAGGCAAAGTAGCCCTAAAGTTTAGATTTCACTGAGATTATAATCAGGAATTGATTTAGAAAACTATGTTAATAATTTAATAGGCTTACCATTTGCAAGAATTTAGAAGTAAGATTTTTTTTTTTTTTTTATCAGTTGTGAGGCTTAAACTCAGTGCCTGGGCACTATCCCTGATCTCTTCTGTTCAATACTAGCATTCTACCACTTAGTCACTCCATCACTTCTGGTTTTCTGGTAGTTAATTGGAGTAACAGTCTTATGGACTTCCCTGCCCAAGCTGGCTTTGAACTGTGATTCTCAGATCACAGCCTCCTGAGTAGCTAGGATTATAGCATGAGTCACTGGTTCCTGATTAGAAGTAAGATTTTTGATGGAGTATGTTTTTCAGTTATTTTTCTTTTCTTTTTATTTTTGTTGTAAAGGTGATGTACAGAGGGGTTGCAGTTACATAAGTCAGGTAATGAGTACATTTCTTTTTGAACAGTGTGATCTCTTCCCTCATTTTCTCCCAGTTTTTCTCTCCTGACCCCTTTCCTCCACAAGTTGTATAGTTCATTTTCAAGATAGTGTCTAGTGATTATCACTGCTGAATTAGTTCACCCTTTCCCCCACCATTTTTGTGCTTCCCCTTACCTTCCTCAAATCAGATAAACTTATAGATAAGACAAAAGGTATGTTTTTCAACTATTTTTCTTCAAATCCTTTAATAATGTCTTGTTTTTAACATTTTATCCCTTAGAAGATTGAGTGGCAATTGAAGAATCTAGTCCTCATTTGTCATGTACATATTATCTAATATCTTAGTGAAAGGTTACACTCTGTCTTGAGAACTCGAAAGTTTATCACCATGCTTACCATTTTACATCCTAAATTATTTTATGTTATTCCCTCTAGCATGAGACTTAAAGCAGAGAATATAAAATTATGTCCTCAGTACAGTGTATAATGACCAAATGATGATCAATAAATATTTGTTGTGTGAGAAATGGAAAGTAGGAAGTAGAGATTTTCCCACATAACATACTCAAAATGTGCATGGTAAGTGTCACCTGAATCAAATGATTAGTGATCAGGAAGTAATCTGGCCTCTTTTAACTGATTGTTTGAAATACTGAACTTGAGTCTCCCAAGGATGTAAAACTCAGTGTATCTGTTGTGGTAATTTAAAAATATTTACTATTTATGATGATTTGATTTTGGCCTTTTTCAACAGGAGGTAACAAATCTCAAGGATGCCAAACAGCTTTTGATTCAGCAGAAATTAGAACTTCAAGGAAAAGTCGACTCCTTGAAGGCTACTCTTGAACAGGAGAAAAAAAACCAGCAAATGCTAAAAGAGCAGGTGAAAAGGGAAGAAGATGAGTTGAAGAAAGAATTTGTTGAGAAAGAAGCTAAACTGGTCAGTGAGTAGTTAGTGCTGTGACTTACACTTTTTTTTTTCTTGGTCGTGGGGCTTGAACTCTGGGCTTGTGCTCTGTCCCTGCGCTCTTTAGCTCAAGGCGAGTGCTCTACCTCTTGAGCCACAGTGTCACTTCTGGTTTTCTAAATGGTTTATTGGAGATAAGAGTCTCACAGACTTTCCTGCCTGGGCTGGCTTTGTACCTCCTCAGATCTCAGCCTCCGTGTAGCTAGGATTATAGCCGTGAACCACTGGCTTTAAATCAGTCCATTGAAAGGAGTTTTATATCTAGAAATTAGGATTGTCATTTTCTTTTAACATTTTATATTTAAAGAGATACAATCTGGTCTGCTTAAATAGCTGATGTGATTGGAAATTTTTTTTTTTGTGAACTCTGGGCTTGGGCGCTATCCCTCAGCTCTTCAGCTCAAGGCAAGCGCTCTACAACTTGAGCCACAGCACTGCTTTTGGTTTTCTAGTGGTTTATTGGAGATAAGAGTCTCATGGACTTTCCTTGCCCAGGCTGGCTTTGAACCGTGATCCTCAGATCTCAGCCTCCTCAGTAGCTAGGATTACACGCATGAGCCACCAGCGCCCAGTTAACTGGAAATATTTTATTCCTTAATTATATCCTGGTTTATAGAAATAAAAATTAAAATACAATTTTAAAACACTTTCAAAGCTAAAAGAAACTTATATAGATTGAGGTAAATAGTGTGAAAGTTAATCAGATTAAACTCATTTGTTTTGGTCAAAATGAATGCTGGTACAGAGTAACAGAAACTTTTATTCGGAATTAAAGTAACCAGGGTCTATTTTTCTCTCCCTATAATGGACATGCCAAATGGGAAGCATCTGGCTTCCTTTACTGAACTGACTCCAAATATTCTCAGATAAGTTGACTGTTCAAACAGTAGTTTGAAGTGCTTGTATTGTTTTTTGGTGGGTAGAAACTGAAGGATGCATCGAAAGACAATGGAAAGCTGGAAATACCAGCTCTGGAGAACTTTTTATGTTAACCCTGCATATCTTCCCTTGGTCTGGAAGAAAAAAAGAATATCAAGTTGTGTTACCTTACCTTAATTTATAAGAAGTTTGCTGCTTAACCATCATTTCTACATTATGGTGTTTGAGTACATCTAAGTTAAGACACACAGATACTTGCAGAATAAATTTGATTAGTGTATGATGAAACAGTATTTTCAATATTTTTAAGAGGAAACTATACTGAATGAACAGGATTTTCATTATTTTCAACTCAATAATTTAAATTTATTTTGCACTATTTTTGTAATAACCTCCACCTTTTTTTTTTCTCAGCATTCTGAAATAAAAGAAAAAGAAGTAGGAATGAAGAAACATGAAGAAAATGAGGCTAAACTTACCATGCAGATCACAGCATTAAATGAGAACTTAGGCACTGTAAAGAAGGAGTGGCAATCTAGTCAACGGAGAGTTAGTGAGCTTGAGAAGCAAACGGATGATTTACGGGGGGAAATAGCAGTCCTAGAAGCAACGGTTCAGAATAATCAAGATGAAAGAAGAGCACTACTGGAAAGGTGATTGATGACTAGGAAAATTAGTTTATACCTTTTATAAATGATAAAAAAAGATTGTCATATTCCACAGTTTTAAGATAGAGGAAGAATTGAGAAAATTGTGTAGCTCCTGAAGGTATGTAAGTAGCCATTTAAAAATTAACCCATAAACCAATTAGGTATTTGAAATTAATGATTATTTAAAATTATTAGTTACTTTTTTCTACAGGATTTTTAATGATGGAAAAAATTACTTTTGCAATCTATTCCAGGTGTCTTAAAGGAGAAGGTGAAATTGAAAAGCTTCAGACCAAAGTACTAGAATTGCAAAGAAAGCTGGATAATACAACTGCTGCTGTCCAGGAGCTTGGCAGAGAAAACCAGTCCCTCCAGGTAAGCTACCATGATATAAGATAGTTCCTTAGCCTAGAATTGACCTCTTAGTGAAAATTCTGTTTTTCATCTTTTAGTAGAGACCTCTAGGATTAAGAGTATAGCTAAGTGGTAAAGTTTTTTGCTCAGCATATTCAAAGCTTTGAGTTCCACCTCCAGCACCACAAAACAAATACAACAGCATCAACAACAACAAAAACTCATGTTTAATAATTACTTTCAAATAGCTACTGTCTGGATTATAGGTTTTATGGTATTTAAATAAAAAAGATGTGAAGAACTTGATTCAGATATCTTAAGGATTAATTTGAGAACCATGACATTCATGAATTTTCATTATAGGGAAAGAATTATAGAATTCAGGAATACTAAGAAATAGATGTCATTATCTTAAAGAAATGATCTTGGTGTGTACTCAGAATCCTAAGAAAGGATTTATCATTAAGCTTTGAGTGGATGGGAAATCACCAAAGGGTCAAAATTACCATTGCCCGGAGGACTAATTTTTTTTTTAGAAGTTTCAGATTTATATCTGTTTTTGAAAAACAAAAGTTGATCAAAGTATTCCTGACTTATAAAGTTTTATTCCATGTTGCATAGTCAAAATTTTGTAAATATCTGATATGAATTAGGAATAGTGTGTCATTCTTTAAAATGTGAATAATATATTAAAACTTTTTTAATAGATCAAACATACCCAAGCATTGAACAGAAAGTGGGCTGAGGACAATGAAGTACAAAACTGCATGGCCTGTGGGAAAGGCTTCTCGGTCACTGTGAGACGGGTAATGATTTTGCTCAGAGAGCTGTGGTTATGGATTTAGTTGGTTTTATTTTAACTATCAAAATCATTCTGCACTTGAAAGATTAATTTTTTTCTATTTATTGATAAAATTGGTAGGTAGGTCTGGGATTGTGGCTTAGTGATAGAGTGCTTGCTTAGCATGCATCAAGCCCTAGGTTCAATTCCTCAATACCATATAAACAGTAAAAGCTGGAAGTGGCGCTGTGACTCAAGTGGTAGAGTGCTAGGCTTGAGCACAGAGAGGCTCAGGGACAGTGCCTAGGCCTTGAGTTCAACAGAACTGGCCAAAAAAAAATTGGTAGTTAAACATCATAGTTTCTGGATAGCATTTTGTGTTTGAATTTTAGTTTTACTTCTAGCTGTTTCCTTAATGAATTGGTCTCTGGAATATTCATTTTCTGAGCTAGCATACAAATATTAAACTTATCTTTTAATCACCGAGTTCCTTTAAATAAGGAAAAACAGGTAGAAAATGTATTCTAAGTAATACTATCATGTTTATAAATTCCAATTGAAAACATTATTCCTGAAACTTTTGGCAAATTGGAATAGATTTTGTATTTAATAGTGTGTTTTACACTTTTAAAAGGCCTTCTAAACTGGTGAATTTCATGCTAAAAACTACATGAAATATTTAAGAGTATTTGGCAAATGTGAAGTGTTTGATTTAATATAACAAAAATTAAATTAACATAATGAAATTAAACAACAAAGTAATCACTGGAAAGTTAGCATTGACAGTGTAGTTTGAGATATTCATGTAGTTTTATAATACTTTTGGTATAGTTTTGTGCTTGAGAATGTTAATTTTTGTATTTACAGCATCACTGCCGGCAGTGTGGAAATATCTTCTGTGCTGAGTGTTCAGCCAAAAGTGCCTTAACTCCTTCTTCCAAGAAGCCTGTTCGTGTCTGTGATGCATGTTTCAATGACTTGCAAGGATAATGGGATATCAGAACTTCAGAGTATTATTACACTAACATTAGATTTTTAATAAATGTGTTTCAAAACAGTCTTGGACTACTCTTTGATTTGGACTCTGGTTATATATTAGACCAAATTAGAATTAGTATATTTTGGAATGTTATCAATATCAAGTACAACTCTTCTATTTTTGTGAGACTTGAGTTTATCTTTTGTTATTTTTTCCATTTGTTCTTTCGGGCAGCTTTCATGCCAAGTTCAGAATTAACCAATGAAATGTAAATAAACTTTGGACAGAAAATAGCAATGTATTTTTTTAATATAATTTCATTGTTCACCAGTGATTAATTCAATCCATAACTTTCTTCTTTTTCCATCTATAAAAATGTATGTGGTTGTTGTTATCACTTGTTGCTGTTTTGTTGCACAATAGCACATTAATTGCATTAAATCTTTTCTTTGTAGAGTCATACGCAGGACTGTAATTCTCACTATTCATTTCTCTAATATATAGGTCTCTGGCTTAGTTACATAAATTTATTCCTTGGGTATTCTAAATACAGTTTATGTTAAAATGTATATTCCCCATGGATTCAAACATGGCTTTTGTTTTAATAGTAATGACTAAATTCTTAAGTAGATGCTGTGAAAGCCTCTCTGTAAAATCAATTTGCTTACTTTATTGTAATACTTGGATTATATGTCATAGATTAGGGTTAATTCTTTTTGTTTTTGTTTTGTTTTCCAATTTTATTTGTAAATTTCCATATACTTTCTTCAAAAATCCTATAAAACTTCCCACCTTAGTTGAAGGATAAAAGAAATTGCATAATGGTCCTATTGTCATTTTCTTATTAATGGAAAGTCTTCTGAGATTACCCTTCACATTATACTCTTATTTTGACTTCTCAACATCTTTAGGAATGTTTGTTTTTATACATTTACTTTTGTTTGTTCGTTTGTTGTTTCTGAGACTGGGTCTTGAACTCAGGGCCTCAAAATATCAGTTTTTTTCACTCATGGGTGGCGCTCTATCACTTGAGCCACACTTCTGCTCTGGCTTTTTGCTAGTTATTTGAAGGTTAAAGTCTCTTGTATTTGTCTGGCTAGGTAGGTCCAAACTTTGGAATCACATCATGATTCTCTGATTTTAGCCTCTAGGGTTATAGGCGTGAGCCTCCAGCAACAGGCACTACTTTTTTCTTGATTTAACCTTCACACGCATAGCTCAGCTTCCTTGTAATTGTTTTGCTATTTTTTACTTTAAAGCTACTAACTGATAATCCTGTACTCTTACCTATGAAAACAAAACATAAAATGGTGAGAAAACTTTAGATATTCTAAGTTATATTTTCTTCTTAATAGGGAAGAATTTTGAAATTATAAAATTGATTCAAAATGTTTCTAAGCTACAGTTCCATGTTAGCTGGGAAATCTTTTAACTTTAGGAAAAAAAAAACAACTGTGAAATTACCTTTAACAACTAATAAACAGTATCACCTAAAAGAAATACATTTTAGGAACCCCAAATTTGCAATAAAAACAAACAGCATTATTAAGTACCTTAAGGATAATTTGTAAGCTGAATAATGGAACTAAACTTAATTTTTTTCAGTCATATTAATTCAAGAGTTTGGAAAATTAACACTTGTATATTATCTTCCTGAAGGAAAAACGTAAAGTTACACACGCATTTAGTGTGTTTATTTAATAACAATAGCAGAGGATAACAGTATTTTATTTACAATAAATTATTAAATATACTTCTAAATATAATTCTGAAAGGAAATTATATGTTTATGCCATACATAAAGCATATTTTTAAAAAGACATGGAGAGATGTTGTTTATTAAAACAATTTAGGTAAACTGTGTTGTCAATAGCTCTCAAGTCCATAAACTTAGACAAACAATATATCCTTGATCATATATAAAGATGAAATGCAATGGCACTATTAAAATAAGTTATCTAATATAAACTGAACTATTTATGCATTTTATATACTTGTAAGTCCTTTCAAATATTTTAATTCCATACTTTTGCACATAAATAACCTAAGTGTGTTGGGAAAACACGGATATTCATAGCACCAAACCTTCTGGTTCCAACCCCACTCTTCTCAACATTCACACACACACACACACACACAAAAGGTGTGAGGAAAACCAGTATAACCTTTTATGTTTAGGTGAATTTTTTGTTTTCATAGCTTTCAAAGTATTTATTTATTATAGGTTACTATGCTGATAGAACTCATGAAACCAAACATCTTTTGCTATTAACTCTGATTTAATTATTTGGGGAATAAAATTAGTTTTTTTGTTCATTTTTACTTAAAAAATCCTCTTCTGAGTTCTTTTTGGTTCTTTTAATTATTTGCTGGTACTATTGTTTTGTCTTGAGTAGAAGCTGGCACATGTGGAGACCGACATTTGGTTGTAATTGAAAACATTGGCATCAATTGTTAGCACAGAAACGTTAGTTAAAATCAGGTCTTGGTGGATTTGTGTTTAATAGAAAGAAGGCAAAGCTACTGGTATAGAATTTGTTCCTTTTTGAAAAAAAGATAAAGAGGGAAACAAACACAAAAACCTCAATGCAGTGTACAAATAACATTTTGTTCAACTACCTCTGAAAGTGGAATTAGCGTTTAATAGTTTCATTACAGTAATGTTAAATAGTAACTGCCAAATTTATTTTCCCATCTCTTAAAAAGTCTTTATGATTATTTTATATAGTTTTAAGATCTTTAAAGCTACTTTTTAAACTTTGAATTAGCATAAAATGTGTAGCTTTTAAGTGGAAAGCAAACTATGATCATATATTTTGATATTCATTACCTGTTTGACTATAGCAGTCTTTTTTTGTTGTTGTTGTTAAATGCACTTTGGCAGTAAAAACCATGGATAATTTGATCCATAAGATTTTAATGTGCCATCAGTTTAGTATTATTTCTAGACAGGAGATTGATGAATGATAATCTGTATTTACCGTGTCTTAATTGCCCTTTGCCTGAATTTTAATTATCAATTTGTTACTGTTGCAGATGTATATGTTGTGCATAAACTTATAAAAGCTAAGTAAAAATGTATAAAATAGAATTGGGAATCACTAAGATTTTTCTGTGTAGAAGTGATGAACTTATTGTAAAATGAACCAGTTGTGTGTATGACATTCTATCTTTCCTTGAACTGGATCATATATTCATAGCTCTGTATATACTCTTGCATGAATATTTTCTCATTTAGTTTTGCCTTCATAATTTGTATTGTGTTTATTACTTGTGATCATGTAGTTGTGCCTTATTTTGTGAGTTTGGCTCAGTAAATACTGTAATTTCTAACCTCAGTGTTTAGAAGGCTGTTGATTATATATATAATTGATGAATTAATTACCAGACAGCATTTAAATCTGTGTAAAAAATGGAAGGATCCTTATTGAATTGTTTTTATAATATGTTAAAGATGATATTAAAAACACTTCTTTGTAGTAGATGTTATTCTATGACTATAAATTATTTTGTCTATTTAAAAAGAGAGAGAAAACTGGGTTCCAGTGGCTCATGTCTATAATTCTAGCTTCTCAGGAGATTGAGATCTGAGAATCATGGTTTGAAACTAGCCCTGGGAAAGAAAGACCATGAGACTCTTATCTCCATTTAACCACCAAAAAGCCACAAATGGAGCTGTAGCTCAAGTGGTAGACCACTAGCCTTGAGCAAAAGAGTTAGCAATAGAAAGAAGCCCAGGAATGGCACAAAAAAATTTTGACAAAGGTCGGGGTGTGGGGGAACGGGTGAGGAGAAGAGAAAATATTAACCATTTTGTACTAATTTACAGAATATTAGACTTTGCACCTAGATTTAGAGAGTGGTTGTGTTTTAAGGTTGTTAAGATAGCAATTAACTTCCTGATCTAAAAAAGAAGTTGTTTTTTGGGGCTTTGCGCTGTGGCTCAAACTGGCCTTAAACTTGTGATCTTCCTGACTCAGATTCCAAAGTACTGAGATCACTGGCATATTCCCCATCAGGACTCGTTAAAGAGAAATTATTTGTAACAATTTGCTCAGGACAGCTCCTTTTCACTAAATATTGTGGGGGAATTAGCAAAACTAAAAATGACAAAATATAAAATTAATCCCAGATGACCATTTAAAGATACTTTTTTGTTGTTATCTTTGAGCCACAGCTTTTTAAAATACTCCAGGCTGCCTGGAACTTGCTAGGTATCTCAGGCAGCCTTGAACTCTTGATCCTCTGTCCTTCCCTTGCAAGTGCTAGGGTTACATGCATGGTGTATACATATATGGTGTGCCACCGTATAAAGATACATTGGGAGGGGGAAGATTTTAACTCAGAGCTTTAATGGCAAGCACTTAAGCTATGCCACCAGTTTTGTTTAGTTTATTTTTCAGATAGGATCTCTTGACTTTATTTATTTATTTTTGGGTCCGGTCGTGGGGCTTACACTCGGCCTGGGTGCTGTCCCTCAGCTCTTCAACTCAAGGCTAGCACTCTACCACTTGAGCCACAGCCCCACTTCCGGCTTTTTTCTTTTTTGCTTATGTGGTGCTGAGGAATCGAGCCCAGGGCCTCAGGCATGCAAGGCAAGCGCTCTACCACTGAGCCACCTTCCCAGCCCCATCTTTTGACTTTTTTGCCAAGGGCTCGCCTTACACTGCCATCTTCCTACTTCCACCTCCCTACTAGCTAGAATTAGAGGCATCTACCACTGCACCTTGCTTAACAGTACTTTTTTGGAAGGCTCAATATGCCATTGATTGTGCCGTGTGTGTGTGTGTGTGTGTGTGTGTGTGTGTGTGTGTGTGTGTGTGTGTGTGTGTGTGTGTGTGTGTGTGTGTGTGTGTGTGTGTGTGTGTGTGTGTGTGTGTGTGTGTGTGTGTGTGTGTGTGTGTGTGTGTGTGTTAGCATTCCAGACTTTTTTTTGTAGGTTGTGGGTCTTGAACTCTGGGCTACAGAGCTGTCCCTCAGCTCTTCAGCTCAAGGCTAGCACTCTACCACTTGAGACACAGTGCTGCTTCTGGTTTTCTGGTGGTTTATTGGAGATCAGAGTCTCATGGACTTTCCTGCCCGTGCTGGCTTTGAACCACAATCCTCACATCTTAGTCTCCTCAGTAGCTAGGATTACAGGCATGAGCCACCAGTGCCTGGCTGCTTACCAGACTCCCCCAACCCGCATTTTATTCTAAAGTACTTCTCTCTAACGAGTTTAATGTGTGTATGTGTGTACATCCTCATGCATGTAGTATTATATTAGGTGTTATTTTGTGAGACAGAATTCAAGATTTTATATGTGGCATGTTCTTGAACTATTTTATATCTTTTATGTTAATTTAGTCTTTCCTTTTAATGAACTTCAAAGAAAAGTTCTCTATATAGAGAGAATGTGTATGTGTCATGTATCTCTATGATATATATCGTGTGTACGTGTGTATGTATGTGTGTATCATCTAGCCATAATTCCATTTTCTTTCTACTTTATAGATAAAAATCCTTAAAATATGATTATTTTTTCATAAAAGTAATTATTTTAGCCAGTTATTTCTTCATACATCTTACCTTACACAAATCTCTTGCCTTCTCTTGGACATATTTTCCTTCAGTCCCATGTAGATACCATCCCTAAGAACTTCTTGAAAACTGTTCTCCTCTGCCTTTTTCCCTCTTCTCTTAAAAATAGTTATTGCTTTCCAGATTTTCCTTGTATTTTCTATCACTTATAGTAAATGTCTGACCTGATTTAAAGAGACTTTAAAGAGATCTGACTTTCCTAATAGCACCTGGCCCTTGCACAACAGCCTTTCAGTATTTCATTGTGCTTGTTGGTGATATTTATGAACTTCTCAGAGAATTACATCCACCCAACTCCCTCAAATGTATCATCTCTACTTACCCTGTTTCTTAATGAAACAACAACAACAGCTAATGGTTCTTGCAAATTTGGTTTACAGCCAGATTTGATAAGTTTGTTTCTTGTCCTTTGAGAATTACAAAAGGCACCATACTGAAATTGAAGTTTATGGTCTCCTATTTGATATGTCTTAATGATTCTTTATGTGCTATTAATAGTAAATAGTATCACTGAAGATATAGATCAGCAATAGAGTACTCTCTCTCTCTCACACACACACACACACACACGTTTACCATGTTAAGTAAATATTAAGTTTACCATGTTAAGTGAGCTCTGTACCCACACACATATACACACACACACCCCTCAAACCCAATATGCATATTTTTATAAATATCATTTGAAAAATGAAGTTAAGGGCTATGGGGCATAGCTCAAGCTGTTGAATGATTGCCTAGCAAGCACAAGACCCTGAGTTCAAAACCCAGTACTATACAAAAAAATACTAAATTTCTTTAATCATCTCCCATGTAAAAGTGTTAAGCAGCAAATATGGATCAAATATTAGCTTTTCTTTCTTCATGTACTTTAGTCTTTGAGGTTTTCTACTTTGAAGTTAGAATATTACAACTATATTGCATATAAAAACTGATTGCTGGAGAATAAGAACTTAAAATCTATTAGAATATAGATCTTACTTATTGTTTAACATATTAAAAGGGCAGTCAACCATACATCAAAATTATCATTGTGTTTGAGGTAGGACTGTAAAGCAGTCAGATTGATTTATAAGCAGTAAGAAAATTGTTTTAATTATTTTATAGATATATTGAGTAAGATGTTAGAATTTATATTGGACAGACACAGTGGGCATTGTCTTCTTTCTGATGCTCCATTTATCTCATCATTCATCCTTTATAAGTTATATTAGCACCATTCTTCTTGTGTCTTTTACAGATCCAACTGAAACATTGAGGATAGTCTGGATATCAATATGTATTTAACAACAAGTCCCCCAGAGTTCAAATTTGGATTTTCTGGCTGAAATTCTCAAATTCTAGAATGCCTTCCAAATGCATATTTCCTTCCAGTTCATCACAAGGTAAGTGTTAGGAAAGTTCATATGAAAGAATACCTTAAGTCCTAACCTCTAAAAAAATCATACCACTTAGTTTAGGTGCCTAAATTTCAGAGGATTCTGTAGATAATGTGAATAAAGATTTTTTCTTGGTTTTCTGACTCTTGGTGAAGCCAGAGATGGCTGTTGCTATTTGTGTTATCCATGTTTTCTGTTGAAAAAAGAAGAAAAATCCATATATAAATGCAAATTAGAATTTTGAATTGATATTTTTTTTTACATATTTGGGTTACTATTTTCCATGATACTTTATTGACTTGGTTATTAAATTGGAGACTAACAAAAAATTTGCATATGTTTTCCTTTTTCTTATAACGAATATAAATACCCTAATCATCCAGAGAAATGCAAATGGATTAAATTAATATGCTGCACAAGTTGGTTAAACAGTCCTAGTCAATTAAGGTCCTCAGTAGTTTCCTAATGAGAGCTCAAAAAATTTGAATTCGGTCATAATATTCAATGAATATCCTCTGAAATTAAGAAAATTGAGGGGAGGGATTGGGTTAGGAAGGACGGGGAGAATGCTGTTGGTCAAAATGCATTGTATTCATACACTGATTTATTGAATGGTAACTTGTACAACTACTTAAAGATAAAAATATAATTAAAGATTCACTATAAAAATCCACTTTCAAACTATATTCTCACAACTTATTTTTCTAATTTAGAATTAAATAATTTGGAAGTTGAATTTTTGAGTTCACAGTAAGAAAGTTTTTAGTCAGTGATGTAATTTGAAAAGCACACTGAGGGAGGTGACTCAGGAAACTGAGTTGTTAAGAATAATACAGGAGGGTTTGGTAACACATGCTTATAATCCTACCCTTAGGATCCTGAGGCAGAAAGATAGCAAGTTCAAGACTGGCCTACAATAATACATAGAAAGACCCTATCTCAAAACATAAAGTAAAACCAAGAACAATAATGCAGTATTGATGATATTGCAGTTAATAATTGCCTTTTTTGTCTAGCTATATTGTTGCTATGATTGATGACTACCAGAGGAAAGACAAAAATAGAAACTTCTGAGATAGAGAAACAGGGTTAGGCAGCTGCTTTTCTCCATAATTGTAAAAATAATGACATCTTTTCAAAGACTGAAGAGCTGATTTGACCTGGCTCATTATTGCATTGCACTTTTCTTGAAGCTGTTAACATTCTGGAAATTGTGGCACCTTAAAGTTAATTATGAAATCCAAAGCAATTTCTCCTTTTTTTCCTATAGAAACTTCAGAGAGGTAGCACTTGACTTTCTGAAGCAGGAAACAAATGAGAGGCTGTGTAAAATCAGCAAGTTTAAGGAAGTTTTCAATAACCAGCTTTGTAGCAGGAAATGGGCTAGATGTCTCTCTCCCTTCCTCTCCTCTTTCAGAAGCTGCTTAGAAAGTATGCAAAACTTTGTAGTTGGCAACTACTTAGGAGGCTTGGAATCTCTTAGGAGCCTAGGGAATCTGAAGAACTAAATACCTACAAAATTAAGATACATACTTTGATATGTTCCGTTTGGGCTTGTAATAAGAATGCTGCTATACACTGTTGATATCTGTTTTCATGTTGTATAAGAAAAGCATGTCTCAGACCAAAGACTAGAAAAACAATATTACAGAGACAAAAAGTCAGATCACTTTATATGAAATCCAAACATTTTTCTAGAATAAAAACCTGGGGTTTGTCTTTCATTTTATTTTTTTCTTTTTATTTTAATGAAGGTAAGAGTTTTATGTAGATACCAAGAAAAAGTTCAGATTCAAAGGCTAAGATTCCAGTACTGTGTTGAAACAGTTCATTTAGTGTGAAAAGCCTGTCTCCCTTAGCTAATGATGTCAGCGGAGGGAGAAAATGCACCTGAAGCTTAGGTTGGGAAAAGTAGGCTTTTCACACAATGAGAATCCATACAGAGTGGGTTCTGTGTATGTCTGTTAAAATGTAGATAATGAAAATGTAGAAAAATGATAAAATTATTTGCTATTGGTAATCACCTCTTTTTAATTGTTTGCTATTATATTTAAATAGCAGTTATATCACAAGTGTTATAATAAATTTAAGATGTGGTTAAAGTATAAAATCCCCTGAAATCTTCACAGCAGTCCAAGAAAAGTTAAAAAAAATGGATTCAAATAACAGCTATTGAGTGTGAAACAAAGCAAAACAAAAAGAAATGCATAGTTTTTTTGTCTGCCAAAGAAATAATCTGTTTGGTTATTTTCTATCTGGTCTCAAAGAAATGGCAGAATATACTAGAAGAGCAGATTCCTTCTTTTTTTTGGTGGGGGGGTCAAGTTGTGGGGCCTGAATCCTGGGCCTGAGCGCTGTCCCTCAGCTCTTCAGCTCAAGTCTAGCACTCTACCACTTGAGCTGCAGTGCCACTTCTGGCTCTTTTCTTTTTGCTTATGTGTTGCTGAGGAATCGAACCCAAGGCAAGCGCTCTACCACTGAGCCATCTTCCCAGCCCTGATTGCTTCTTTAAAAAAAAAAAAACAAAAAAAAAAACATAGAGATCTGTAAATGGAAGCCTGTTCCTTGAATTATTAGTCAAACACAAGGAACAAAATTCTGGGGCTTTCTATGTTTGCTAATGTTTAGAAACAAATCAGGGCTGTCTCCTGGTTGTAGCAAAATCTTTAGGCCTCTTGCCTAAGGCAGCGAAGGATTAGTTCTCCTACTTCACTGTCATTGTTATTGGTGAAATTTGTGAATTTGATTCACCAGGTTTGCATCATGTCAAGTGAATGCAAGACTTTTGTTTGCCTAATTGTATGAATGATTCAAGTATCATAGATTACTCTCACTCATCTAAACCTTACTTGCCCTAAATTCTATTACAGCAAAGTCTGCTAGAGTTGGGTCATAAAATCCTGTCTTGTTTGTCTAGGATGAAACCTACTTAAATGACTTTCTGGAAAAATTATTTTACTATGCTTCTTTTACTCCCTGATTTTTTCCCTCATACATTTCCTACAGTAAACGAGGCTTCAGAGATCCTGTTGTTGTTCTTGGTTACTGTTTGGAATGTATTATCCTCAAAAATTTAAAATTGAAATTCCAGTCAGAATGAATCATTTGGATTATAATATAGGTATAAGGCCTTGTTATGGCTGGGCCTGTAAAGTACAGCAAGGAAGAGAATAGTCATAATACTGTAAGAATGGCTGGGAAAAGCTCTTCCCCCCACCCCTGATTTTCTACTATAATAACACTGTTTTTATACATTTTTCTGTGTACTGGCCCTATGCTATGAATTTCTATAAGTCCACTAGTTCCCATTCGCAAATGAGGAACCAGGAACTAGAAGTGCATAGTTTGAAAGGATGTTTTTGTGCCTCTCATACCCAGTCTTTCTTTGTCCACTTTTACTCTTGTTCACTCTATAGCTCCTCTGCCTCATACTTTATATTTGAACTGTCAAAATTCAGATGAGAGGAACAATAAAGACACTTTTTAAAAAAACATTGTAAATTACAAATTAGAAGTGATAAAAGTATAGTGTTTTGGAAAGCTATGTGTGCATTGCATTTAGAGAAGGAGCTGAGGAGAAAAACTCAAAGTAATTCAGTAATTCAGTAATAGCAGATTTTACCAAAAGTATATATAGCTTTTACAGCTGATTAGGCTGGAACTAAACTGGCCCGTTATCTAGGCTGCTTCATCTTTCCTGCTGGGAGTGAAGAGTCTTCCTCAATTCAGGAAGCTAGACTCTTAATGACTTCTATACACCACATAGGAATACAGTCTTGTCTTTTATGAAGACTTATGGTTCATATCCTGTTACCAAAAATGCCAACATAAAACTGTGATGACAAACAGAGGAGCTGAATGATGGGAGAGGCACATACCTGATACATGAAGTGGATCAATGCTCTTGACCACTAGTCTATCTAGTGGAATGGGCTGATCGAGTACCATGCATGAACCACCCTCTTTTATAACAGTTTGCAGCTCTGGAGTAAGTGAAGGGCATATCAAACCAAAGTCTGTGCCCCCAAGTTTCTGAAATTAAAGAGGAAACAGTATAAGGTATAAAAAGCAAATATTGATTCATTCTTTTTTTTTGGGTCCGGTCGTGGGGCCTGAACTCTGGGCCTGGGCACTGTCCCTCAACTCTTCAGCTCAAGGCTAGCACTCTACCACTTGAGCCACAGCGCCACTTCCGGCTTTTTTCTTTTTGCTTATGTGGTGCTGAGGAATCGAACCCAGGGCCTCAGGCATGCAAGGCAAGCACTCTACCACTGAGCCACCTTCCCAGCCCTATTGATTCATTCTTAAGC
Source organism: Dipodomys merriami (assembly GCF_024711535.1). NCBI lineage: Eukaryota > Metazoa > Chordata > Mammalia > Rodentia > Heteromyidae > Dipodomys > Dipodomys merriami. The sequence goes on along the minus strand of NW_027202271.1, from coordinate 44,766,080 downwards.
AAACATTCTTAGAAGTAAGCCTGCTGACATCAGGCTTACTGTATTTTCTAGATCTCAAAAATAATTGTTCTCAAAGCATGGTGATTTAAAGTAAGGTGCTTCTGATCTTCATGTTTAAGTACCTAAATACATAATGATTGGCATCTATAATTGGGTTAAATTATCCTTTTACTTTTTTGGTTGTGCTGGCGTTTGAATTCAAGTCCTTGGGTTTATTGGGCAGATACCCTACCACTGAGCTATATGTCCAACCCTTTTAGGCAGTGGTTATTTATGACTTCTTTTGGCTGTCTGGGACAACACTTGAACCACCTATTTTAAGCTTCTTGTCATATCTGGGACAACAGTGATATACAAATTCTTCCTGTTGAGATGAAGTCTCAGACTTTTTTGTCTGAACTGGTCTGTAATTGGGATCTTCCAATCTCAGCCTCCCACATAACTAGCATGGAATGTGTGTATCACTGTACTTAGTTATAGGATGAGAAAATATCCCATATATATACTCTGGTTGACCTCAGGACACTATCCTCATGGTTTTAGCCATCCTTGTAGCTAAGACAACAGACATGAGCCACCAGTGTCCAACTATAGTAACTATTTTAATCATATCACTGGGAAGATTTTCATTCTGAATATTTAATACCTAGTGTTAAATTTAGAGAATGAGGGCTGGGACGGTGGCTCAGTGGTAGAGTGCTTGCCTTGCATTGAGGCCCTGTGTTCTATTCCTCAGCACTACATAGGCAGAAAAAGCCGGAAGTGATGCTATGGCTCAAGTGGTAGAGGGCTAGCCTTGAGCTGAAGAGCTGAGGACAGTGCCCTGGCCCCAGAGTTCAAGCCCCACAACCGACAACAACAACAACAACAAAAAAAGGAGAATGATAAAGGGAGCCTCATATCGGTCAACTCCATGTGTGGGTTCTAATGTAAAACTGCAAGTAGATTCTATGTTCTAGAATCTGTAAATGAGATAATGAATTTTTTTTTAAATTTAATTTTATTTTATTTGTGAACATACTGTACAGAGGAGTTACAATTACATGGGCAGGATAATGCGTACATTTCTTACCAAGCATTGCAGCCTCCTCCTTTGTTTACCCTTCACATCCCTTCCCAGCCTCCCCCCTCCCCCCCAATCCCAATCCTTCTCCTTCCCCCCCCCCCCCCCCGCACCGACGTTGTAAAGCTCGTTTTGGACATGACAACTTGTACTTCTCATTGTTGCAACAGGTCCACCTGTATCCTTAAACAACTGGTTTTTGAGATAATGAATTTTTAAAAAAGGGTACAAAAGATGGCATTTGTGTGCTGTGCATTGAACACAGCAGCAAAGGGAAATGTAAACACATAATATTCCTTATCTTGAAGTCAAATTATGAAACATGAAGCCAGAAGTTACCTTACAAGATGATAAATCCTGTGCTATGATTTGTGCAACTCTAAAGTGAAAATAGTCTATACAGGCATCAAGGTTTCTGAAGGAATAAAAATTTTCTGAAGTTGGCTTCTAGAGACATGTTAGTCTAAATATCTTAAAATAGGAGGTCATAAAAATTCTGAAATAATGACTTTCCAGTCTTTTCCAACACCTACTTCCTCTCAGTCACCTAGCTATGTATAGTTTGATTAATGAGGATCTATTTTATTGCTCAAAGGTTGTTGAATTATTTAGCTCAACTAAGCAACAAGTTCTCTAGAGGCATAGTTTATTAAAAGACATGAGATACCTAGACTTACGATATTATCTGTGTAAGACTAGACCTTTGGTGAAGGAATGAGTAGAAGAAACAATACCAGATATCTGATGCTTTTAATATACATTGTAGTTCTACCTCTGAGAATAGGTATCTGTGAACCTTAGAGGAGTTGCCCTTCTTGATACTACTGTCATCCACCATTCAGGGAGCAGACTGTGAAATTGGAAATTTGACAGAAAGCTTTTTGTGGACCAGCATACCCAACAGCTTCAGGGGTAATAAAAATGAAGACAGTAGGCACGAGGCATGGCTCACCATTATTACTACCAACTACAATAGGCCAGACATGGTGGTTACTGCTTATAATCCCAGCTACTGAGAAATCAGATTGGTAGGATCAGAGTTTGAAAACAGCCAAGGCCAAAAGTTAATGAGACCCACATTTCTGCCAACAGGGGGAAATGGTGGTATATACCTGTGATAGTAGGAGAATAGTGATCTGAGGCTGGATGCAGGCAAAAATTTGAGATTCGAAAATGTGAGACTCCCTTTAAAAAAACCTAAAAGCAAGAAGACCTTAAGGCCTGGTTTAACTGGTAGAGCACTTGCTTAGCAAGTGTTAGGCCTTGAGTTCAATCTCTAGTACTGGAAAAAAAAAAAAAAAAAAGACAACCCACAGCAGTAATAATGGTAATGAAGAGTTCCTATTCTCGTCAGAGATTTGTGACTGTAGCCCCTAGTTAACTCATTTTATCTGTGATGCCAGCTACATGCTTGTTCAGCTTCTGAAGTTCTTGTACTGGTAACACTGAAAGATCAAAGCTCTGTCTCTCCTCCAGCCCTCAGGTCATCATTTCTCAGGAAAGGTGAGAGTTTTCAAACGAGAGTGAGTGATGGATCCCACTTTTTTACACAGTACTGGAGCCCCACTGGACCCTGGCAGCTCCCCTTGTTGTGGCCAGCATGAGTTCCAGTGCCTACATATGTCAGGCAGTTAGCTTTAAAGAACACAGAATACCTTGACCTAAAATCATACAATTACTTTGGCATACTTGAGAAATATGATTTGTTTATTCTCTTTTTTTAGAGTGTGAGATTGTGAGATTCAATTGGGTATAGAAGAACACTAGAGTTTTGACAGGAAAAATATGCTTAAACTCATTTAGAAACATTAGAAATAGCATTTTACCTTTTTGTTACGCTTAGTTTTTGTAACCAGGAGGAAATCATCAAAGAGAAACAGATAAACATCTAGGAATCTTGTACTTTCTGAGGAAAGATAGACAAAATAAAAATGTAGACAGGAAATGATAAGTAGTCTTTTTAAAAATAAGTGAAGAATCCCTTACAAAACAGAATGGTTTTGTGGCTCAGGGAGTTTCAGGAAGATGGGTCAGAAGGGCTGCCTGTTGTAGAGTTGATTTTTTCCCAAAGCACAAACTTGATCACAGACCCATCTTTCAATTTAAAAGATAATGTATTTGTGCTATATTCCTGGGTGGATTGAAGGTAACTTGAGTAGTATTTGTAATGGTTTCAACTAAGCCAAAGGCAAATCCATCAGTGAATTAAACCTACAGAATTTTGGCCCCTTCACTCATCCCTGTTGATGGCCTTTGAAAACAATGCATATTTTAAAAAAGTCATTTTGTCATTTTTATGCACTGAACTATGTCCTCCCCTGTTCCTATGTTTAACTTCTAACCCACATGTGCCTGTATTTGGATGAAAGAAGAAATTGTGGCAAATAATTATAGTTCAAATAAGTATATTGTAAGTAGGGAAGTTGTTGATATAATAGGATTAGTGTCTTCATGAGAGGAGTTGTCAGTGATCCCTTTTTCTTCCTTTTTAGGACACTAGAAAGTCACCTGCAAGCCAGGGTGACAGACCTCAGTAAGAACCACCAGGACCAATTCGCCAGCACCTTAATTAGAGATATCCAGTCTTCTGTCTAGACACTCTCATAGAGTGTCTGTGTTTGGAATACTCATCTGATGACATTTTGGGCAGTGCTAATTGACTAAAAGCCATTAAAATAGTTATTTCTTATGTTTGATATTGTTTCCATAAATGTTTAGATGTTTTGCATGAAGCATTGTGTTTACAAATTTTCTTGTGTCACTTTTAATAGTTATTTAAGGCAAATAGACTTTCCTACTTTTCTTTTTCTTTCTTTTGTTGTTGTTGTCAGTTGTGGGGCTTGAACTCTGGGCCTGGGCGCTGTCCCTGAGCTCTTCAGCTCAAGGCAAGCACTCTACCACTTGAGCCACAGTGCCACTTCTGGTTTTCTGGTGGTTAATTGGAGATAAGAGTCTCACAGACTTTCCTGCCTGGCTAGGTCTCAGCCTCTTGAGTAGCTAGGATTACAGGTGTGAGCCACCAGCGCCCAGCTACGTTTCTAATTTTCTTAAAGAGGGGAGCAATAGGAGAGAAATCAATGTTACTGTAGTTTACTATTTAGTTAGTAGAAAAGGAAATGTATACATTTCAGTGATTTCAGAGGAAAAGATAGTTTGCTCTGAAGAGGTTGTGACAATTACTTAAAAAGCAAATGTAGGAAAATCCCATCATTTTTGTAGTCTGTCCTATTTGTATTTATTTATATTATTCTAGAAGTTATTCCTTTGTGATTTTATTCCTACAAGCTGGATGGCAAAAAATAAGTAAAAGGAAGTGGGAGGTTTGGTTATCTACAAGGTTAAAAATGGATGAGTACTACAGGCACAGATTATTCTTACCTCCCCTGCTTCATCCTAGACTTCCTGCCTAGTCATTCTGGTTTCATTTCCTCTCTGCCATTTTTTTCCACATTGCTTCTTAGTAATTCTTAAGTAAACATGTTTTTAGGCCTTACATCCCTTTCATGAACTCAGTGACTGGTGCTAGATGAGTAGCACAGTGGTAGAGGAAAGGCAAATCTTGAGTTTGACGTGCATCACCAATAAAATAAAAATAGATATAAAGGAGTTTAGTGATTTTATTTTTTTGCCCACTTTTCCTGGCTGAGTCCTGCTGTTTGTTTTTGTGCTTCTAGAAGGCTCTCAGGTCAGTATCGTCTGGCTTGAGTCAGGACTCTGCTGTTTACCTGCCTGATAACTTTGAGCATGATATAAAATGCCCCATAAGCTCAGATTCCATACATAAAACACACAGGGGTAAACATAACTTTTCTGTATATCTCATTAGATCTCTTTGATCTAAAACACTGACTTATCTGCCTTTCTTGCTTCACAGTTGCCTGTGCTGTCTCTGAAATACAGCAGATGGTCAATAAATGTTAAGAGTAAACAATTTGACTCCTGTGTATTCTTCTCACAAGATCTCTGCTATCACCAGCAGGCATCTCCTTTGGGTCTTATACACAGCTGTTAACAGCAAGATTTTGTGTAGGAATGAATGAATGGGGATTACAAAATGTATTCTGGCCAGGCCACATTCAGATTGTACTATTATGTCCATTCTTCTTTTAGGTGCTGTACATCTATTGGGCCATTTATTCCTTACAACAAAAAGAGGAGGTGGAAGAGGGAAGACCTCTGTGACAGGCAGAACAGGCAGTTAACTGCAGGAGTTTGCCCTCCTGTTCACTCTGCCTGGAGCCTATTCTCCCAGGTGGCTTCAACCTCCTAGCCCCTTGTACTGCCTTCAATATCTGCCCTGTCTTTCATCAACCTCATCTTTCCTATTTCTTAAAGTTCACCCCAGACCCTTGTGTTGCATAAAGACTTTGCTGGCATTTCAGCCTAAAGACTAATCTGAACTTAAACTTTACGTTTACAATTAGGATAGAGCCTCCCAACCAGAGAGAGAATGGAGTATACAGAGTATTTTGGGTTTCAGTGGCACCTATCTAGTACAATGTGTGCTATGTAATGAGTTCTCAGTAAACACTTGGAAATTTGATTGTTTATCTCTCTACAGGAGTAAAATGATGATAATGGTGATGATTGCTAGTTCTGACCCAGAGTTTACTGTATACCAGACTTTATGTAAGCTGTTTTGTTTTAACAATGATTTTATGAGCTAGATACAGCAATCCTACTTTTCAAATAGAACATAGCTATTTCCACTGTGAAGTCTTAGGTCAAGCTGGGCTCTTATTCACAGCTTCCATCATCCTGATGATTTCCTGGTACTTCAACTAATAGCAGTTGAACAAGTTATAAATGAGCAAAGATGTTGGGATTTTATGAGAATCATTTATTTACCTGCAAGAGTTAATTTTCCTTCATAGAGAAGGTGTCTGTTGGTTGGTGACAAGATGTTTTCTGCCATGTGTTCTTTAAAAATGTGTTTCAAACACTTGCAAAACAAGGGAGAAAATAAGAGAGATATTACTGATAAAAAGAACACATTCAAGGACCTGAGGGTATTAACTCATCTAGAAAGTGGGGACATTTAGGAATGCCTCTGGATGAACACTGGGTATGAAAAAGAGTGGGAAAACCTCTCAGAGAGACTTGTCTCCAGAATAGTACAGTGATGTCATTCTCTCTCCCCACATAGAAATAATGCCATATAGACAAAGGCAAAACTACCCCTTGCTCATAAAACTAGATTTGTTCTTCAAGTGGATAGCTGGGGACTAAGACAGTCCACTTAAATGTTAGACTTCCAGAAAGGGATATAACTTTTTGTACCTCTGGAATGAAAAATCTTTTATCTCTATCCCAGAGAGGAGGCCACACTATAATTTCCTGTAGATGTCTAAATTTTTGGAAATTGTCAAGCCACTTCACTTTTCCTTCAAGATCCCCTGAAAGACAAGATGTATGTGATATGTTTTTAAATGCACATAACATTGCAGTATAAATTTTAACCAGCACATGCAATATCATTTAGACATTCTGCCTTCCCCTGCAGTTTTCTTTAACTTATTTGCTGTTTAAATATCTTAGAAAACTCATGAATTTTAAAGCAACCTCTTGCAGAGAAAAGTAATACAAAGCTTTTGTAAATCTTTTTTTTTTTTTTTTTGGTCGGTCATGGGGCTTGAACTCTGGTTCTGGGCGCTGTCTCAGCTTTTCAGCTCAAGGCGAGCACTCTACCACCTGAGCCACAGAGCCACTTCCAGTTTTCTGGTGGTTAATTGAAGATAAGAGTCTCATGGACTTTCCTGCCTGGGCTGGCTTTGAACCATGATCTTCAGATCTCATCCTCCTGAGTAGCTAGATTACAGGTGTGAGCCACTGGTGCCTGGGGTAAATTTTTTTTTATACTCCCATACCACACAGGCTGTTAAGCAAAGGAAGAAAAAACATAGGACTACTAAGGACAAGCATGGCTTTTGACTTTAAAAGCCTACATTCTCTTCATGATAAGAATGATTATTTCAGCCAGGCACTAGTTCTGTCTACTCAGGAGGCTGAGATCTGAGTATCATGGTTCAAAGCCAGCCCGGCCAGGAAAGTCTATGAGACTCTTATCTCCAAGTAAATCACAGAAAAAGCTGGAAGTGGAACTATGGTTCCAGTGGTGGAGTGCTAGCCTTGAGAAAAATGAGCTCAGGGACAGCACCCAGACGAGTTCAATCATTGGAACTGGCAAAAAAAAAAAAAAAAATAGAATGATTATTTCTTTTTTAGCTGTGTACAAGGCTTATGTCTGTAATCTCAGCTACTCAGGAGGCTGCAATCTGAAGATCATAGTTTGAAGCCAGCACAGGTCGGAAGGTCTGAGACTTTTTGTTGTTGTTTTTGTTTGTCATGGGGCTTGAATTCTGGGCCTATGTGTGGTCCCTCAGCTCTTCAGCTCAAGGCAAGCACTCTACCACTTGAGCCACAGCACCACTCCCAGTTTTCTGAGTGGTTTGTTGGAGATAAGAGTCTCACAGATTGGACTGGGAAGGTGGCTCAGTGGTAGAGTGCTTGCCTTGCATGCCTGAGGCCCTCGGTTCGATTCCTCAGCACCACATAAGCAGAAAAAGCTGGAAGTGGCGCTGTGGCTCAAGTGGTAGAGCGCTAGCCTTGAGCTGAAGAGCTGAGGGACAGCACCCAGGCCCAGAGTTCAGGCCCCACGACCGGACCAAAAAAAAAAAAAAAGAGTCTCACAGATTTTCCTGCCTGGTGTCTGGCTTTGAACCATGATCCTCAGATCTCAGCCTCCTGAGTAATTAGGATTATAGGCATGAGCCACCAGTGCCCAGCTTTTTGGACTTTTATTTCCAGTTAAGCACCGAAAAAGCTGGAAATGGAGCTGTGGCTGAGGTGGTAGAGTGCTACCCTTAAGAAAAAAAAAAATAGCTCAGGGACAGCACCTGAGCCTTGAGTTCAATCCCTAATATCAGCACACACACACAAAAAAAATCAAAAACCAAAACCAAAAATAAAACGTTAGGGTTTTTTTTTTTTTTTTGGTAAAACTCAGTTTGCCTTTTGAAGCTTCACATTAATTTTCCAGCACTTTTTAATGACATTTTGCTTTATGGCATATATCCTAGATTCCTTATTTGAATTTCAAATATATATATAGCTACAAAAATAATCTCAAAGGATTTGCTCAGATCTCATCCTAAATTTCAGTTCTAAAGATTGCATCTGGAATTATTTTAATATTGGCCCTGGATTCCAGTGATTTAAACACAGAATGAATGGCAATTTCTGCAGCAGATAGGTTTCTCAGGATGTTTACTCTCATTTGCTTTGTGGGAATTCAGAATGGATGTTAAAAACAGTGCTTTCAATCATCTGGGAAATAGGACTTTTCCTGCCTGAACTCACTTCTGAAACCTTTCACAGCAGAGCTATGTCCCATGCAAATTTGATGTTAACTATTCTCTTAAATTTGTCAGGATATGACTGGAACCCATTGTTTTGTGTGTTTAATTTATAATGTACTCACACTTGGATCTCATTTCCCTGAGTCATGACCCCAGGTCACTGTAATTACCTTCTAGGATGGAAGCCCAGATGTTCCCAGGAGCCACAGAACTCCCCAACTTTGTAATTAAGATCACATTTCTGGGGGACTTACGAATAGACTTTTCCACCTTTTCCTTGATGGAGTAGATCATGATTTTCTCAGTGGAATCTGTACTTCTTTTCCAGATGTTCTTTAGCAATAAGGGATATCGAGTCAGCCTGTGCAAAGGGGCCACCAAGAGTTCAGGCAGGTGAAGTCGCTTGCACTGTTCATTTTGCTCACACCACTGAGGAGGGAGAAAAGCAGACGTGTCAGAATATCATCTCCCCTGTGGAGGTGTGAGCAAACCTGTAGATAAGAAGTTTTTAGAGACTTGATAGCATTCAATTCTGAGCTTGCTGGAGCATTTTATAAGCAATAGACTAGCTTTTGAAAATTCCATATTACATAGCCTTTAGTAAGCCTTATATACTAGTGCAAAGTTTTCACTTGTTTTCCGTTGCTCAAGTATGCCTTGCATAATGGTGCTAGCCACACTAGTAGCTTTATCGAAGTATTTCTTCTTTTCTTCACACAAGAATCTTTCCAAGTACGCTCTTCCCTATACCCTATATACCAACACTGAGTCATGAAAAAGAACATGGGACATGGTCACAGCTTCAGGAGTCAGGCTTATAAGGACCGTCTTCCTTTCTCTGGACCTTGGGTTTCTCTTCTGTGAAGTAGCAAGAGCACTTGATGATATCCACGTTCTCATGTAGCTCCACATGGCTGTGAGTAGAGTGGTAATAGGTAGAAAGAACGGGAGGAGGATAGGAGAGCTGTGGCTTCATTGGCTGATTTCCAGGCTGACTCAACAGCATTCCAGTGATACTTCCTGGTTCTCCTAGGTACCTGGGGAGTACCAGTAACTGACTTCCCAATAGCAACTAGGGATCCCTTCAAAACATCCAACTTGGGCCAGTTCTCCAAATTACTGTGCTGAATAGCTCTAACTTCCAGCACTCACTGGTAGTCAGTGTAAATGTAAGTATGGGTGTAGTCCAAATACCAACCCAACAAAGCATAATGGAGACAAAGATTCAAGCCCAGGGATATCAGAGACTTTTAGTGTTCTGGTAAACCTCAGAAGGGAAAGAAAAAACCTCCGACAATTATGAATGTAAAGCTACTTTTCTTTAATCTCCTTTTTTGGCCTTATTTTTGGGTGCATTAGGAAGATCAATACATCTATCAAGAAAGATTGGACATAAAAGAACCTTTCATTGATGAGTCTAGATCAACATGTTTTATAAAAAAAATCCATGTTGTTTAATGAAACAGCAAGAAAAGGGACACAAATAAAAATATTTTCCTAGCAAAAATATCTTGGTAAGATGCAGCATTGAGCTGGGCAGTGAATATACCTGGAACCTTGGGTAAATCTTGGGTAGTACGGGGGATAAACTCCAGACCTCATTCTTGCAGGTGTTCTTACCACTTGAGCTATGCCAGCAGAGAAAATTTGGAAGAGTTACTGCTTCAAATTTCACCTGCCACAGGTAGATAGTAAGAATAACTATTTCACTGGGTTGTTGAGAAGTTTGAGCTACCTCATCTATGACCCATCTCAAACATTGAATCTTAGGGCTCTAGAGTCCTGAGCTATACAAAGACCTTGTATTGGTTCCAGTCTCTCCCTCTGCATCATTCTAATTGATTATAGAATAGCAGGGAAAACCTATTCACATCAATGCACACCTAGATAATGTTTGTACATCCAAAAAACCCAATCCCACCCAGGAACCAGGGGCTCACACCTATAATCCTAGCTACTCAGGAAGCTGAGATCTGAGGATCACGGTTCGAAGCCAGCCTGAGCAGAAAAATCCCCGTGAGACTCTTCTCTCCAATTAACCACTCAAAAACCAGAAGTGGTGCTGTGATTCAAGTAGCAGAGCACTAGCCTTGAGCGTAAAAAGGGACAGTGCCCAGGCCTTCAATTCAAGCCCCACAACTGACCAAAAAAAAAAAAAAAAAAAAAAAAAAAAAAAAAAAAAAAACCAAAAAAACAAACCAAAAATCCCAGATGGTAGGTGAGTAAATTCTTTCTAGTCCATTGATAATCCAGTTTGAGCCAGCCTATAACCTGAGAGATGTAAATTTCTAAGAAAGGTATTTATAGCACAGCACAGCAAAGCAGGAGAATGAATATCAGCTTCAGATAAGCCTGAATTAGAATCCTTCCTACTCCTCTAACAGCAAGTTGCCTAAATTTTCCAAGTTTTTGGAATAATTCCACAGAGTTATTGTGTAGCCAAAGATATCATAAAGCAAGCATAGTGCCTGGTCCATAGCAGGGGTTAAAAATCAGTCCTCATTAGTTTGTATATGGATATTTTTGTTCTTTAATTTGCGGTGGTGGAAGGTGGATTTCTTTTCAACTCCTCAAAAGTCTCTCCTGGCCCCTTAGTTTTGCCTCATGTCTAGCAATGCATTATACACTTTTTTTTTTTTTTTTTGGCTGGTCCTGGGGCTTGAACTTAGGGCCTGGGTGCTGTCCCTGAGCTGCTTTTGCCCAAGGCTAGCATTCTACTACTTGAGCCACAGCTCCACTTCCATCTTTTTCTATGATTGAGATAAAAGTCTAACAGACTTTTTCTGCTCAGGCTGGCTTCAAACTGTGATCTTCAGATCTCACATTCCTGAGTAGCTAGGATTACAGGTGTGAGCTACTGGCACCAGACAACATAATACATTTTAAAATCATTTTATTATTGTAACAACATTTCATCCTTTACCCCTTTTCCTGAATACCTCTGGATAATATAATTTCACATATTAACATAAAGTTAACAGATCCTTGGCAACAATGACCCCAGGGATGGGAAAGAGTGCTAATACAAAGAACACTGGATTTAAAAAAAATTAAATTGAGTATTTTAGTTAATACACAAGAACATATTTAAAGGGTACCATGTGATTTTCAATATATGTATTCATCATGTTTAGATCACATTAAATAGCTAAGGATCTTAATATGCTTTCTTTGCCATTTTTGCAACGTATGACATCACAAATGTCACATAACCTCTGTGAGCCTCAGGAACATGTGGGAACAGCATAATCACATTTGTAAGTTGATTAAATCATCTTTAAGAGATGGTCAAGGTAGTGCCTGGTAAAACACTCCACATTATACATGCATTATGTGTTACCACAACAACATTGCACCCTTATTGCCTTTCTCTAATATCCTTAGATGCTGTGCTTGTTTCCTATATTAACATAAATGACACTTCTGTATCACAATTTGAAAATGGTGGCTAGATTTTGTCAAAGTCATCTTTCCCACAGTGTAAGAGGTGTAACTTAGAGTCTTGGCCAAGAATCTAATCCCTTAGTTTTCAGAGAAAATATTTACAGAATGATTGTCCCATATGCTTGCTAATGAAACGAGGTTTCAGTTTTTGCTTTTGAAAGCAAAGAAAATATTGAAAGGTGGAAGTTACCCAAGATCGGGTTAAGCCTCTTCACTTCTCTTTTCTCATCCCTGCCAAACCTAGGCTTCCTGTCACATGTAGGCCATGGCAAAAACCCATGGACTCACAGCTGAGTCATTGGGAGCCCAGGAAACCTTTCCTTCCAGGCCTTTGAGAAGATGTTCTGCCAGGAGTTCTTGCAGCTGTAGGGAAAAGCTGGTTTTCTGGAATGGGTTGGACTACTTTCCCTGGTTCATACAAAAAGACTCAGGCATAGTTCTGAAAAGATACAGTTCAGGCTAAAAAAATGTCAGAGGAGGCAAAGGAGTTGGAGAAGACAAGGGAAATTGGTTCCCAGTTTGTTTGTTAGCAAATACTGAATGCCTCAGCAGAAATCCTTTGTTCTAATGTTTCTGAGCCCCAGAGCTGCCACACTACACAGTTCTAAGAGCAACAATTACATTGGGCTCTGTGAACTAACCTAGAAGGTGCTGTTTGTACAGAATGCAATGTAAATAGTGCTCCTAATTTTTGTGCAATAGGACTTTACTGGGACAAAATCCTACAAGGTACAAACGTCTAGTCACCAACAAAGTCTTTATTTTTATTCTACTTTCTCCTTACAACTGATGGATTTCTTTTGTTTGTTTTTGTTTTGTTTTGTTTTACAATGGAGAGGACTGAACTCTGGGCCTTGCACTTACTAGTCAAGTGCTCTTCCACTGAGGTAAATCCCCAACCCCACGGATGACTAGCTTCTATCACAAGCAAACCAATGCAGAAATAAAACATTCTAAAGCCCAAGACAAAATTTCAAGAAGGATATTAGATATAATTTTTTCATATGTACTATTTGAAATTATTTAGTGTGTAGAGAAAGATGTATTTATGAGAAAGGTAGAATTAATATTCTATACCATATATTTTTTCTTCCCTTGGATCCAGCTATAATAATTCTTAGTTTCTGTTACAACCAAAGAGTGCCAGAAAACATGAAAGACAATTAACTTGTACTGTACTTTTAGATAAATGCTGAAGTCATCTCTCTGCTTCAGGCTCTCAAGATAAAACACAGCAGCAGAGTAATTCAAGCAGTAGGTCTGGTGGCTCTGACAGAGGCTTCCTCGGAAATACTGGAAGAAGAGGAAGAGAATCAGCAGACGTTCACGTAGGCTCCACTATGATCTCAAGGGAGCTGTGGCTGTATAGTTTATAAACTGACTGGTAAGCTCTGCAGCATATATTCTTCTAAAAAATATGCTGTTCCTATAATAAAATTAACACCCCAGAAAATGGTCTCCTTATCCTCTACACTAAAGGAAAATTCTATTTAAAGGATCATGATTTAATTAATCATTTTCTCCTCATTTTATGCTTAGTTGAGGATCATGAAACATGAATTGTGCCTAATAACTAATTGCCTTTGATTTCATTGTTGGTTGATGTTAAGCTTGTGTTGATTGTAATTATAGTAACAATGTTTAACTTTCTATCAGATATTTCTCAAAAATACCCATTTTATCCTCCTGGCCTCTAAAAATGTAGAAATTCGGAACATCTCTATAAAGTGTGCATATTCAGTACCATGCATTTTGTTTAGTAGTCTTATCTACCATAATGTTTATCTTCTTCATAATTCTTTGTAATTCCTGAAGCTTGATATAATGAGTATATATATATATATATTCATATATATAATGGTCAAACTGAGCATATCATGTGATATGCCACCATTTCAGTTAAGTATCTCTTTTGAAAACTATGGTTATTCTCTCTTCAGCAATATTTCTGATTCATTACAGGCAGATACTTTCTTTAGGATTCCATAATATCTATCAGCCTATGTGTCTGTTGATAGGTTTAGTGATTAATAGAACACTCCATGAGCCCTGTTAAGGAATTTCCAATATTACCAAAATGGGGTAGATCAGCAAAGAAGACACTTGCGGGAAATGTTTGTACTAACATAGTAGAATAGAAATATAGTGAGTAGAGGAAGCAGACCCAGTAAAAATAAAACAATATATACACATTCTCTCTCTCTCACACACACATATCACACACAGAGAAGTGACAGCAATAAAGCCAGAGACAATGAAAATCTATAATTTTTTTCACAGACTTTAGAGGATGAAATACTAATGGAAAGCAATGTTAGGTATAGACAAAAGTCATTTGGAAGAATATTGTGAGAGTTTATTTTGGAGGATGTGTGTTGATGGCTGAGCTGAGAAGAGGACTTGGAGGGAACATCTTCTCTCAGGTACTGTGTGCCTGAGAAACTACTCAAGGAGGAGGCCAATAGCATGAGTTATTAGTGATTAGGATTAGAAATCCAGTTCTAGTACTTATCTACCTAGCCAAGCCTCAGTTTCCTTCTTAGTGACTTCCTCAGATGGTTGGTGTTTGACTCCAAGGTGTCCTAATCTTGCAGCATCTTGTGAGAAGCTGTGATAGACTATTTACTCTTCATCTAGTTGCATGTACATGCTCCTCTGGTGGTACATAATGATTTGCTGTGGCTAATGAAATGTGATCAGATGAGCCAAGTTTGCTTTAGGCAGAAAACTAAATAGCCAGTACTTGGCAACAAATGCTCATTTTTGCTATAGCAGTTTGTGATGTTCCAAGTGGTGACTGCTCCACCAACATGTATCCTAAAGTTGGAACAGAGACAGATGGAACACTGAGCACAAGTGGATACAAACCAGCTGCAGAGGTCTGAGGGTTGCTAGTTACTGTGGCATAATTGAATCTAACCTGACTGGTATAGAACCTTTTATATGTTGGAAAACTTTATAAACCATCTTTGCAAGCCTGAAACAAAGTACAGAGGATTCATATGCAAGTTATATTCTAGACCCTTAGTAAAGAATCTACTAATATCCTGTTCTTTAGAAGGCCATGCATTTTGGTAGAGAGTTGCTATTTCTCCAGACTACAAAAAAAAAGTCAAAATAGTTTTGACTTCCATGAAAGTATGGAGATTTTTTAATTTCCCAATGTTATATATTTTTTATATTTTCTGAGCTTTTTACATTTAAATCTTTCTGATATAGTAAAACTCTTTCATACCCAACCTTTAGCACCATTTCTCCATGAACCATTTCCCTCAGTAATGATTCAAACTCCCACCCCAACTTAGAAGGTTATCTTTGTTGGAATCTCAAAATATCTACATTCTCTTTTTCAGCAGATAATCATCAGTCGCATTATTAGATGACTTTCTCCTCCACTACAATGGAGATTCCTCAAGGGTAGGGATTTGTATAATGTTGTATGTTGGGTGCAGGACATACTTCACACATTATATTCAGTAAGTGTTAAATAAATCTCAATATCTATTTTTTTTGGGGGGGGGAGTCCGGTCGTGGGGCCTGAATTCTGGGCCTGGGCGCTGTTTCTCAGCTCTTCAGCTCAAGGCTAGCGCTCTACCACTTGAGCCACAATGCCACTTCCGGCTTTTTTCTTTTTGCTTATGTGGTACTAAGGAATCGAACCCAGGGCCTCATGCATGCAAGGCAAGTGCTCTACCACTGAGCCACCTTCCCAGCCCCTCAATATCTATTTTTAATGGAGCATGAATTAAAATCTTGCTGAGTGAGACTTGATAGAGATTGGATTAAAGGTCAGAGTAAAAATGAGTGGGAGGTCCATCTATCTACAAAGGAAATAAGTAACTCTGATCAAGCCAGGACTATGAGATATTATCAAGGGTGTGATGGATCTGAAAGTTTATTTTTTTATGAGAGATGGACATTTTTGTTAAAAGAACAATTGAACCATGTAATTAGTGAATACTAAACTTTTGCCACAGATATTGCTTTAAGAACAGATTTGGAAATGGCTTTTCTGTGCATGCAGATTTTTTGTATTAATAAATCAACAGGAGACATGCCAGAGGTAAACAAAGTTTGCATGTCATCTCTAAAACCATTCATTGGTAAGGAAAGAGAGGGCTCCTTTCTGGGGAGGTGATGGCAGAAATTTTCCAGGAACAGCAAAGAAATTAAGTAGCTATGAACATCTGTCCTGGGAGATGGCTGCGTTCATTTCATGAAGATGAGATCTTCCAGAAGGGTTTTACCTTTGTGAGCACAGGAATGAAATCCACCAATCGTGAAGTCTCAGAAGCATCTACATAGTCCTTGATGATACTCAAAAGACTGTTCACAAAACCAAGGCTTGTCTAGGGCCAGAGAGAAATAAAACAAAACAAGAGTAGGTACAAATTCAGGGTAGGGAATCGAAGTATGATGAAACTGGTTATGGTGGCATATGATGAAACTGGTTATGGTGGCATATGATGAAACTGGTTATGGTGGCATATGTCTGTAGTCCAAGTACCTGGAGGAGTGAAACAAGAAGATCTGGAGTTCAAGGCTAGACTGTTTTAGATAACAAAACTTTGTCTTAAAATGCCACAAAAACTTAGACATAAAAACATGATGAAGCTGGGCACCCATGGCTCACACCTGTAATCCTAGCTACTCAGGAGACTGAGATGTGAGGATTACGGTTCAAAGCCAGCCCTGGCAGGAAAGTGCATGAGACTTATCTTCAATTAACCACCAGAAAACGGGAAGTGGCACTATGGCTCAAGTAGTGGAGCGCTCGCCTTGAGCTGAAGAGCTGAGGGACAGTGCCCAGGCCCAGAGTTCAAGCCCCACCACTGACAAAAACAAAAAACAAAAACCAACCTTCCCCCGCAAAAAAAAAAAAAGATGAATCTTAATTGTCATTCTTTCAGATGTTTTCTATTTTACCAAAATTTTAAAGATTTATTTCTTCAACACTTCTATATATGTGTATCATGTGTGTGTATTTAAAAAACTATTAAGCATATATACATATACACATATATAAAGAGAGAGACAGACAGACAGACAGACAGATAGACAGACAGACAGACACAGAGCTGAAGATCTAACTCAGAACTTTGCTCATGCTAGGCAATGCTTACTACCAAACTGCAAACTGTATCCCAATCTCAGATGAATAAATTATTATCGCTGTCTTTCCCTCATTCTTATTCTCTCATTCTTATTATACATGAGAAAATGGCCTTCATTTGAAATTAGCAATTTATAAAAATGATGCAGATATTTGGATTTTGTCTACTTTCTCAAACAGTTATAGAAAATAAAAAATGAAGATTCTTGGTAAGAAGACAGTGGATATGTTTTAGAAGTCCTTTTTATAAAACTGAATTCATGACCAGATTTGGAGATAGAATGTAAAATAAATTACATTACATATTTTAATATGGAATACAAGTTGTAGATAAGCACCAAGCATGAAGTTTCATGATCTTTTGGTGAATTTTAATACATGATTGCTGGTATCTTGCTACTTTGGCTTACCTGAGTTAGCTCCTCCAGATTTGCAAAAAG
This sequence comes from Dipodomys merriami, assembly GCF_024711535.1. NCBI lineage: Eukaryota > Metazoa > Chordata > Mammalia > Rodentia > Heteromyidae > Dipodomys > Dipodomys merriami. Next base: position 44,748,662 of record NW_027202271.1, on the reverse strand, counting down.
TCTCCACAAATCCACATCCAGGAGATATTCATGAATTTGCAGATACTTTAGTGTACTCATAAAGATCTTTAAAAAATAAGTGCACATTATTTTGTGTTTTAAATTTTGAAGAATATCATATATACTTATTGATATTACTATAGACTGTAGAAATAAGTATTCCCAACATTTAAGAATTTTAATACAAATCATGGCATTTAAGTTTGATAGAATATATTGGAGATGTGCCCTTCCATATAAAGTTGTTCCTGAAGTGAGTCCTTACAATGTTCCTGTTGAATACAATCTGTCCAAATGGACTTTCTGTGCTTCACATTGCCCAAGAAATCCCAAAGTTTCTCTTCTTGCTGACAGCACTAAATTCATAGCTCAAGATATGTTCTCATTTATTCCTTCCTTTATAAAAACCCAAATGTCTGTAACTTCCAAGGAATTGAAAATAGAGAATGAGTCAATTAATGACTAGTAAGTAGTAATGTGAGTCAATTTGGATAAATGTGTTAATTATTAATGAAGAGGCTAAGCAAGTCTTGAGTTATTATTTCTTAAGTTGATGCTTTTACACAAAAGAGGAGCAACAATGAGTCAAGAAAGAATAAACACAATTAATCTGCTCCTTATTCTATAAACTGCAGAGAATAATTAATTGGCAGAGGAGTACTTGACTTACATTAGCATTTAAAGGGACAATTTTAAGAATTTTAAGTGTGAAAAGATGAGGCTTCAGATGACTAATCTTCCTCAGGTGCCATACCTGAGTTATGTAACCAGTGCAGAGAGTGGTTCTTGAACAAGCATCAAATTATCCAGAGACCTTGTTAAACCAGAGCTTGCTAGTCTCCAACTCAGAGATTCTGATTCTGTAGATCTGGCATGGGGTCTGAGGATGTGCTGCTAACCAGTTCCCTAATGATTCAGATGAAGCTGATCTAAAGGCCAAATGTGGAGAACCATTAACCCAGAGCTTCCTAAATCCAGATTGGTATTGGTAGTCTAAAAATATGTCAATTCCAACCTTTGAAACAGTTGGCAAAACAAGCAACCAAATCCATAACAAAACAAAACCCAAGAATCCATAATGATAGCTCAATTGGGACAGGTTAGAAGGAACTAGTTTATTGTTGTTGTTTTTATAATTCATGGTTTCTCTGAAATATTTGAGATTAAAAATATATTGGGTTCTCCAGCATATTTATCTTATTATTTGAGTTACAAATTACTTAAATACACTGGGGAATTTAAAAATAAATTCAAATTAGCCTTTTCTTAAACAGAAATTGTTAGTTTGAAAAGCTTAGGTAGTGGGATGGAAGTTTCTGAGTCCTTAGGACCAGGTATACTTAATTGGGTGAATCATTATTGCTTTGCAGGTGACCTTCCTGCTCTAGTGCTGTCCTCCGTGATAGAATCCTGGCTTTCACCTTATTCTCTCTTCCCCAGGCTGGCCATGTGCCTTGTGGCCTACTGACCTGGCTTCCATCAGTGGCCTTGATGGGCTTAAGCCAGTTAGTATTTATTCCTTATCTAGTTAAAATTGTTAGTTCAGGGTTGGACATGTGAATGAAGCTGTTGAACAAAATGAATCTCAAGAATTTTTTAGAATGCAGAGGAAAAAGTGTCCACCCACCTCTCTCTTCCTTTCTCTCTCCTCTCCTGCCCAAAGACTAGCTATTTTGTGATTATAAGAGAAACTAGTCATAGGCTGCAGCTAATGCCTGGGAAGGCAGGTATGAAAGAGGAAAATAAATTTTGTCCTTGTTTTTGAGCCCTTTGATCAAACAAACTTCAAATTCTCCTTCCTGTGACTTTATCATCACATGGCCAATTTACTACTATGGTAGTTAATCTACTTTTCTGTTACTTGCTCTCCTAAACATCCTGAAATACATACTCTAAATTTCAGTTTTTTCAGAGTGTCTTGTGGTTAAAACTTTGCTAAGAAGGGACTTAGTGTGGTAACTGACAATAAATCTTATAAAAAAACAACTTATACTTGGATAGCACTTAATAGAGTTCAAACAAAATGAATTTGATATACAATAATTGAATATGATAGAGAGGACATTGCCATGCTTTTTTTATAGCCTAGTTCAGAGATTGTCAGACTACAGTCTGTAGGCTGTAACTCATTGCAGCCACCTGTTTTGTAAATCATGTTTTACAGTGATGCTTTCATGTACATCCCTCTACGTATTATCTGTACCTGTTTTTATACTGCAATGGCAAATTGAGAAGTTGCAATGAAGACCGTATGGTCTGAAAGCTTAAAATATTTACTGTCTGAATTTCTGATTTGTTTTCTCATCAATCCATGAGTTGGAAACTTAATCCACAGTGATTTAGTGTTGGAAAAGCTTATTAGGCCATAGGACTTCTACCCTTATGAATGAGTTAGAATTAGTTATGTTGGAGCAACTTTGTCACCTCAAAAGTGGGCTTGTTATAAAGGTGAGGGGACCTTACTTTTGTTCTCTTTGTGGTTTCTCTCACTATATGATAGTTTCTTCCATGTTTTGATGCTGCAAAAAGGCATCCACCAGATACAACCCTGCCATTTCTGCCTCCATGAGTCAAATAAGTACTTTATTTACAAATTTCAGCAACCCAAAGTAGACTTAAGATATAGGCCTTTACGGAAAATGTTTGCAAAAGCCTGGCTTAGAAAATAGAGAAGGACAGGATGGTAGGGGAAAAACAAAGGAGGAGGCAACAACGCTGGATAAGAAATGTACTCATTACCTTGCTCATGTAACTGTAACCCTTCTGCACAGTATTTTCACAATAAAAAACGTACTTAAAAAAAGAAAATAGAGAAGTCACATTGAAGTAAGAGATTCACTGATTGAACTCAGTTTTCCCAAAGCAGTGCTCTCTAGATATGAAGACTAGAATTCAAAAATGTTATGGGCAGAGGTAGTGTTGAAAAACACATAGATCAGTCTTCTTTGTGGTCTCCATTCCCTCTTTTCCTCTGTAGTTCTTCTATAATGAACTAACTGTATTCTTGGATCTTCTCCAGAATGGGCTGTAGCACTGTACAATCACCATAAGGTTAATCACGAATATACCATATAATCTAACTATGTTGTGTTTTATGTGGATATAGCCCCAGAAATCTGTACCTGTGACGGTGCAGTTGGTGAATACTTTGACCTGGCATTATTTCTGAGGGAGCAAAAACTCCAGAAGAGGAAACCCATTAAAGCTGGGCTGGGCTGCTTTGAGGGTGGTAGAGAACTTTCTCACATAGGAGTAAGTGAATGCTGGTGAGAAGGAAGCAGAAGAGATGTACATGGCCAATAGGACATGGGACAGTGTACTAGGAGAAGATTTCATCTGATCCTTAGAGACTACATTTAAGAAAAGATTGAAAAGACAGCCATTAATAGCTGAGCACAAATAAGCAATAAGTGAAACTTTCTTCAAGATCTTCAGAAAGGGAAAAATTTCTTTTTTTTAAGCACAAACTCAAATCCTTAAAGAACCAAATTAATATTTCCCAGATACTATAAAAATTAAAGCCAGCATTACCATCTTAAGAACTAGCAAATGGTCCAAGAAATAAGTGCATTCACTTGTGAAAAGTTCCCATATGGCCTCTTGCTGCTTTGTCAAATCGAATTGATCATCAGGGAGTTTTTTATGTGTTTCCATGACTTCACTCCAGGTTTTATCCTATACATGGGGAGACAGAGAGTAAAACATTTCTACCTCATTGAGTTGACCTGTTCTCAGTTTCCTTCATCCACACTGTGTCAGGAATCCTTATGCAGATGCTGTGTCCCCATTGACAGCTCTTCGAACTACCCAAACCACAGCTTTTCCTTGAGGCTCAGGGACACCAGTTCCTCAGTATGAAGCATGTGGATTTAGCACAAAAAACAAATTCAAATTGATGATGTTTGGAATTATGCTTGAGAATTTAATGAATCATTTCCAGCTTGTTTTAAGCCTCAAAGAGTCAAATCTAGAACAGGGTAGTCTTGATTCTAAGTTCCACTGGCAAAAGCTTGTAGATCATGATTATAACTGTTTTTGAACTCTAAAAGACTGTTAAAGTGTCTACAAGCAACGTATTTCTCAAATGAGGGAAGACACAGAGGTGAATGCTAGTAACAACTGTAGTTATTTGTTCTGAAAAGTTCTCCTTTAGCCAATTTGGTGGTTATGAGACCATCATGTGATAGGCAAACTAAGATGACTGAGGTATCACTAGTCAGCTTATCTTATGAGACCATAAATATGGTCCATTACTGACAGAAATGAAATATTTTCTAATTGTGATTTTTAAATTTACTGTCTATTAATTTATAAAGGGATTTCAACATGACATATATGGTAGTTGACTGTGGTAACATTTCTAAAGGGCTTTGTGGCCTGCATGGTGCTCTCATCCATTATCTGTTTCAGCTAAAGTAACTTCCCCTTAGGTTCAGTTTCAGTGTTTCTCCCAGGCCTGAGATCATTCCTTGAACCTGGCTGTTAGGTTATTATGAACAAGGCAATAATCTGATAATTTAAAACAATGATAAGAAAATAGAAGAAGAAAATGGAAAGCTATTCCACATAACAAACAATTCAAGACAAACCTTAAGACTGTAGAATTCGTAGCCCCTGAAGTCTGTAATCCGCACAGAGGAAAGGCAGCTTTCCAGATTGGACATGTGTTTGTGTTTATCTTTGTTCTGCTTAAAGATGGCAAGAATATAGTATTTTCAAACATGAATTCCTTAGTGACATGGTTTTAGTAGCCTCTGCATCTCCTGTTGTCTCTCTGATATTCACACCAAACCACAAACAGATCCAGCATTTTAAACCACAAACAGCTCCAAGGCCATTTTAAGTTATATTATGACCTGCCAAGTCACAGAATGACAGAGCTGGAGGCTTAAGATATTGTCTAGTTTAAACCTTTCATTCCACTAATAGAAAAAAAAGTGGTCATACAACAAATACATGGACTCTTAAGTCTAGTGTCCACCCTGTGGAGTAACATATATTCTTCTGAGCTCAGACTTTTACACAGGCCATCAGCATGAGAAAGCACCATGGCTGTAATAGTTTGACCCCTCATATAGCAGATGTCTAAATAAAGCTGATAGTGTTAAGTAGGCTTGTCCAACACTATGATTCTCTACCAAAGAATAACAAATAACATGAAAAACTCTAGTTTTCTTAAAATGAGACTACCCACTTAATTTTGGTATTATAGTATCTCTTCTAAATAACATTCGTTTAAAAAATCAGATTACAAAAAGCTGGATGCTGGTGGCTCATGCCTATAATCCTCGCTACTTAGGAGGCTAAGATCTGAAGATTGCATTTTGAAGACAGTTCAGGCAGGAAAGTCCCTGAGACTCTTTATCTCCAATTAACCACAAGAAGCCAGAAGTGGAGTTGTGGCTCAAAGTAGAGTATTAGCCTTGGGGCACAAAAGCTCAGGGACAGTGCTTAGGCCCAGAGTTCAAACCCCAGGAATGGAAAAAAAAATATGACTTCAAAGGCACTGTAGAAAACCTGAGAAACAAAGAAAAACAATAACAAAATTAAAGCCATTCATAATCCTCACTTTCAGATAACCATCAAACATTCTAGTCATATTCATAATCTTTTTAAGTTGTGTTTATTTACACATCTGTTTTAAGTTTCTTTTCTCCTCTTCTTCCTCCTCCTCCTCTTCTTCCTCTTCTTCCTTCTCCTCCTTCTCCTTCTCCTCCTCCTTCCTCCCCTGACCCTTCCCTCTTTGGCAAGACTGAGGAGGTTTAAATGTCTTAAGCTTGATAGGTAAACATTTTACCATTTTATCCCTACCTCCATCTACTTTTGCCTTGGTTATTTTTGAGTGCAGGTCTTGCTTTATGTCCTGGCTATCCTAGGCTATGATCTTCCTAATTTCTGCTTCCCCTTGTATTTGCCATTGTGTTTACTCTGTAGCTGGGATAAGATCTATGTGCCACCATGCTCAGCCATTGGCTGAGATGGAGTCTCACAAACTTTTATGCCTGGGTTGGCCTGAAACAGCAAATCCCTGATCCCCACCTCCCCAGTGACAGGGATGACAGGCTTAAGCCATGGAATCTGGTTTATAATTCTTTTTAAACAATATATTGTGAACATTATTTTTGGTTCATTCAGTATTCTGTTGCAACAGAGAATGTTGCCCACTTGAAGAGTTCATATTACCAACCAAACCAGGAAGAAGCTATCAAATAAAAGGGTAGACTTTCTAACATCAGCTTGGCTACATTTCAGTGGAATATTTATCACCAGTAATTTTTCAGCATTCAGTTGCCTCTTTCTGTTGGCAAGTGACTTAGCATTATGCTAAGAACAAAAGACCCATCTGACAGCTATTGTGGGAAGGAGATCCTGTGAACTGGATAGGAGACCCTGTAACAGCTTCAAAATTGTTATAAGGGGCCATGGTGGATTTCTCTGGCCTAGCTGTAGCACTGATAGACAAAATCTCTTGTTGATGCTTTATTCTTCATGTTAGCTAGCAAAGAAATCTTGGAGCCAGTTGGGGGCATATGCCTTTTGTTTATGTCTGAAACCATAGTGATTGTATGTTGTAGCAATTTAAAAAAACCAGCCAGTTGGAAGAGAAAGAAGCTAAGACAATGGCAGTGTTGGAATTGTGGGGAAGTGGGTGCCAGCTTCATACTTTGAAGGGTACTCACTGTGGCTACCATTGGGTTTGACCAAGTTCCTGCTCAAAAACATTTGAGGAAGGTGTCCCTCCCTTGGGACTGTTTCTATCTAGTGGGAGCTCTGCTTATCTTGTTCTTCAACAAGAACATTTTACTTTTTAAAATACCTTGATTTTTTATTTAAAAAATTGGCGGAGGGTGGGGAGTGTTTCCAGGAGAAGGGAGGTGACAGTTTCCCAGTGGTCATATTAACCCTTTCAAATCACAGTGCTATCTAGTACCTGTTGCTGGCAGGAATCTGCAGCGTATTGGGGAGATATAGTGGGTAAAGAAAAGTAAGAAGCCAAGATTGACTTGGTGGGTTCTCATATTTACTACCTAACATGTAAATTGTAGGGCAGTAGATTCTGGTGATGAAGAATTGGAGTGACTAAATGGTCAAACCAACTGTGTACATTTTGGAGAAGCTGAGAAAGAGATAGCATTGTGTGGATGAGGACAGTAAGGACAGTCAGAAAAGAGGAAGTAGTATCCAGTGTTGACTACTCCCTGCCCCTCCCCAGTTGGAGGGATGGTGCAATGTTGGGGTTAGCTAGAAACATACCTGGTCCACTATTTACAAGCTCTGTGATTGTAGGCAGATTGTTCAGTGTCTCTAGACCCAGTTCTCCATTTGTGAATTTAAGTAATAATGCCATATACCTTATTGAGTTGTTGTAAGAACTTAAGAGTTCATGTACATAAGCTATGAGATACATGCACAATGATATATGTAATCAGAAACAGTGCCTGGTAATGTGGTAACATTACATATGTGTGTATATATAACAACATTACTAAGAAAGTATATATTATATAGATAGAGAGAAAGAAAGGTCAAGAAAGGTGGGGGGGAACTCCTACCTATATAAATGATAATTCCAATAAGTTTTGATGGGTTTTCCAAGTCTATTATAGAATTTTTTTCTTCCTTCTCTCTCTCTCCTTTTTTCTGACTATCAATAACAGTAAGCTATTGGCTAAAAAAGGAAATTCTATAATAGACTGGGAAAGTGCATCATAATTTATAGCTGTATGATATTGTGTGTGATATCGATAAGGATTATGCCATTTATATAGGTAGGAGATATTCAATAAATAAGGCTGAGGAAGAAGGAAGGAGGTAGACATAGTGATTTTAAGCAAACCAGATATTATATCCTTTTAAAACTGGACCTTCAAGAAGTTTGTTTTTCTTCATTGCTGAGAACATTGTCCTAAGCCATTTTTCTGTTTTACTTCTGTGTTGATAAGTTCCACATCAAGTTCCACCCAACCACAGATCAAAAATATTTTTAAGAATTTTATCTGGGGCTGGGAAGGTGGCTCAGTGGTAGAGTGCTTGCCTTGCATGCCTAAGGCCCTGGGTTCGATTCCTCAGCACATAAGCAAAAAGAAAAAAGCCTAACGTGGTGCTGTGGCTCAAGTGGTAGAGTGCTAGCCTTGAGCTGAAGAGCTGAGGGACAGTGCCCAGGCCCAGAGTTCAGGCCCCACGACCAGACCCCCCCCCCCCAAAAAAAAAGAATTGTATCTGTGCTGAACATGTGCAAACTCATTTTCCTATATTTCTCCAAAGTTTAGAATATGAACTATTTGCATAACATAGTATTGGCTACCATAATTAATCTGAAGACGATGTAGGGTCTACAGAGGGGTATATTTAAGTTACTTGCAAACATTATGCCATCTGGGGCTGTACTGGAGTTTGTACTCAGGGCCTTTTGCTTTCTAGGAAAGCAAAAAGTCACTTGAGCTGTGCCTCCAGTCAATGCCATCATGTGCAAGGGGTTGATCTTTTTCTTTATATTGCCACCACTGCACCAACCTGAATATACATGGAACCTTACATGTGCCCAGTCCTTGGCACAAGTTCACCCAATGTGTGGAACAAACTGCTTCCTTAAGGAGAAGTAATGGATTGATTCTAACTACTTGTAGGACATTTCTTTCATAGCTAGGTCCTTCCCTTCTGAATAGGAAACTCCTATAGATGTATTACCTGGGAGAGCCAGGGGAAACTAGGCTCCGCCTATGATCTCACACCTGACTAGTGACCTGCCCTGCCTCTTGTTTATATGATATGCTTAGGAGAGAATGCTCTGTCTTAAATATCTCATAAAAACAGAGAAAGTATGTCCCTAAATGACTGATGAGCCAATAGCCCTAGGAATCATGGTGGTGTTGCCATGTAATTAACAATTTATTATTTGTAACTCATAATATTTAGACTCAGTTCCATATAAAACTATTAATTAAAAATATAAACATTAATCATATACCTGGCTATGAGAACAAGTAGTTTTCCAAATGTTAATTAAAAACACTACTACAATAATATGACCAATACTGAATGAGTGTTTTTGAGTGCCTAGTGTTCCACATTATCTATGCTTTTGTCATTGAAACCATCTTGTCAGGCTTCAGTGATTACTTTCCATCTTTGCAAAGAGAAGACATAGAGCGAGGGAGACATAGACCTGTATGTTAAGTAGGTGTGATTAGAACCTTAGGGGGCTTTTAATTGAACTACTAGGCTTAAAAAAAAAACCCTTAAGATGTTTATGTCTATGAAACCATCATAGATCTCAGCAATGGGTAACAAACAGACTGAAGAGATCATGTGCGCAGATTTTTATCAGAAAATGCATAGGGACTTTCCATAGGCTTTGCTCCTGGGAAAGACTGTCATGTATGTGTATTGCAAGCAGAAATATATCAGAGGACCCAGCAACAGGATTTTCCTTTGGTCTATAAAGTAGCCAGGTAGGCTGGTTATGATCATGAAACCTCCCTCCCTGCATCCACAGTAGGAAAGGCTTAACTTGTCCCAGACCATCTTTGTCCTAGGCAGTAAAGACTTAGGGACTGCTGATTTAGATGTATTGCTCTTTAATAATTGACAGAACCAAGAATGAATTAAAAAATCCAGTTAGACTGATCCCACTGACTTTCCCAGAATAGAAGGGTATTTGTAGAGTCTGTTTCTGTAATATCTCATTAATTTTTGAACATTTCCCATATATGTGGTGCTGGCTGCCACCTGGGACATAGATTTATGCAGGTTTCATTTTATTGAGTGAGCTGTTTCTAAACCATATTAAGTTATAAGTTTAGTGCTCAAAAACATCCCTCTGTTAGAATTGCATTGCTTTCTTTTTTGTAGAACTCATTAACAGCTGCAATTAGTACTGTTTTGATGCACAAAATGGCACTATTTGGCATGTTTCATATCCAATAGTATGGATGTGATATCATTTACATTTCACATACCATGTGCTTTTATGTTAAGACAAAGCAGAAGAGGCTCTTCAGCCATTTATTTTGCTTTCTTAGCTTAATTTTAAAAAAAAGACAGTGCACTTACCACTCCTCTTTTGGAGAAAGGCCATCTTGGTTTCTTGGATTCTAATAGGTGAAATAAAGGGAAATGTATCATTAACACAACTACTGACAGATCATTGCAGTCCTTTCTGCAAGCAGCTTTTTGAAAATGAGACAAACACAATCTGCTGTACTTTAATCTTCTTTGCTTATGTACATAATACATATTTATATTTCTGCAGATGAGTGATTCCATGTGACAACCTAGATGTTGATGTTCCATTGTTCTTCAATGTGGTATTATGCTGCTGCTTCAGGGTGCTATTTAGGCCTTCTTTTCCCCAACACCTGGGAAGAAATCTACAAATTGCAATAAAGACATTGAATATTAATTTAATACAGAATCATAGCACCTTGTGACTGAAAGAATTAGCCTTTATTTTACATGACACTTTCATAAAGCATCCCCTCATATTCAATGACAGCAGCTTACCTAAACAGGAAACTTGGAGCTTTCTTCAACCCAGTAATCCCCAGGTGCTGTTAAATAGGAACATCAACATTCCTTCCATTTCTATGGGGCTCGTTGTTGCTATTGGTTACCATCCCACTAGTCTTTAGGAGTTGCTTTGAATTGGCCTTTTGATTTTTATGTTGTTTATGATATTCAGAAAATTCTGGGTCAGGCGTGGTGGCACACACTAGAATCTTAGCACCTAGGAAACTGTGGCGGGAAGATCTTGAGTTCAAGCAGCTCAGGATGCATAGTGAGATACTTTAAAAAAAAAATCTGGGAATTATGTCTTAGGTTTATGTGGTATGCTATGAGCCCTCAGAGCATGGAGGTCATCTAAATTTGTCTCTGTGAGACTCTAATGTCTTCTTAATTTTTCAGTCAGTAGAAGTCACTTTCTGGGGAGCATCCACTGTAAATATTCACTTGAGGACTTTTTCTACTGTTGCCTTGGACAGGCCCAAATCAGCCAACTTGATAATCCTCTCATCCATTCTGACCACAATACTATCTTTGTACTTAGGAGAGTAGGTAAAATCTTCCCTAGTGTGGACAGTAACTCTGAGTTATTGTCCCTCATATGACTGGTAGTGAGTTATCATATGCAGTTTGAACTGCAATTATTGGGGCCCCAGTCTTTGGCAAATTTCTCTCTTTTGTTTTTTGAACTTTGTGGATAACATTTAGAATCTTGGGAAAATCTTACAAGTTTTCAGGAGATTATGAATACATAGTCTTTCATCATCTGTGTTAAATTTCTTTGCTGAATCAGAATCTCCACTTAAACAATACCTCAGGAGACTCATATGTGTATCACAGCTCAAGAGGCACTGCTTTAGAGCATGACTCTAGAATATGATATCTAGATTCTAAACTCCTTAGAAAAGGGCATGGAGGGAACAAGTGTGGTGATGTTTGCCTGTTATCACAGTTATTTGGGAGGTAGAGATAGGAGGAGGGATCTTGGTTCCAGTCCAGTAAGTACAAAAGTATGAGACTGAATCTGAAAAACAAGCTAAAAGCAAAAGGATTGGAATCTTCTCTAGAGAGCACAAAGTCAGAGGAATCTGAGTCCAATTCCCAGTACTACAAAACAAAACAACAACCAAAAATAAAATAGGGAATGGAGAACTATAGTAGGGGATTTGTTCATCTTCGACTGTGTGGCATCTACCATGATGCTAGGCATATAATTTATAAGAGAAACTTAGAAAACATCTAGAAGAATCATCACATAGCACTCAAGGTTTTGTTCCTTACTCTGGGGACTCTTAAATTTCATTGCAGGGTTTGTTAAAACACAGATTGCTGGACACCATCCTGAGTTTCTGATCCAGGAAGTGTGAGGTGGGGCCCCACAATCTGCATTTCTGACAACTTTTCAAGAACTGCTGCTGTAGTTGTTAATGGGTATAGAGCATTTGTGAGAGTCATGATATATATATTAATCTATGTACTAATCTTAGTTCATGACACATAATCTTAGTTTATGACACATAGGCTAGGTTATGTTTAGTTTAGACTTAGCTCTGATTTCTGCATGTGGAACATATCCTTAAGCATCTTATTTTGTACCTTCTGGTTTGTTATTTGACTTGTATCATAGTAGATGATAGATATTCATTCCAATGCATTGTAATCACTTAAGATAGGAAGTGTAAAAGAGAACTACAAAAATGAAGAGCCATAAAAATGTATGTTATCCTTATTCCCTGGTGGATTCTAGGTTTTGAATCTAGAGGACTCCATCTGCCATTTAGTGTGTGGCTGAAGCAAGCTAATAAAAGAACTTGGAGCAAGAGTCAGGAGCCTTAATTCCATTCCTCTAATACAAATCACCTCTCACCATGACTATGCCACTTCTTTATGAGTTTCATTTTGGACAGTGGTGAATAAACAATGAGCTTGGTGGTTTTTTTTTTTTTGTTTTTTGGGGGGTCTGGTCATGGGGCCTGAACTCTGGGCCTGGGCGCTGTTCCTCAGCTCTTCAGCTCAAGGCTAGTGCTCTACCACTTGAGCTACAGTGCCACTTCTGGCTTTTTTCTTTTTTGCTTATGTGGTGCTGAGGAATTGAACCCAGGGCCTCAGGTATGCAAGGCAAGCGCTCTACTACTGAGCCACCTTCCCAGCCCATAGAGCTTGGTGTTTTTTTTAAAAGTAGTTTTCCAGATGTCTATGGCTTCTGAGAATGCCATAGATATGTCTTTGAATCCCTTCTAGATTTAGTTAATGAACTTGAACTAGATCTATTATATATACTAGATTTCTAAGTAAGGATTCTTCCATAAAATGGACCCTAGTTTAAAAACTACTAGTTTTTTTTTTTAGTTCTCAAAGGCTTTGAGTTGCCTGCCCTCAAAACTATGAGTAAAGCCCCCTCCCATACCTCCTTCATCACAAGTACTCTCTTCTTTCACAGTTGAAGATCCACCCGTAAGACTGCCTCTCTTTACCAGACATTCATGTGCTACCAGCATCCCTGATTCTACAGTGTCACCCTAGTTGGAAGATACCAGTTGAGGCCGAATGAAGTAATGGATAAACTGTACAATAACTATAGGTAGGTTGTTTACTAGTCCACCAAGGGCCTTGATCTGAAATGTTCACCTTTATTGGTGGACCTGTCCTAAGTCCTGAACCTGGTATAATTATTTGACAAATGCTTTATCTATCTCTGTAAGTGGACTGCATAATACAAGACTGGTAGATGATTCTGGTGATTCATGTCTGTGCCTATTCAAATTGATGAGAATTTCAGTCTAACTGATCAACTTTTGGAAAGTCTCTTTTACTTAATGACAATATGTGCCCAATATTAGACATAGGTAGAATGAATAGCACCTGGATTCAGCAGCAGAAGTGGGTGACACAGGTAATCAGCAGCTCCATCAGACACCAGAAGATCTCCAGGGAATACTTCAAGTCCTGGCAAGTTCAGCACCACAGAACTCCGTCTGTGTTCATAGAACCTGTGTTCAGTAGATGCAGGTGAAAGTTTAGAGCTGGGTTCAGGCAGGTTTATCATTCAGTTTATCTGGTTGGTATGAGGAAATAGCTGCTAGTGGGAAGTGCCTGCTAGCTACTTGGTCTCTTACGAAGAATTCAGAGGTCACTTCTGGATCCAGGCATGGGAGGGTCATGATGACATACAAATAGCACACATTAATTTGCCACTTCTTTGATCCTTGTTATTGAAATAGGGTGATTGGGTCTGGCCAGTGCCATCTTGGCCACATAGTGGATGGTAGAGTCTGGCATCTTGTCTTCATGGTGAGCAAAAGTGAAGCCCCCACCACCCAGGAGATGGGTATGCCACCTGAATCCCTGGAGGCAGGGTCAGGCTCTTGGCTGATAGGTTACCAAACCTGTCAGTCCAGTGCCTGGGACTGGGAGTTTCTTGTGACCCTGCCCTCTGACCTAACTCTATTTAAGCCTGGACCACTTCAGGCGCCATTATGCCATGCCACATGTCTCTGTGTTCATGTCCTATCTCCTGGTTCTTGCCTCTTCTTCCGTCACCATGGAGTCCCACTTCAGCTTTCCATTGGAGCTTAATTGATTAGTTGGTATTTTTTGTTCTTTCTTTCTTCTCCAGCCTTCATGGTTTAGTTTCCTCACTGTGTTAAGTATACTTGCTGTCTGCTGGTCTTTGAGACAGGAATCTACCATTTAGTAGCCAGCCTTTTAATAAAGACTCCAAATTTTGACCTCTCAAAATGTGGCTTCTAGCTGGGCACTGGTAGCTCATGCCTGTAATCTGAGCTACTCAGGAGGCTGAGATCTGAGGATAGTGGTTCAAAGCCAGCCTGGGCAGGAAAGTCCATGAGACTCTAATCTCCAAATAACCACCAGAAAACTGGAAGTAGCTCTGTGGCTTAAGTGTGCTCACCTTAAGCTGAAGAGCTGAGGGACAATGCCCAGGCCCAGAGTTCAAGACCCACGACTGACAAAAAACAAAAACAAAAAACAAACAAACAAAAAACCCCAAAACAACAAAATGTGTTTTTTCACCTTACAACATTATCATTTCTTACTTTTTTTTTTTTTTTTTTTTTTTTTTGGTCAGTCATGGATCTTGAACTCTGGGCTTGGGTGCTATCCCTGCACTCTTGGAGCCATTTTTGGTTTTCTAGTGGTTTATTGGCGATAAGAGTCTCATGGACTTTTCCTGCCCCGGCTGGCTTTGAACTATGATCCTCAGATCTCAGCCTCCTGAGTAGCTAGGTCACAAGCATGAGCCACCAGTGCCCGCCATACACATCTATTTTTACATCATATTTTTGAAATACGGATTTCCATACACTGCAGTAAATACAAGAAATCTCATTACATATGCAAATTGATACATTTCATATTGCACTATGTTCATTTACACCTTTGCAATGTGATAGTAACATAATTTTGCATCTGGTGCCATAACCCTTCTTTTTTTTTTTTTTTGCCAGTTCCAAGGATTGAACTGGTCTGGGTGCTGTCCCTGAGCTCCTTTTTCTCAAGGCCAGCACTCTACTACTGGAACCACAGCTCTACTTCCAGCTTTTTCTGTAATTTACTTGGAGATAAGAGTCTCATAGACTTTCCTGGCCGGGCTGGCTTTGAACCATGATACTCAGATCTCAGCCTCCTGAGTAGATAGAATTAGTGCCTGGCTGAAATAATCATTCTTATCATGAAGAGAATGTAGGCTTTTGATTAAAATAAAAAGCCATGCTTGTCCTTATTAGTCCTTTGAACTGAGCTCCTCAGACCTCAGCCTCCTGAGTAACTAGGATTACAGGCATGAGCTACCCGTTTCCAGCCAACATAATCATTTCTAATCTTGACTAATTTAAAGCAGAAGGGATCATGTGGACATGTCAACTCAAATCACATGAGACTAGGGGAAAGTTCTCAAACCCAGAAGTCTTTGCAAATGATGTACAGAAGTGAGCAAGCCTGTGGAGGTGGTCCCTTCACTCCTACGAATCCAACACTGATTGTTTGAGGTTGTTACTTTAGTGTTTCTTAGATGCCTTGTTGGAAAAGCTAGTAAGTAGGATAATTCACTGTATCTCTCTATACACTTTATGAAATTTCCCCTCTTTGGGGGTACTCACAGAATAAGTGGTTGATATATTACACACAGTGGGGAGAAGTACCAAAGTTGGTGGGCATTTGCTCCATAATATCTAAGGAGCTTAGTGAGTTGAGAGGTTGGCCCTTTTGGAACCTGCCTGAACAACAAATCCTAGAATTTCTCATAGCTTCTTTACTAGAACTATTCAGAGCCCTTTGCTCTATTCTCAGGGATGGGAGATATAATTCTCCTCTTATTTAACAGCTATGACCTTCAAGTTATTTTTTCTTCAACCAGTAGTTTAGCTTATAGGATACTTCATGTAGGAAATTTGTTTTGATTCAGCAGCAAGGGCTTTGAAATTTCCTGAAAAATTTCAAGCTCAGGTTTGTCATACTCCTCTAATCATGAAGGTGTTAGCTATGATTTTTTTTTCATTTGGCACTCATTATACCCAAGTGCCTTTATCTGAAGCACCAGTAATCTCCCTAGCCCAGCCCTTCCTCTGATCCTTCCACCTTCCTATCTACTTACTCAGGTCTTACCATGTTTAATAGACAAGTCCTATGATCTGATCTTCCAGTGGCTCATGGTCTTTCTGCCTACACTTTGATCTCTTGCTTCTTAATTATGCAATCTTGGATCTTGTATACTTTTTTTTTACACGTGCAAACTTATTTTCATTAGGTAATTATGACTGGAGGTCTTAAGGATGTATACTTTCTCTTTTTTCTCTCCTCCCTCTCTCCATCTCCCTTTCTTTCTCCTTCCCTTCCTCTCACTCCATCCCTTTCTCCCTTCCTGCCTCTCCCTTCCTTGTTCCTCCTCCTTTCTTTCCCCTTCCTTCCTCCCCTTTCTCCCTTTCTTCCTCTCTCCCTATTCTTCCCTCCCTCTCCATCTCTTTTTTCCTCCCTGCCTATCTCTCTTCTTTCTACTTTTTCTTCCCTCCCTTTCTCTCTCACAGAACACCTGGCCCCATGCTGTTTTCTTATCAATATGTTTGATATTGAGATCCTGACCATAGCCTGTCAAGTTCATCAAGCTACTGACCAGTCTGCTGTACATTAGTACTCTCTATGGGATTTATTACAAATGCCACCCCTAAGTTCCATTTTTGTGATTCTGAGTCAGTGGGTTTAAGGTGGGCCACTACATCTGTAATTTTACCCACTTTCCTAGATACTCACTAGAGGAGGAAAGCAGGCAGTTTTGACACTATAAATAATTTGGTACAATTCTTTTACATATTTGAAAATAGGATCACTTAAAATGTTTAGTTAGCCTTTGGCTAAACCCCTCCCCTGTTTAAAAGGATCATTTAAAGTATGAATAGTAGAACAAATTATTTATGATTTTCTACTTAGCAAATAACTTATATTCTATAAAATTCTATAAAATATAAGAAAGATGCCTCAGCCTCTACAGATAGATGTTGTGGACAAATATTAAGTTTCAGTTATGAATGGTCACTTGCTCCAAGTCTTCCCTGATGTTTTAAGAAGTAATTCTTCCTCTTTATGCTCTCCTCTGTAAACTGTCAGATAAGCTGTTTGCATTGTTTATATGTGTTAATAAAATCAACCTCTTAACTTGGTTCTTCCCCTTCAGTTTATCCTCCTGACTGTGTTCTGTACAGTCACTCAAGGTGAGTTATCCAAGATTTAAGTGTAACTTTATTCTCCTCTGGCTTCAGAGGGTGTTTGGTTGTCTTATACCAGCAAAGCATGTTAATCTATATACTCAACACTTGCATGATCTGGTTTCATTTACCTTCCTTAGTTTTTACTTGGAAATTTATTCTCTGGAAAAAGGAATGGTTTATAAATCACTGCTCATAATGGTGTCTCAAATGTTAGAGACTTGGATAGAAATGCTTTACACTTTCCTTATTCCCAGGCCTCAACCTACGTACACCAGGAGATGCAGGCTCAGGGGGTATCTAAAAGAAATACCTTAAAAGAGAAATATGGAAATAAAATTGGACTCATCTTTAT
Source organism: Dipodomys merriami (assembly GCF_024711535.1). Lineage (NCBI taxonomy): Eukaryota > Metazoa > Chordata > Mammalia > Rodentia > Heteromyidae > Dipodomys > Dipodomys merriami. Next base: position 44,731,088 of record NW_027202271.1, on the reverse strand, counting down.
TTGATTATCTCTTCTCTTTGGGGTTTGAATCTGTTTGTACCTGTCTTTGCTTTTCTCAAACCATTGTCATGGATGAAACAGGAAGGAATTGCATAATCCTCTCATGTTGTCCTCTCTCAAGGAAAGTGCTTTACTTTAAAAGGTTGTTTTTTAGATTCATGCCTATTTCCTCTCTTACCCTGTACTCCTAGCTCCTGGTCTAAATGCCCCTGTTTAGTGACAACTCAGTGAACATTTGTTGGGTAAATGGCACAATAAGCACAATAGGGCTTAGAACTTTCCTTATCATTTGCCAACATGAAATCCTGTAGAATATGGATTCCAGTAATTATCTGTATAGTGTTCTCTAATTGTGCTCTGCATGAATGTCCTGTCTGCCTATACGCCTTGGCTCCTGTAATGCCCATCTGCCTGCTCCTCTCCATTCTGTTTGCCTGGCAAAAAGATCCACCTTGAAACCCTTGGCCTAGATATCCTTGCTCAGAAATCATTGTTTTTGACTATTCAAGGAATATCATCTCTCTCTCTCTTACACACACACACACACACACACACACACACACACACACACACACACACACACACGTACACGTACACACACACATTCTGTCTCCTACCTATACATTTTATCTTATAATGACTTCATTGACAGCTTCTCTTGGTTTGTTGTATATCACAGAATCAAATCACTAAGCATAGAGCCTGACTTAAAGCAGGTTTTCTAAAAGCTTCTTGAATACCTAGACATGTTGACCTATACAATAAAATACTGACAGTCCTCAAATGAATTGTGGGGATAAATAAACAGTAATACGCATATACAATAGCAAAATACAGTTTGAGACCCTCACCTTCTCTCTACCCCATTATTGATGGTTGCCCTCATCCCATGCATCTCTCTTTTGTCTAGAGTACCTTCTAACACAAGAGACATCTATTTGACAGGAGCTAGGTCAGGTTTGGGGTTGAGTTTGCATATATGCAGCAGAGGAAAGAACTAGCCTGCACAAGCCTGAGTCCATGACCTTGGCTTTTGCTTTGGTGGGTAAAACCCTGTGATGCTCATTCTAGGAAGGTAGAAATGCCCCTGGAGGGGCGTCACAGACCCTCTATGGACATTTGTTGGTTTTTGTTCATCAAACGACAGCAGGGGTTAACAAAAAGTATCGTAACCATACAGAGACCTAGGAAAGCTATTAGAGGGAATGCTTGTACCCAACAACATGAAGAGGCATAGCTGTAGAAAATGAGGCCTTGTATAATTCATGCTTGCCAGTGTACTAGATTTCCTGAAATTGACAATGACCCTGTTCTGCCACTTGGAGTTGCTCAGAACACTGGACAAATGATACCAATACAAACAACAGTAGTGAAATTAATGATAATTTGAATTTAGGTTGCTTGTGTGTGGGGGGGTGTTTTGTTGGTTAGAAATTGGTGTCTTGTTAGATTGCTTCTTTTAAAAGGTGGTATGTATGTAAGAATTCTGTGTTCTGTTCTGGACTTTCTACCTACTGGAAGTAATCATTTATTGCTCCCCCCAGACAAAATTGTGTGTGTGTGTGTTTGTGTGTGTGTGTGTGTGTGTGTGTGTGTGTGTGTGTGTGTGTGTGTAATTTCCTCATAAGGAGATTAAGCTAAGAAACTAATGATAAATGTAAAACAGTTAGGGGGTGGCTAGTAACCTACTGTCATGGTACATGGTACTATCATAGTACTTAGTGAGTATATTGCCCTTTATTGAGAAACACATTTTGTTATTGTTTTGTCTGATACTTGGCTAGCTTCAGGATAAATTTCTAGGTTCAAAAAAGTTGTATTACTTGATGACTCACCCAGACTTGGCAGTCCTTTAGGGTGTGTCAGCCTATACCTGGCCTACCCCCATTACCACCCAGAACCCCATAACAGCAACATATACACTAACCCTGAGTTGTGTTGTCCCAAGCTGGTCAAATCCGAAGGAACTAGTCCCATGGTTGCTGGAATAACCTTGCCTCCCTTCTGGTACCAGAATGTCTCCTTCTGTCCTTCACAGCAGATTGGAAGACCCATGGTGTGGGCTGAGACAGCAGCAATGTAGAGAATCCCAGGAATTCCCCCCACAGACTAGCAAGCTTTGTGCCCAGGAGTCAGCACTCAGCTAGATGAGGCTGCTCTGGCATATGAGTGCCTGAGGAAATGCTAGAGGGAAAGTTTCTGCTGCTAGAAATACGTACCCCATTGGGCACCAAATTCATAGGTTTCATAAACAGTAGATTGGTCAGGATGATTTATTATTCTTATTTAATATCAGCTGGCATTTACTGAGTTCATATTCTCCCTAGACTATCTGTAGAGCAGTTAGAGTGCTTGCTTTAAAGGATAGGTTGATTAGGAAGAGTAAATTAAGATTCAGTTGATAATCTTTAAAAATTTTTTTTTCTTGTTCTCAGAAGAGAAATGGTAGTTCTCTTGCTTAAATCTAGGATATATCTTTTTCCACTGAGTGTCTTAGAAGATGGTTGGGAATATTCACTTGTATGCTTGTCTATAATTTCTAGTTCAACTTCCATCTAAAATATCTTATTGGATGGAAATCCATTGGAGAAGGCAGAAAGAACAGGAACGTTCTACAGTTTATTTTTGTTTAGAACCTGGCACCTGATGGCTGTATTATAAATGCAGAGTGGAGTGAATAATTGGAAGACATATCCCTTTAAAACCCAGAGCAAAGTTGCCACCCAGAAGTCTCACCATAGACTCTCACATAGGACAGGGGTACTCCCTACCTACCCTGTGGTGCTTTAGGGTTAATCAGTTATATATGTTTGGTTTTATGTTGCCCAGCCTTGTCTTGACCTCATTATCCTCCTGCCTACCCTTTTGAGTGTTTGGATTACAGGTTTGTGCCACCATGCCCAATTTTTGATTACTAAAGATATGGGTAATTAGACTGGTAACAATTTAGAATGTCACCCTCTTTCTAGGCTACTGCTCTTTTTGTGACAAGTCAACATACTACTAAATGGGATTAAAAAATAATTATTCAACTGCCCAAGACTCTAAATTATTTTCATGTGGTAAGTACAAAAGTAAGATGTCAACCTTGAGCTTGTCAAGAAACAAGAGGGGGATAAGTAAGTACTTGGAGGAGAAGAATATACAAAATAATTTCCTGCAGGGGCTGGGAAGGTGGCTCAGTGGTAGAGTGCTTGCCTAGCATGCATGAAGCCCTGGGTTCCATTCCTCAGCACCACATAAGCAAAAAGAAAAAAAGCCGGAAGTGGCGCTGTGGCTCAAGTGGTAGAGCACTACCCTTGAGCTGAAGAGCTGAGGGACAGTGCCCAGGTCCAGAGTTCAGGCCCCATGACCGGACCCCCCCCAAAAAAAATAATAATTTCCCCTACAGGCAAGTCCAAACCTAACTAACTGATCCACTTGTTTTCCTTTCTATAATATTGAATACCAACTCTGTGCCAGGCAATAAATAAAGTATTTGGAAGGTATTAAACTCAATATTCAGATACATCAGATGAGTGTTCCACAATCAGTCATTTAACTCAGTGTCATAGTAGGTTAGAAAGAATTATAAATCAATAAATTGCATGAGAAGTGCTGAATGAATGAATGAATTGTGCCTCTAAAAATAATAGCAATTATTTGACTTACAATATTTAATAGGTACAAAAGACTTCTGAAATAGATATTCATTCTATCTCTACTCCATGGATGAAGATGTCCTCAAGCTGATAAAGAAGTTGTCTATGATGGTGTTGCCAGAGACAAGTGGAGATAGAATTCAGATTCAGATATTTGACTCAGCTTTTAGCTAATTCCATGTTATGCTGCCCTCTAATGGTACCCTAGGTGGAAAGAGTATCTGGGATTCTTCATCAATATTTTTCTCTTTTTTCCTTCCCCTTCAAGATAGACTGTCAAATACCATGTCATTTGGTTTCCAAGGTAATTTTACCCCCACTTTCTAATTTGAGTATATTTAACTTTTTTCCTACTTCCTTTTGAGGGTCAGTTTTTCAGGGTAACATGGAAGTTAGATGAGATTAACAGCTTTTCGTGACTATGGAATATAAAGAAGTCTCCCTACCCACAAATTTTCCTTCCTTCTTTCCTGATGTATAAAATTCCACTCACACAGCTTATTTGCTTGGCTTTTAGATAAGTCCTTTGTCAAAACAAAAATACATTGGAGGTAGTTCATTGCATTGTAATCCTAAATTGCTTATCAGCCTGCCTGTTTCCTTCTATCCATTTCTTCCTTCAGTATATTTGGAAATAGACTCTAGTTGACTCCTGGATGTTAGAATGGTCTTTGCTCTTGGAAAATTTATTTTTATTTTTATTTTTATTTACTTTTTTCTGTCGTGGGGTCTGAACTCTGGGCCTGGGCACTGTTCCTCAGCTCTTCAGCTCAAGGCTAATGCTCTACCACTTGAGTCACAGTGCCACTTCTGGCTTTTTCTGATTATGTGGTGCTGAGGAATCAAACCCAGGGCCTCATGCATGCAAGGCAAGCACTCTGCCACTGTGCCACCTTCCCAGCCCCTGGAAAAATTTTTCTCCTCATAATTTTTAATGAAGCAATGACTGGTTGTTATTCATTTTTGGAGTAGTTTGTTATATACAATAATTGATATACTACATATAATAATTTGCCTTTTCTGAGGCTCCATAACTAATTTATACTTTTGACCATACATTTAGGGAAATCAGGATTAATGAATAAAAGAATATATATATATATATATATATATATATATATATATATATATATATGAATAGCAAACTGGATCAAGGACTGGGGTCTGGTATAACAGTAACTATTTCTCCCAGGACTCCTCTGAGTCTATCTACATGATCTTTCATGCCAGTTCCACAAATTGGGTAGATGAAATTGGGTGTGGAACCAAATTTTATTTCTACCACAGAAACTCTTCATCTGTGGGAGGGAAGACACACAACTACTACAACCCAGAGGCCATGCTGAAACTTCAGAGCCCTCGTTTCCAAAGCAGCACAATCAACTTGTATTCTAGATAAGGGTACAGGCTGTCATATTCATTTTAAAGTCATGCTAGATTTAAAGAGGACATCTTGTTCCTTTTAATCTTTTCTCTTTGAATTTCTTTTTGAAAGGCTGTGAATATTTCTAGACTTTCCATTTTCTTTGCCAGAGAAAATCACTACTAAATGGACATTAATCAAGCCACAGGGTCTAGATATGGACAATTCAAAATGAAAGCCATGAGTTTATATTGCTGTTATACCCTGCCCAAAAGAGTCATAACAAAATATTGTGCTCTTAAGGGAGTCTTCTGAAATGAAGACTCTTGTACTCCCAAGCTCAAATTCAGATGAGATGTTAAACCAAGTGCACTGATACATGCCTTCTGGTTACTGTACCAGGGCAGAAATAAAGGCATAAAAGTATGGGTAAGAATTATTGGGGGGGATATTGATTAAGATGTATTGTACTTATAAATGCACACACTGAATTTAAACTTTTTTGTATAACTATTTAACGACAATAAAAAAGACATAAGAGTAAATGGTCAGTAAATATCATATCTCTGGAAAAAATAAGTACATACACACCTGGATCCATAGAATTCTTCTCCCTGCAATGAATTAAACATATTGTTTTAATATGGTTTAAAACTATCCAAAAGGCCAAAACAGACACCTTGGAAGGACACACAATTTGTCTTGTAGCTAAAATGTTCTACCTTGGGGGAGAGGGACAAGTAAGTAAGAAATGTGAATAGTTAGCTCTCTCTCCTCTTTTAAATCACCTATTTCATCTTATTTTCACGTGGTGTGTATTTGCAAGAGGGCTGGAGTTGCTATTCAATGCCTGACAGACCCTAGGTGGCTTAAGTATCATAAAAAACACATAATAAAATGAATTGGAGTAATTCTTCATTTTTCTTCTTCACCAAGTGTGGTGAATGAGATTTGGTGCTCCTCAAAGAGTGTATGTCTACTTAATATCGTTCTGGGCTGTCTCCCATGATGCAGTCCCCTGACCTTTGGGGTAATGGGGCAATTCTAAGACCTGTTTCACTTTGTTGTCCACCAGCTGCATGGGTAATTATAGCTACGTTACCTTAGGACTTGGGTACCCTGGGGTGGCGCAAGGCAGGCTAAGGTCTTCGTTGGCCTGGTGAAGAGACCCCTCATTGATGAGCTGCAGCCCAGGAAGAACATCCTCAGTGGGCCTGGGTTGGAATCTGACTTTGCCATCTGTGTTATTGATGCTTGCAGGGTCAGAAGGCAATCTTGAGTGAGGTGTCAGGGGTGACAGGGAGGGTGATGAACCCTTTGGACTTCCAGGGAGACTCTTAGAAAGACAGCCTTGGGCCTTCACAGGTCCTCTCCAGCTTCCCCAAGTGGGTAATTCCAGGGCATTTTGCTGGGGTAGCAAGGATGAAATTCCCCAGCCACTACCCCTCAACCTCCTCAAAGTGGGAGAGGTGGAAATGCGGCCTGGAGCTTGTCGGTCAAACTGGAGCATGTGGCTCTGACTCTCACAGGGTTTCTTTAACAAGTGCCACGGGTTCTGAGGTGATATCCCAGAGTCATGGGACTTTGTCTCTGGGCTGGATGATTCCGTCTTCTCCATGAAGCTAAGAGGACTGGTTGCTGGAAGGTTCCAGGAGATATTGTTACTATTCTCTGGATCACAGTGGGGTTGCTCAGTGTCTACATTCAAGAGCCACTCATTCCCTGGTATTTTTTTGTGCTTTTCTAGAGGCGAATGACATGAAGGTTGGTGCATCTTCTGTGAGGAGCAGTCTATGGAACCTGTAGTAAATGAGGAGGCTGGGGTGAAAAAACAAGGTGACTTTAAATTCTTCTGTAGAGATACGTAAAGCCCAGTTCTCATTACCACCCTTTATATTTAGAAGATAATTAACACATGTCTTCCTAACTAAGTCGTATATTGGCATCTCTTACTTAATATCCTTCTAGGCTCAAACAAATAATCTTGTAAAGACTTTGTTGTCTTTTGGAAGTCATATAGCTAATAACCTATTGATTATACCATTTTAAGAGAATCAGATATACATTGAATTTACACTGTTTTTATGTATGTGTATTTTAGACACATTTCTGCATTTCTGGGATGTACAAACAAGAAAAACAAGGGTTTTCTGTCAGAGTTTAAATTATGTAATGAGGCATGCCTTCAGGGTCATTTGATGTGAGCTAGGCCTGGTGATGCATGCCTATAGTTGTAGATGAGGAGGAAGCTCATAAGTACCAAGCCAGTCTAGGCTACCTTGTGAGACCCTATCTCAACTCTTTCCCTCTCAAAACCAACGACCAACCAAATCAAGCAACCAACGAAATGAAAAAGATAATTGATGTAAATTTTTTGGTAAAAAGACAGATTTCATCAATCTTCCTATTTTAGACAAATGACTTATGAGTTTGAAAAGAAAACCCCAGATGTCACTAAATGCCCATCTAATGATGAGGAGTGTCTTCTAGGATTCACAGGTATAGTTGCCTTCTAGCAAATCCTTCTCATGCTCAAACAAAGCTGATTCTGACATTTGACAATTGAATCACAGGGACATGGAAATGACTTAGAGCAGCTCTTTTATTCTGTAATTTTCTGTATGAATGAAGAATGTGTGGGAAAATATCAATCTTTACCTATCCCATCAATTACTGCTTAGTGTTGGTGGGGAAGTGGGGGAAACTGTGGAATAGATACCACAGCCATCTGCTCTGCCTTGGGCAATGTGGAAAGTAGTTTCAGACTGTGCAAAGATTGGTTTTCTGTGGCTAAGCATCAGCAGTTGATCACATATTCTAGAATCTCCAGAATACACAATGATTTGGAATTGCTTACAAATGAATATATTTGGAAATGCAAGATTTTAGGATTATAATATTATACTCTTTAATTCTATGTAATTTTATTTGCATAGACAAGACTTTTTGATAGAGCTATTTCTTTTGTTCACCAGATGTGTTTGTGCCAATTGATTGTATTTGTTTTTATTATCTTTAAATAGTTGTACAAAGGAGTTGCCATTCAACAAAGCAGTTTATGATACATTCATTGTGATCAGTCTTATCCCTTTCAACATTCTCCCCTTTCCCATTTCTCCCAACCCATCACTTCCCTCACTTTTCTTAATTTTGTAAGATATACATTGATTTTTAATTTTGCCAGTCCTGGGGCTTGAATTCTGGTCTGGAGCCCTGTTCCTGAGCTCCTTTTTTGCTAATGCTCTACCACTAGATCCACAGCACAACTTCCAGCTTTTTCTATGATTAATTTGAGAGAAGGGTCACATGTACCTTCCTACTCCAGCTGGCTTCAAACTGTGATCCTCAGATCTCAGCCTCCTGAGTAGCTAGAATAACAGGCATGACCTACTGGTGCCTGGCTACATTGAGTTTTGACTGCATCCTTCTCCCCCCCCACTTTAATCTCTTCATTTGTCTATGCTTCTTGAGCTTTTTCTTTAGTGTGTCATTTACTTTTTCTATGTGATAATAGCAAACGCTAAAAACATGAGCTGACCTCCTTTTCTTGATTATCACCACAGCACCTGAATTGGAATTAGTACTGTTTGCTGGGGTTCTGTGGACATAAAACAACCAATGCAGGCTTTTATTGGCCATGATACTTCAATACTAAATGGTCTAACACTGATGCACTCCTGACTTTTATTCATTACTTCTTATTTTACTTTAGGCGGTTGGCTAAGTCAGGCACTTTCCACCCTGTAGTTGTTTCTTTCTTTCCTTCCTTCCTCCCTCCCTCCTTTCTTCCCTTCCTCCCCTCCCCCCTTTCTTTCATTTTTTTTGTTGGTTGTGGGGCTTGAATTATGGGCCTTTGGCACTGTCCCTCAGCACTTTGGCTCAAAGCTAGCACTCTACACTTGAGCCACAGTGCTACTTCCAGTTTTCTGGTGGTTAATTGGAGATGAGTCTCAAGGGCTTTCCTTCCAGGGCTGGCTTTGAACCGTGATCCTCAGATCTCAGCCTCCTGAAGTATTACCACCAGAAGTAGTTTCTTTTAATCTGCTTCAGGCCTAGGAAGTTCTGACATCTTTGCATAAGAAGAGTTAACAGCTCTTCCATCTTCCCTTATCAGTAAAGGGGTAAAGAAACTTGATATTATGTTATTGTCATGACTATATTGTGATATTGATTCTGGGAACTTCACGCTCTCTTAATTTACTCCATGACTCTCCCCTAGTTTAAGGACAAATCAAACTAACAAATACTGGGGCGCCTTTAAGGAGTTGCTTAGATATCAACGAAAGTCAATTAAATTCATATTTATCAAAGCAATCTTACATTTGTATTGTTGGGTTTGCTCTGATGGCCAAGGACTTGAGTGTTCAAGAATTTCACATATTCATCTAGAATGCATTAGAGGGGGTTGGGTAAGGAAGGAGAATAATACCAAGTAAAATGTACATTTAGTGATGGTGGGGCTGAACTGCCTTCAAGATTGATAATTTCTAGTTGCTGCTCTAGAGACGGATGCCAGCTTCATGGGAAGTGCAGAGAATAAAATGGCTGTTCTGACTATTGACCCAGTCAAGTGTAGTAAGTTGCTTAAGGTCCTGAGCTCTGGGCTTGTTTTATGGTGGGGTTAGTTCCTTATTCTCCTAACAAACAAACAGCTGAGCTGAGGACTGGAGTTATAGGTACTTTCACACATGTCCACGCCCAGAAATTTAATTTTCTTTTTCCTTTAGCGGATTATCCAAGATCTAGACAACAAGAATGTAAAAGAAATTAAGTAAGTTTACATAGGCACTTTTGTAATAGGTATATCAGAATCTTTAGGCTTTGAATTGGCCTTTTTTCTCCTTTGAGGGATTAGAATACAGCACTGGGGATTCTTTCCAGTCATCTAGTCTCAGGATAGGACAACTGGTGAGCCCAATAGTATTAAAGATTCATTAAATATTATTTATTGGTTAGTGTCTTAAATTTTAAAAGCACAGCAATGATAACTACACATCAGCCAAAGTAATAGTAATGGCTAGGATGACTCACCAAAGGACTGGAGAAACTGTATGTACAGTTTGGGATGTGATTTGCAGAGAATCAGGAAATGCTGGAGTAAACGGATCTGGTTTCTCTTCCAGCCTCACTGCCAATAAGCTGTGTGACCTGAGATGGGCCCTTTCTCTTCTGTCTGCCTCCACGCAGCATTTATAAGAAGGCATAACAATGCCTCCCAAGCAGATTTCTTGCAGGAATTAGTGAGATAGTGGCTACTGCTTTGGGGAGGTGCCTTTCCTCAATACAACTCTGGCTGGCAGTGATGGAGTCAGAAATTAATAGTAATTCTATTCACCTATCTCTTCTTTGCCCTCTTTAAAAGACTCCATCAGTATGTGATCATTATAAAGAAAAGTCACCAGCTTTGACCTCCCAAGCGTTGTTCCAGTAAATAGCCACTCATACTGTTGGGGAAGGATCTCTTTGTACCAGTTATAAAACCTTATAGATTAATGATTCACTAATTCTTATTAAACCTGGAAAGACCAGCTAGGCAGGACCAAACAAAGCTGGTAGCAACAGGAACCAAACAAACATGTAGAGAGAAACAGAAAGCAGTCAAACATTATTAGTACCTGAGGGATGATCGGCCTCTGAATGTGACATTGGCTGGATCCTGCCCATCCACAGCGTCTACTTAGTTACAGAGCCAGTGACCAGATGAAGTTTTTAGACAGCCGGTTACATACCTGCAACCACGGGCCCTCCCCTAGGAGGAGCACAAGCAACTTTGATACAGCTAAAATGAGGAACTGGCCTCTCCTCTTCTTAGAGATGTTTCCAGTTATTTGTTTATGAAAAAAGAAGCAAGTTGAGAATCTAAGTGCACCGAAGAAAAAAGCCAGTGTGATTAGCTTTTCCTGAACAATGGCTGTTCCAATGTAGAATTGATGACAAATGTGGCTTTCTACTTCCTGTTAAGAGGTCCAATAATTTTCTCTAATGGTGCAGTGGGCAGGTCTGAGTTTCTAAAGCGATGAATAATTTACTAGAATCTATCACCCCAACTTAAAAATATTTTGTGTTGATCTATATTCTTAATTGGGTGCTTGGATAAACATTAAATATAGAGGAGATGATTATTGTCTTTTGGAACAAGTTTGTGTACATTAGTAATTAAAATGTAAATGAAACCAGTCCAAGTGACTTACACCGGTAATACTAGCTACTCAGAAGGTTGAGATCTAAGGATCCAGGGTGAAAGCCAGCCTAGGTAGGAAAGACCTTAAGAATCTTATCTCCAATTAACTACCCAAAAAAGTCAGAAATGCAGCTAGTAGTAGCACACTAGACTTGAGCTCAAGGACAGAGCCCAGGCCCTGAGTTCAAGCTCCAGGACTGGTACAAAATTCTTTTTAAAAGGGAAAAGTATTGTATCCTCCATGATCTTGATTAGGTCACCATCCTCTAAGAACATTTATTTGATATCTAGATGGACTGTTTAATTCATGCATCATTAAAAATATTTCTGTAGTTTCATTCTGAAAACAAATTCAAACTAACCTATTTACTAATCTACTGATGTTATTACCAGTTAGAACTATTACAGATACTTATTAGAAAGTTTCTTATAAATCAGTGATTTTCAAAATACCGTTGTTGGGCCAGCAGCCAGCATCATCATTTGGGAACTTTTTGACACCAAAAACCCTTTCCAAAGCCATGAACAGATGATTTATGCCTGTAATCTTAACCTCCTGAGAAGTGAGAATCACAGTTTAAAACCAGCCCTGGCAGTCCATGAGACTCTTATTTCCAATTAATCATGAAAAAGTTGGAAGTAGAAGTATTTCTAATGTAGTAGTCTTGAGCAAATAAGCCAAGTGAGAGCACAAGGCTGGCCCCAGTACTGTCACAATAAACAAACAGAAACAACAACAACAACAAAACATTCACTTACCATCAAAATCTCTATGATTGGGTTCAATGTTTGGGGTTTTAACAAGATGTATGGATGACTCTTCCAAGGCTTAAAATTTGAGAAACCCTGCCTTAGGAGAAAATATGTCTAATTTAAAGCTCTTGGCTTTTATATTTATCTTTAATTCTTTCATATCAGATTTCTTTGAATAGCATTAACTCAGCACATAGAAAAATAACTAGATCTTCCTGGGCCACCAGGGCCATCGTGACCACCTGTAAACTTAACATAGACTATCAAGGAATATCTATTATGCCACTATAGTACAGGAGACCAAACGATTTGCTCTTCTGCCAAGGCTGACTAAAAATAGATTTTTTTTTCACTTTAGGAAGAAAGAAAAGTGAGTAAGTTTTTTGCTTTTGGTTTATGGTAGGAAGGTCACTCATCTCCCAGTCTCCTCACGTATACACACATGATTATAAAGCTGTCTCTCCTAGAGGATAATGATAATAGAAAACTGGATTCCAATGCAAAAAGTGTCCAACTCTGGTTGTAACTTAAGAAAATTATGATTCTCTAGAACTTAGGGGAGAGGCAGGGACTGCAAGCCTGGTATGTGGCTTCTGGGATACTATGTTCCATTTCTTGATCTGAGAGGTGATACCTCAGTTGGTTCTTCTTTTGAGTATACACAGCTACTGGCACAACAATGAGAGCTACATATTTAGGCTTATGTATGCTTCACCTCAATAAAAACTGCTTTTCACGCTGAGCTTCTCTGCATGCCTGACCTTCTTTCAAGACTTTTACCAGGATAAAAATTGGAAGACTTCCTGTTACTGCTGTTGGATCTCTACATCTGTGTATCTGCTCAAGTGAGAAGGTTGGAAGGGCCGGACTTCCTGATGAAAACCTCCCTTGTGTGGAATCTCAATATCACAGCTGTGAATTTGAGTTTTAGTAGATACTTGTATATAGCTTCCTTGTATCCATGACCCACTGCTCTTTCCAAAGACTTTAGATTTCTTTTCTATATTTCCCTCATGCTTATTTCATGGCCAGCTTGAGGGGTAGAATCCTTGGCTCTAGTGAAGCCAAATATGCATTTCAATCCCAGGAGCTACAGGAAGGAGTGGCTTAGAATTGGCATGTAAATTAAGTCAGTCATTGAGCCCACCCAACTCAGTGATTTTTGTAGAGAATACTGGAACAAGGACTCTCTTTTCTGCTGGAGGTAGACCGAAGAATGGGAACAATTGACATACTGAGGACCTTCCAGGTTCCACCTCTTACCAAGTTGAGGAAAGTGGAGATACAAAAAACAAAATAGAAAATAGGACTTTAGTGACAATACCAAGGGACTGAGTCAGTTCTCCTCAAACTCCAGAAAACTCTTTATATTTAACTTTCTTAAACTCAAATTTCTTTTGTTAAGTTATACTGAGTCATACTTTTTTTCTCTTGCATCTAAATACAACCTCATTGATCTAAAGGCAGTCTGTTGATGATTGATATAAAGGGAGTCTGTTCATATTTCTTCCTGCCATCCTGAAACATTCCCACCAGAAAGAGGGCAGCCTTCAGGATGTTCCTTTGCATCTAAGAATTGACTTCTTCTGGTTTCTGGATGTCAGTTGGCAGCCTGGCATCATTTTTTTTTTTGAGACAGGGTCATTCTATGTAGTACAGGATGATTAAAACTTATGATTCTACTACCTTAGCCTCCCAAATGCTGGGATTGTAAATCTGCTGGCATAGTATCTCCCCCTCCCCCACCCACCCACACCCTTAGACTTTTGGCACCTAATTTTCAGTGGTTATTCAGATTTTCCAATGTCGATTTTTTAAATGTCAATCTTTTGATGGTTACTGTATTAGTTTTCTATAGCTATATAACAATTTGCCATAAATTTAGTGGCTCCAAACAGAATGTATTTGTTTCCTTGCAATTTCTAGGTGCTCAGGAGTCTAGACATGGTTTATTTGAATTCTTTCCTGTCTTACAAGGCCATCACATATCATCTTTGATACATTATTTTCTGGAGCTCAGGGTCCTCTTCTCATCTGTGGTTGCTACAATGCAGCTTCTTGAGGTTGTAGGACTCTGGCTTCGGCAGGTGGAGTTCCCACCTTCAGTTCTCTGCCATTTAGTCATCCCCATGGACACACATCACAGCTTGTCTTCAAAGCTAAGAGGACAGTCTGCCCACCTAGTAAGATGGGGTTTTCTGGATACATTGTAATATGACTATAGGAGTGACATCTCAGTACCTTTGTCATATTTTATTGGTTAGAGTCAATCATAGTCCTACCCACATTTAACAGATGGTGGCTACACAAAATGTAACAGTTGGGGCTGGGAAGGTGGCTCAGTGGTAGAGCGCTTGCCTTGCATGCATGAGGCCCTGGGTTTGATTCCTCAGCACCACATAAGCAAAAAGAAAAAAAGCCGGAAGTGGCGCTGTGGCTCAAGTGGTAGAGCGCTAGCCTTGAGCTGAAGAGCTGAGGGACAGCGCCCAGGCCCAGAGTTCAGGCCCCACTACCGGACCCCCCCCCCCCCAAAAAAGAAAAAATAAAATGTAACAGTTAAGCGGTATCTGTTACATTTAAACACTTTTTTTAAAAAATTGGTATGTGGCTAGGCTATAAGATATGTCCCTCATGTCTAGCACCATATATTTCTTTTACTCTATTTTTGGCATATTTTTAAAGCCTGGCCACTGAAGGATAGAAGTCAGTATGGAAAAATAGAAGTTAATCAAGTATTGGCACATCATAGAGACCTAGGAAGCAGCCACAGCTAGGTTTTCCTGATCTCTAGGACTGCCCTTGCCTCTGTTTTAGCCCACCTGTGTTTGTGAATACCGGACAGAGACAGGGGCTTATTTCTTCAGTTTAATCTGAGTTTAGACTGGCTTGAATCTTACTTTGACAGGGACTCACAATAGTAATTTAGACCCTATGTGAATGAACTTGTTCCGTTGATGAAACCAGCAATCAATTGTTTTATCTTGAAAAATGTGGAGATGAGAATTCACCATGAAATTCATTTAGAGTTCTAATTTCAACAGTATACTGCACCTAGCTTCACTCTACCAACTTTTAGTTCTGACAGTTTTAAAATGACTGAATTTGCCTCCCTTGTCAGAATTGTCACTGTGAACAAGTTAATGACTACAATAACAACACTGGAAATGAATTTTAAAAGCCTGATAAGGGAAAATAAGCCTGTGAATCTTAGTTTTAGTTTGTTTTTTTTTTTTAAGGATAGAACAGACAATTGGGCCTGAAAATTAGCTTGTTTCGTTTTTTTTTTTCTTTCTGTGTATGTGTGATTTTAAACCCATTGTAAGACTTTATCTATCTCCCTATGATCTCTGTCCCTAAGTCATAATTCTGGCATAATTATGTCAAAATTATCTCCACAGTAACCAATTCTAATGTTTTAAACAGGGAATTAAGGCTTCAGGTGGTGAATAAGCAGAAACAGCAGGGTCCCAGGGAATTGGGAGGAAAGTGTTCCTGGGGACAGCAAAGCAAGAAAGAGAGAAGAAAACAACCATGATCTGTTATATAATGCAAGGCTCATTTCTAAAGGAAGGAACATCAATTCAATTTAAGTGACATTTATGAAACTTTCTCAAGCAAAGGGATTCTGTTAGAAGAGTCTTAGATTGTCTGATTCTACATGGCTACACATTTTTTCCAAAGACAATACAAATTGTTTCTGATACAATGTATAATTACTGAATATAGGTAGGCATCTTTAAACATTTATGACCAAGAAGCCCTTTGCTTAATTTTATTTGTTGTTTTCTTTGTAGGTAAGATGGGATGGTAGGTTGCTGTCTACAGAATTATAATGAGCAGAAATTGATTTATGTCATGCTTCCATGCATGGTAAGGGTACTTACTTGGGCATGGCAGTGAGTAAGGTTGATTATATTAACACTAGGTAATGAGGTAATAGTTTATAATTTAGTGATCTTGTTTCTCTCATTGGTTGCTCCTGTATGCTTGCTATATATTTGATTCACATTTCACAGAGTCAGATTAACTTATGAAAGACTACATGGGTCTGAAAAATTAATAATATTTATACTTATTTTCTGCTTTTATTAAGAACAGAGAGAGTATTTATGCATTTACTAATAGCAAAATTTGTGAGAAGGCTGTAAGTCCAGCAATATGAGAATGGTTAAGTAAAACTATATGGTGTATATATGTTCCAAAATCAATTATTCACAATAACCAAGTTATGGAAACAACCCAGATGCCCTATAATAAATGATTGGATCAAAAGAAAAAATGTTGTACCTATAAACAATGGATTTTTTTTTTTTTTGCTTGTCATGGGACCTGAACTCTGGGCCTGGGTGCTGTGCCTCAGCTCTTCAGCTCAGGGCTAGCACTCTACCACTTGAGCCATAGCTCCGGCTTTTTCTGCTTATGTGGTGCTGAGGAATCAAATCCAGGGCCTCATGCATGTAAGGCAAGCACTCTACCGCTGAGCCACCTTCCCAACCCTACACAATGGATTTTTACACAGCCATTAGAAAGAATAATGTTATTTGCAAGAAAATGGATGGATCTAGAACAAATTATGTTACTTGAGATAAGCCAAACTCAGGGTGACAAACAGGACATACATTCATTCTCTCATATGTAGAAGTTAGATCTAAAACACCCTGGGATGTGATAAATCTACAGGACTCTAGACACACATATGCTGTGAGACCAAAGGAATTTACTCTTGCAGGAGGAACACAGGGACACAATGCCTATGTGCCTCTAATCATATAAAATAACATTTATCAAAATGAACTCTAAGAAATGGAACCAAGTTTATTTTTCTTTGTTGCGGTTTTCTTTTCTTTTTGTCTTGTTCATTTATCTGTCTTTGTGTGGGAAAGGGGCAGCACAGAAATGGAGGGACAAAGGGTGAACAAATGCAGCAGTGATACTTACTAGACACTATGTTGAAAATAAACAATCGATTGTTGGGGATATCAGGGAAAAACTGAACAGAGAGAGGTGGGGGAAGGGTTGACATTGTCCAAAAAGAAATGTACTCTGACTTATGTAACTGTAACCCCTCTGTACATCACCTTTATAATAACAATTTTAAAAAGTTTTAAAAAGCTGTGCATTGTGTCCTGAGGCCATGGTTCAGAGGCTGCTGAGCAATAATGGGAACAACGCTCAGTGAGCCTGACATTCTCAGTGTGCCTACTTTGGGTACATACCCGTTCAGTCCTTGTATGTTTCCTCCATCATAGCAATAGTGACTTTGAACCAAGCTCCCATCTTTTTTCATCCAGTGCATGAAGATTGGGTTAAGATAGGTTCTTGCTAGCTTTTTGCCTAAGTGGCCTCAAACTGAGCGTCCTCATAAATGTGAACCGCTATGCCCAGCCTTTATATTCCTTTTTTAAAAAAATTATGGTTGAATGATATTTTACTGAAGAAGTGTGTGTGTGTGTGTGTGCGCGCGCGCACGCTAGTGTGCATCTGCTAGTACTAGGGCTTGAACTCAAGTTCTAGGTGCTATCCCTTAGCATTTTTTGCTTGTGGCTAGCCCCTACCATTTGAGCCACAGATCCACTTCCAGTTTATTTTTTGCTGGAGATAAGAGTGTAATGAAACCACATTTTCTTTTATTCATTCATTTGACATTTAGGCTGATTCCCTATGTTAGCTATTGTGCCTAGTGTCACTGTAAACCTGGGCTTGTGGGTGCCTCTTGGATATGCTAGTATCATTTTCTTTTCCCTTAAGTCATTAAGCATGGTGACAGCACCTAATTATTTTCTTGCTTTGTTCTTAACATTATGCTCCTCACTTTTTATCAACCATTAGTACTTGACACACATATGGCAAAGATGGATGAAGAGAGCAGTTCAGTGACACTGTGGTATCAGACTCAAAGCTCTGACAAGCACCTTGTATCCCTTGTTCTGCTATAAGCAGGTGCTCTGCCCCTTTTGGGACAGTGTTTCAGAGTTTCCAGATTGGGGTCTTTGACCCTCCCTTGTTTTGAGATTCAGTCTTAGAGACCAACTGTCAACTACATCTGTTATTATTCTTACATCTGGGACAGTCCTTGACATTTCATATTATGGAGTGCATTCTGAAAATAGACTTCTCTTGTTAAAGGTAGTTTTAATGTCTGGGCATTTATTTTCCCTTCAATCAAAATCATCTCTGTTGCTAGAAAGCAGAGATAATTTCCAGGTGGGTCTGGACTTCTCTTTAGTATTTATTGTTGAACATTTATTTCACTCTGGATACTTTTGTTAAGCCTTGCATAAAATTATCTCAGTTAATTTTTATCAAAGCTCTTTAAAAGAAGTCATATTTTTTTGGGGGGGGAGTTGGTTGTGGGGCTTGAGCTTTGGGCCTGGGGGCTGTCCCTCAGCTCTTCAGCTCAAACTTAAACCAAGTGCCACTTCTGTTTTCCAGTGGTTAATTGGAGATAAGAGTCTCATGGATGTTCCTGCCTGGGCTGGCTTTGAACCGTGATCCCCAGATCTCAGCCTCCTGAGTAGCTAGGATTATAGGTGTGAGTCACGGATGCCCAGCTAGAAGTAGTATTTTTTAGAGCTTGAATTCAAAGCCTTATGCTTTCACTTGGCTTTGTTACGCATAGCTGGTACTTGCCTCTGAGGTATCTTTTTGCTAGTTAATTGGAGGCAAAATCTTGCAGACTTTTCTGCCTGTGCTGGTTTTGAATTTCAATACTTTAGGTCTCAGCTTCCTAAGTAGTTAGAATTACAGGAGTGAGTCAGCATCCTGTTAAAAAACAACTAGTACTCTTATTGTCCCTGGCTTACTAGGGTGAATTGAAGCCTAGAGTTTACTTCCCCACAATCACACAGCAGAGTGGACATGGTGTCCACAATCACACAGCAGAGCAGACATGGTTTTGAACTCTGGTCCTTTAATTCTAGAATCCCTTAATCATTATACTATTCTGAATGTGCTTCTTTACTCCCAGATTTTCAATGAGAGCTAGATATGGCCTGGACAGCTCAACACATCATCATAATCTAATCAGTCCTGATGTCAGCAGTGCTGTCCAGATAGAGGATGAAACCAGGGACTTCTACAGGGCACTGGAGCAGACCACAAGTCCATTGGAATCTCTGCAATGTCCAGGACTGGCTTCATAGACCTTTTATACCGTAGCTACCATCTTTTGGATTTGTTGCTCTCCATCTCCGTATTACTTAAACAATAAATTGGATGATAGATCTGAGGCTTGTGTGTGTGTGTGTGTGTTTGTGTGTGTGTGTGTGTGTGTGTGTGTGTGTGTGTGTGTGTGTGTGTTGGTACTGAGGCTTGAATTCAGTTATGAGCTCTCATTTCACTTTTATTGGTCATGGCTGGTGTTCTACTCTTTTAGTTGTACCTACAGTCTGGTTTTTTGCTTTTGTTTTTTACTGGTTAATTGGAGATAGAGTCTCTGAGACTTTTCTGTTCAGTCTGGCTTTGAACTTTGTCACCTGTCAACCTCTTGAATAACTAGGATTATAGATGTAAACTGTATATCTTGGATATTGATATACCTGGCGAAGTCTGGGGCTTTGATGAGCCCTTTATATCTGCAGCAAGGTGGACAAGGCCAGACTGATGATGCGGTATTCTAGTTCCACAAGCCTGACTTAGGGATGGCTTCCTGATTTTGTCATATTTGGTGTGCAGTAGAAGAATCATGGAACTGTTTGACATTGTTCCCAAGCCCCTCATTTAGCAGCTGCATGTAAGCAAGCATACCATTTATCTCTACAGCATACCCCGCTTGTTAATGGTAACTGGGCTGGCTGATTCTTTTTTTTTTTTTTTTTCATTTCAACTACATAGATGGTTCACAGGAGTCTGAAATGGCAACAAGTACAGTAGTTTGAGGAAGGATCAGGCTGGTGATGGCTTTAAACACAAGGCTTGTTTCTGGGATATGTAAATATGGTTCCTAAATCATATAAATCAGGGCCTTTCTTTTCTGGGGATGTGAATCTAGTTTTGCCCTTAGTGTTGAAAAGCCTGTCTGGACTTGAAAAATCATTTTGCTCTTTTTTTTTTTTTTTGTCGGTCGTAGGGCTTGAACTCTGGGCTTGGGCACTGATCCTGTGCTCTTCAGCTCAAGGCGAGCACTGTACTGCTTGAGCCACAGCGTCACTTCCTGGAAAATCATTTTGATTCCAGGAGGTCTTAGGCATCCTTATAGTAATAAATATATCCTGAGTTCATTATTCAAATTATAATTGGGAAAATAGGGCATTGAGGGGTGTGTGTGTGTGTGTGTGTGTGTGTGTGTGTGTGTGTGTGTGTGTGTGTGTGTGTGTGTGTGTGTGTGTGTGTGTGTGTGTGTGTAAGAAATACTCTTATTCATGGTGCTAATCCTAGCCTTGAGCAAAAGAGCTCAGTGACAGTGCCCAGGCCCTGAATTCAAGCCCCATGACCAACAATAAATAAATAAATAAATAAATAAATAAATAATTTTTGTGCTTTTAGAAGATACAAGTGCTGGAGCAGATGGCAGCCACATGATTGAAGGCTTCCTAACCCTTTTGAGGTAGCCCAGCTTACAAAGCTCTCCACTTGCCATCATTCCAAAGACCCCCAAAGCTCCATTCTATACAGGAAGAGCAATATTTAAAGGTGAATCTATTGAGAATTCAAGGTCACCATTTAGTTACTAGGTATGGAATTGCTCTCTATTCTATTAATGAGTCTCTATTCTATTAATGAGTCTGTTGTCTTCAAACAACAAATGTTAGAGATAGGAAAATTGCAGATTGCTGACAACCACCTTTTCTGGGCTTCTGTGGACCAACTACAGGAATGTGGCATGCAGCTTCTCTGAGAGGGAGTATACTTTCATTTGCTCACGTCTGTATCAAAAGCTTCTATTGGCCCTGTCATGAGAGAGCCACACAATTTAAGGAGGGTCAGTCCTTCCTTATAGCTTCATGTGGTCACATTCTCCAATCTAGCCATTATCAATAATACTTTCACTCAACTAGAAGTTGCATCATTTCTCAGCTTCCCAATCTCCAACAATTGTCAGTGTTGTTGTTTAGTCAGTTGTGCATACTAGCTAAGATGTTTGTGAAGAATATAATGAGGAAGGGAAAGTTTTGATCCATCTGTCTGATACAAATTAACCTTTTTCTGTTCCTCTGGGAAGCTCTTGCTTCTTTTTTTTATAATTTTATTTTATTGTAAAGGTGAAGAGGAGTTACAATTACATATGTAAGGTAATGAGAACATTTCTTGTTGAAGTTTTACCCTTGTTTTCTTCAACTCCCGCACCCCCGACCCTGACTCACCTCAATCTTGAAGTTGTAAAGTTCATTTCCAACATAATGTTTTATGAGTAACACTGTTGCATTGGTTCACCTTTTGTCCTTTGTCTACCATTTTGTGATTCCCTTCCCCAAATCAGGGCACCAAAATAGAAAACAGTGACATCACAGGGGATAAACCAAAGGAAGAAGAGTTAAAGAAAAAAGAAATAACTTCACACAGTACATTAAAAAACAAAACAAACAAAAAAATCCCCAGATGTCCTTCAGTACATGATGGATCAAGAAAATGTGGAATATATGCACAATAGAATCCTATGCTTCCATCAAAAAGAATGATATTGCCTCATTCGTAAGGAAATGGAAAATACTTGGAAAAATTGTATTAAGTGAAGTAAGCCAAAGAAACATAGCTCAATGCTTTCCCTCATTTGCAATTATTAGTATATGTCTAGGATAGTCCTAGAAGGGGATCACAATAGCTCAATAGCTGTGTATGTATGACCGTATAAAATGATGCTAATCGAAATGAACTCCAACCTCTTGATTCTTTAAGAACAATTTAGGCTAGATTTGGGACTAACTTCTCCATTGGTAATTTTGTCCATTCTCTATCTGCAGTGTCTGTCTCTGCAGGAAGATGGTATTATTGTGAGCTCAAGACTCAGGTAGAGTTATTTCCAGTGGGGCTGGGACCAGTGGTTGATGAATTGAAGTGTGACTTGCCTGACCCCTGCAGAGAAGAGCTTTACTATGAGGCTGTGCTTGGCAGGTGGCCAAAAGGGATTTTAGTACTCAGTCATTGCATCTTGTAGCTCCTAGTTTTTCAAATAAGAGTCCTTTCCTTATTGACTTACCTCATCCATCATTTGTGACAAGCTGTCATTTTGTTCTTGCTTTGTGGAAAAAAAATTTTCTAAAATTAGTTTGCCATAATTATACCTCAAGAATTGCCAAGACAAAAACAAAAAAACCATATCTGACAAAGACAGAAGATATGATAGAGAACTTTTGCTGGTGGCTTTAAGATAGCCCACTCCTCTTTTATTTCCAAAATAAAATAGGAAGGGGGAAATAAACACTGAAATTAATTACTAGACATTGAGAATTAATATTGGATGTTTTTTATCATATCTTTATTATAACAAAATACAATTTCACCTCCCAAAGATTCATGAAATTAAGAGGCTGTTTGTGAGGATGTAATGAGATGAAAGAACTAACATTGACATTGAAATATAGGGTCAGGCTCCCGTCTTTCAATGAATAATAATAACTCTGCCAATAGGATGATCATTTACAAAGGCTAGAGGGTGGTTCTTTAGGGGTATGCCACTTATCTACCAACTGAACAGCAAGTGCCTGTTTCCAACCTAATCAGTGCTTCATAAACTGCTATTCCAGGGAATAGGATTTACAATATGCTAATAGTTGGCTTGAAAAGAAAAATGCAAGTGTTCCATGGTTGAGCAAGTTCGAGAAACCCTGCATTCTGACTGCTCCCTCTCCCTAGAGATTCCCAGTGTATGCTCTTTCCTTTTCTTTCTTTTTCTCTTTTTTCTTTCCTTTTCCTTTCCTTTCTTTTCTTTCTTCTCTTTTCTTCCTTTCTTCCCCCTCTCCCTCCCTCCCTCCTTTCCTTCCTTCCTTCCCTCCTCTCCTTCCTTCCCTCCTTCCGTCCTTCCTTCCTTCCTTTCCTCCTTCCTTCCTTTCTTTCTTTCCTCTTTCTTTCCTCTTTCTTTCTTTCTTTCTTTCCTTTCTTTCTTTCTTTCTTTCTTTCTTTCTTTCTTTCTTTCTTTCTTTCTTTCTTTCCTTTCTTTCTTTCTTTCTTTCTTTCTTTCTTTCTTTCTTTCTTTCTTTCTTTCTTTCTTTCTTTCTTTCTTTCTTTCTTTCTTTCTTTCTTTCTTTCTTTCTTTCTTTCTTTCTTTCTTTCTTTCTTTCTTTCTTTCTTTCTTTCTTTCTTTCTTTCTTTCTTTTTCTTTCTTTCTCTGGGCTTGGGTGCTGTCCCTCATCCTGAGTTGCTAGGATTATAGGTGTGAGCCACCAATGCCCAGCCTCGCTTTTTCTTTTTCTTTCCTTCCTTCCTTTCTTCCTTCCTTCCTTCCTTCCTTCCTTCCTTCCTTCCTTCCTTCCTTCTTTCTTTCTTTCTTTCTTTTTTTCTTTCTTTCTTTCTTTCTTTCTTTCTTTCTTTCTTTCTTTCTTTCTTTCTTTCTTTCTTTCTTTCTTTCTTTCTTTCTTTCTTTCTTTCTTTCTTTCTTCTTTCTTTTTAATAATCTTTAAGAAATCTCACAGGAAAGAAATCTGGTTCTTCCTGCTTATGTCTCTTTCCCAAAGTAACTGAGCACATCCTCTCCATTCTGTACACTGTTAGCAGAAACATCCATGCCAAAGACACATAAACTCCAGGGCTTTGGAATGACTGTTCTCTCAGGGAGGAGTATTTCTATTGTCCTCTCTTCACATTTGCCTGTTGGCTGTCCTCACTGTTATTCTGCTCTGTTGTCACTTTCTTAGGGCTCACATCACCGCAGTGTAGGTCCTTCACAGAATTCACAGCTTGCACACTTACTAAAAGTTTATGTACTTATGTCTCGCCCATCCTAATACTGTGAGACTGAGGAGGATACCTCTTCCTCCTTATAGAATCTGCACAGAAGACCTGTATATCAAGCGGGGTGGGCCAGCATAGTAATTCTAAATGGTGAACTTGGTTTCTGCCTTTTCCAATTGCCCAAGGTAAACTGTGATCTGGAAATATTAAGTGGAAAATTCCAGAAGTGGTTAATAAGTTCTAAACTGTTGTCTGTTCTGAGTAGCATGATAAGTTCTTGCTCTATCTTGCTTCTTCCCATTCTAGAAGTGAGCCATCTCTTTGTCCAGTGAGTCTATGGTGGGTACCCCATCCAGGCTATTTTGTCTGTTCATTAGTCATTTGGTAGCTGTTTCAGTTCTCACATCTACTGTGCTGTGGGCAGTGTTTGTACAGGGTTTGGCACTGTCTGGCTTCAGCTATCCATCATGGTTCTTGAGACATATTTCTTATGGATAGAAAGGGTAACTATTATATGATTTCTGTTGTTTCAGTTTTGTTTGCTGTTATGAAAACATGTTTACTCACTCCTTTTCTCCCTGGGTTCATCCCTGTTTTCCTCTTTCCTTCCCTCTTTTCCTTCTCTTTCCAGTCTCATGAAGGAAGCTTTCTTTGATGAAGAGACTTTACATATTGTACACACCTTTACTCCCTCCAGTTACTGAAGGGTTTCCTTGAAAAAGAAACTTATGGTCTACCGAAAAGCTCTTAATAGTCATCTTCATGATTTGTGTGGCTGGGCTTTCTTCTTGAGTTGTCCTTGGGCTCTGCATGTGTCCTGGCTAGCGTCTATAGCAGCATTGCTTTTGTGAGATGGATGTTAGGAATTCTATAAAAGCCTCCTTGGGGTTGTGGACTTTCCAAAAGAAGTTGGATCCTGCCCAGAAGTGCCCATTCAGTTAGCAACAGAATGCTAGCCACATGTTAGAGCTAAAGACTTGAGTTCTTTCTATGTCTATCTAAGGGCTGTGGGGCTCAAAACCACCCAAATGGGCTAGAGGCTCCATTTCAAAGAGCCTTTAAAGGAATACACCACTTAAGTCCAAGTCAGAGGTAATTTTGACATAAATAAAATCATTCTTATAAGAATTATTTCTAATCTAGATTTTAAAACTGTAAAATTTTCCCTAACTTCTGCTTCCCTTTCTAAGTTTTCACTTTATTAGCTAGATTACTGTGATTTGAACCTACAAACAGGTCATATTGATAAAACCAAAAGACAGCAGAGCCTTTGGAATATCTCACAGGCTGTAAACCTCTTCCAAAGATTGTAGTCTGTTAGCTTTTGTGGGTCTCTGTTTAGCAAAACAAGAGGATTTGATTGTGCTGGCATTGTTCTGATCATTTTGTTTCTCAGTTAGACCTGAGACAAAGAATAGCTTCTCCTTTGGCAAGGACTTCCACAAAGCAGTGTTGGGCAGGCTTTCTATGGTCATTAAAAGTTGACCATTGAAGTTCAAGAGTTGTCACAGGAAAACACAGATGCTAATCAGAGTTAAGTTGTTGGGAGATTCAGGGAGCAGATGTTTTCGATTTCCTTTGCCACCAAATCTTTTCTTCACTCTCATCTATCTGCTGCTGTCAACTACATACTGGTTGGGAGTTAATTTCACCCTTGCTGCTACTTTCTAGAAGCTATCAATTCTTCTGACACTTAATAATATCATGAGGGGATGGTATCCAAGGTCAAGGCTCATCAATATTCTAAAATATTCCACTCAGGGGTCATTAATAATAATGAAAATAATAATAGGAAAGTGCTAAACTATTCACTTATCTTTAGCCTGGTTTCTTTTATACTCTTTTAATGTCTTTCATAATTTATGAGCCATTAGTTTATGCTAATCTCAATGTAAATTAGAAGCCAACTTCTTGTATTTGTAGGATACATGGACATAAAATTCCAAGTATTAGACTCTAATCATAGTGTAATCTCAGGTAAATTTTTTACTAGAACATACTTCAGTTTCCTCACTATTACAGGGGGTTTATAACTTTTCTTTCTTTCTTTTTTTTTTTTGGTCGGTCAAGGGGCTGGAACTCTGGGCCTGGGCGCTGTCCCTTAGCTCTTTAGCTCCAGGCTAGTGCTCTACCACTTGAGCTACAGAGCCACTTCCGGTTTTCTGGTGGTTTATTGGAGATAAGATTTCACGGTCTCTCCTGCCCGGGCTGGCTTTGAACCGCGATCCTCAGATCTCAGCCTCCTGAGTAGCTAGGATTACAGGCGTGAGCCACCAGCGCCCGGCCTGGCTGATTTTTTTATATCTACTGTACAAACTGTTGGAGATATAAAAGTCTTTTGGCAAATATAAAAACCATATGTAAATGCACTGGATTATTATTACCTTTTCATGACTTATCTTGAGAAAAATTTTAACCTAAATATTTTAACCTAAACATTTCACCACAGTATCAAAGAAATCACCAAGTTTATTTATTTATTTTTTTATTACAAAGGTCAGGGAAGAACATAGCAAAATTATTTCTCTCCATTGTTAGGGCCTAGAAGGGGAAATGGTAAATGTGTAGGGTGGGCCCCTTCTGATGGTTGATGATTGATAGGGAGGCAAGCACAAATAGAAGCTTCTTTAACTTACCATCATTTGGTAAGCACAATTTGGAGAATGGTTCAAGATTAGTAGCCCTTCCTTTGCTCTTAACTAAGTCTTCCCCCGGCTTGCCACCATATGCCACCCTTGCAATAGATCCTGTGTAAGCAGATAGCTACAAAAATGCTGTGATTCCACCTAGCCTCTCATGGTTTCCCTGTGGGACCCCAGACCAGGTAGGTCCTTGAGTTCAGCTGTGGTGTTGGAGGGTTTTCCAAAACTGACAGGATACATGTTTGCTTTCCTCTATCACCTGTGAGGGATGCACAGTGCTGGCCGTAGCAGGGGAGTCTGGCTCTACTGAGGCCTGGAATTCATCACAATGTTTCTTACAAGTAACTATGGAATCAATGATAGTATGAAATGTTTTGTCCTTATTACATGTGTAAAAAATGTTATCTGTTTAGAACAAATGAGAGCATATTACTTTTTCAAGATCATTTAAAATAATTTTTCTAGTTTACTTTTAAATCTATTCTTTTGGCTCTTCTCTGCTACATTTAGTTGATGTTGGAGGAGCATGAACGTTTTATGTCATTCTCAGATGGATGAGTGTATCTTAGACATTGTTCTCAATTCTAGTTTCCATTACTGTGGTAGATATCAGTTTCTACCTTGATTTTTCTAAAACATGGGATATGAGTTTCACTCTCTTCCTTTGATAGCATACTGAGGTTTGAATTCAGGGCCTTGTAAGGCAGACCCTACTTGTAGCAACTACTAGACAAGTGCTCTACCAGTTGAGCCACACATTCATTTCTCAATTTGACCTGTCCTGAAAACCTCTGGTACAAAATATCTTCCCTAAAGCCTTATTTCCTAGCTTTAAATAGACAGAAATATGGCTGAAATAAACTATGTGTCTTTTTGTAGCAACCCATCAATGAAGGTCTTCCTTTCACTGGCCCATTCGGAAGTTTCAGGGGTTTGGCCTTCTCTGCTGTGTCTTTCACTGTCAGGCTCACCACCTCATTCTTGATTTATTTTCATAATCTTTTCTCCTTGACTTCCTGCCTTCTTATTACCTTGTTCCAAATCTTCCAGTACACCCCATCCTTGGACATAAAATAACAATCCAGGCGCTGGTGGCTCACACCTGTAATCCTACCTACCAGAAGGCTAAGATCTGAGCATCATGGTTGGAAGCTGGCCTGGGCAAACAAATCCCAGAGACTCTTTTCTCTAATCAGCAAAAATCTAGAACTGGAGGTGTGGCTTAAATGGTAGAGTGCCAGCTCTGAACAAAAGAGCCAAACAAGAGCATGTGGTCCTGACTGGCACGTACACAAATAAGAATAAAAGAAAACAACAATACCACCCAAGTGAACCATCAGTGTTCCTTGGCCAATTCAAGTTAAGAAAGGGAAATAAATCTCACCCTTAGACAAGGGTAGTTGAAATGCCATAAGGATAAGCAATACACGAAGAATATTTCGCTTTCATTTTAGTAGTTATTAGTTACCTTCCAAATATGTTCCAATCTTTCTAACCCTTAAAACCTATCATAGAGTACATATTGATTGCTCAAGTTTATATTTAGAGTTCAAGCTCTTCACAGATGACTAGGAATTGATCTCTTTTCACATTTTCAGAAACAATAGATTAGGAGTCATAAGATCATTTTGCTCATGTATAAAAATATTGTCTCAACTTTTGTTGAAGTAGCAAGCTTAATTCATGGAGATATTCATTTTAAATGCACTTTCCATGTCTGAAAAATCCAATAAAATGTATAATTACAGTCTAATAAAAGGTTTTGAGTCACTTAAATGTCAGCCTGTGGAGGAGATATTTTGTTTCTTTCCTCTTTCCAGAGAGTTAGAAAAAGCATAGAAATTGTTCAGAAGGGCATTCATTTCTCTGGTTCCAGGACAATGATTTAAGAGAAGACAAAGAAAGCTATTTATAGAAGCTATCTATAAATCAAGGGCCTGAATTATGTGGAGGTAATATTTCTGCCAAATGCTTTGCAGTAAAAGGGAAACTTTCTGTTATTTGAGACCTTGACAAGTTCACTTAGTTTGATGGTAAGGGAAAGTGAAGAGAAGGTTGATGAAACAGCTGTTCTACATCGACAGCATTAATTGTCTGCTGTAAACTCACGGGATTTACCTGTGATCTGCTGGAGCCACCTTGTTCACGCTAATGAGACCCAAGGCTTTCTGAGTCCCTGTAACATTGTTAAGGATGTGTAACATACCACTGGGCTTTACCTACATAAAAAATGATGGCTATCACTGCCTGAGGATGTTTACAAAAAACCTTTGTGAAGGAGGAATAGAAGGTTTTCTTTTTTTTTTTTTCTGGTTGTGGGGCTTGAACTCTGGGCCTGGGTGCTGTCCCTTTGCCCTTCAGCTCAAGGCGAGTGCTCTACCGCTTGAGCCACAGCACCACTTCCTAATAGAGGGTTTTCTTTGGCATCTTTGGCATCATCTTCAGCCTTCCAGCCTGCTGGTAGCCTAATTAGACAGGAGCAAAGAAAGAGCTCCTGTTCTTGAGGAAGATGGTAAACTTGTTGCTCCACATCTACTGACTCTTTCACTGGGCTCAGGCCTGCTTGCTCCTTATTGTTTTGAAGTGCTTCGACATCCTGTTAGCACAAAGGCCAAAATGGAAGCAGCTCTATGTTATAGAATTTTGCTCCTTGGCCTTCTGCTCTGAATCTTTTACTTGCCAGTGTTTCCATCTGCAAAATAAAGATGAGACATCTGCTTCTTCCCACTGGGCAAGTACTTATAGGACGTGCCAGGTTGCCTTTCACTGTAGAGTGAAAAGTGGCACAGAATAAAATTGTTAAAGAATCCTTGAAGAAGAGTCTCTGTGGAGAAGGAAGAAGAAAAGGAGACAAGTTGGAAGTTACTGGGTAAGACCTTGGTATGGAAAATATAGTTTATTAGAGGGGATTACCTGAGACCTGGTCACAAATGGAAATTCTCAGGTCTTCAGTTTGTATTTTAAGAAGATTTCGTGTTTTGTATGTACATTGTATTGTTCTTGGAATGAGAGAATTAGCAATATATTGTATTGGAAGGTATGTTTCTAGTTTTTACTTCAATGTAAGCATTTAGTACCCAGTCTTTTATTTTCATTTATTTTTAATTTTTTAAGTTCTAATTTAAGCTTCTAGCTTAGAAAACAGCTGGGCATTTTCAGAAACAACTTTAACACAATCATCATAGTAGAAAAATATATCATATTAATTTGCCTAAAATAGTGACATGTTTACATTAGAAGCAGGAGGAAAGCAAGAGCTAATATTTCACCATGATGGCAGAAACCAATAGGTAGAAAGTGTAAAAACAAAACAAAAAAGCAGCATTAGTACGTTATTTGGGATAGGAAGGTAATAACCAGGGCTTAAATGATATAAAGTAGTTGCTTCTGGAAAGTAGGCCCTCCCTCTTTATCTCTGTCTGAACTATTTAAAAAATATGAACATGTAGTATTTTGATGTCATTTAAAGATTAGTGTCATTTTGTGTTTTAACCATAGAACGATCTTAAGTCCTTTCTGAGAGCAATGTGGAATACAAAACAAGCAAACAACACCATCTTTCCCAGGAAGAACCAAGAGTAAATATAGTAGCTATAATAAGAAACCGTTGTTTGATTCAAAGACCAGTATGGAAGCATAGTAAGCAAGAGAAGAACTAAGCTGTTCATAATAGCAATGACCTTCTATCAGATGAGAAAAGGAAAAGACATAGACTTTTGGGAAATAGACAAGTCATATGAGGTACAGGGTAATCACAAGAAAACATATGACCAGGATAGGAATGTATCTCAGAGAGATTTCCCTGGTGATTTGCCTGTTAGTGATAAAAGACCAGTGCAAACTGTAAGAGTTTCTAAAAGGTAGAAACTCCGAGTATATGTTGGCGGGTTTAGACCCAGCAACCGAGAGCTTTCACCGTGCTTTCAAAACGCTTTAACCTCTCAGTTCAAAGGGACATGAATGGGCAGTAAACATGTTGCAGCCGTAAATCTCCCTCATTTAGTAAGGCTTGCGATTTGCTAATGGTCCTCTTCAAGGTCAGTGGGAAAGCAAGTTTTGACCTCAGTATCCTTGACCTTTGTGCAGTGCTCCTTTCAATTTTCCTTTCTGACATGTGACATAGTAGAGCAGATGGCTCCAATGTACTACAAATCTGTAAAAACAAGAGACTGGCTCAGCCTCTTCACTGACTCAGACTGCTCGCCATGTAATAGGACTACAAAAAAAACACCACGTGTTGATTAAATGAAATATACAGTGTCATAAATTGCCTGAAATCCTTGATGCTTTGAGGGAGTGAAATGGAGTTTAAAGGTGTGAGGAAGACAGTTAATTCATCTTCTAAGATTCTCTTCTCCAGGAAGAGAAGTTAGTCCCTTGAAGATAAATGATATACTATTTTTATCTCTTCAAGCCTTTCATGATCCTTTCACAATCTCTCTCCAGCCTGCTACTCCTCAGCCAGGGTGTTTTCACTTACTTGGAATTAAGATCTTTAAGTGTTCCTGCCTCTGAATAGTATAGAATGCAGGCCACTTTCTTTTAGACTACCTCCACAGTAAGTATCTCTTCTATCTATTGAGATTGCTTTTGACTATGGAAGTATATGTCTTGGAGCTCTTTTCATAGACCCACAAGTTGTGATAATGGTATCCTCTCTATG
Organism: Dipodomys merriami; assembly: GCF_024711535.1. Taxonomy (NCBI): domain Eukaryota; kingdom Metazoa; phylum Chordata; class Mammalia; order Rodentia; family Heteromyidae; genus Dipodomys; species Dipodomys merriami. The sequence goes on along the minus strand of NW_027202271.1, from coordinate 44,700,019 downwards.
GTATCTCAGAACCTTCTTTATTTGGTCTTAGCTAAGTTCTCTTGACTTTAGCTCTGTTACAAAGAGATAGAATAGATAACGCTAGCCCAGTAGCTCAGCTGTAATCACTCACTGTAATTGTCTTTTAATGCAGTGCCTTGAGAAGGGAACCTGTGCGTGAGGTCTGTGCTGTGGTGTCAAGGGTTTCCATTTAGTTTAGGCAAAGATAGCAGTTAAAGGTAATTTCCTGGATGACTTCTGCCTGTGCTTTAATACAAGCTGCTCCCTCCCAGGTGCTCCAGTCATTTGGCTTTGAGAATGAACATCAGGAAAGGGACATGAAAAGAGGTAAGAAAGAGTAATCTATCAGCCTTCGAGATACCAGATTTAGAGGCTATAGGTCAGTTTGGTGGTTAGTATAGTCTCTAGGGATGTGATGTGTCCAGTTCACCTTGCTATTCTTTGAAGAATAGGTAAAGTTGTTTATTAGCTGACTGCTTGGGCTGAGTAAAATGGTCAGTTATTTCTCCCACCTTGATACTTATTCCACTGTGCTGAAGTTACCTTTCCAAGAGAGCAACTACAAAGATTATGCTATCTTCTCTGCCAAGAAGGTGAACCAGAGAAGGGACTGGCAGGACATGGTGTGGCTGCAAGAGACATGCTAGCTTTCAAGCAGGTAATTTGGCCAGAAGGACTTTTAAAAATTGGCATCAGAGTCTTTCCACTTTAAATTATTTTCTGAAAATAAATGAACCAGGTACATTATACTTGTATTCAATTATATAACAAGTCTCCATTCATTAACAAACCAAGGCAGGGATCCCACTTGTACTTCAGTGACTTTGAAAGTGCAGCTCCCCACTCAGTCCAAGATTAAGCAATTTCAACCTCAGTTCTGCCAGCTCAGGTGTCCTGGGAGTGATTTAGTGTTTACATATTCAGAAATAAGAGCTGAATCATTCTCAATGGAGTTTAGAGGGCTCAGGGCTTGTCATCTATATCTGGGGTATGAAATAATTAAAAATATCAGAGTTCCAGTTGGGTATGGTGGTAGATATCTGTAATGTTAGCACCAGGAGGAGCTTGTTCAAAGCCAGTCTATACAGTGATACCTTGTCTCAAAAACCCAAGGTCTTGGGGTATAGCTTAGTGGTAGAGAGCTTGCCTAGCATGTGCAAGGCAAAATAAAACAGAAAACACAGACTCTGGTTTCATCCTATGTTGTGAGGGAAGGCCATTACCATTTATCCAGGTGGGTTGTACCCTTGGATAACCAATGTAATTGCTCCAAAAAACTACAGATTTCATTGAAAAAAATAGGATTCCATCTCTCTAGAAAATAAAGAATGAGAATTCTGATTTTTTTATTGTGAAAATACTGTACAGAGGGGTTACAGTTACATGGGCAAGAAATGAGTACATTTCTTATCAAGCATTGTAGCCTTCTCCTTTGTTTCCAGTTCCCATCCCATCCCCCCCCCCCCCCACAAAGCTGTAAAGTTGGTTTTCGACATAATGACTTGTACGTCTCATTGTTGCAACGGGTCCACCTGTATCCCTATTTAAACGATTTGTTTTTTTCCCTTCCCCTCCACAAATTATAACAACATCAAATACAGTGAAATCAGGGGTTATACCGTGGGGGAGGGACATACAAAACAACAAAGAAATAATCTTATAAATGTGTTAGAAACAATCGCATGAAAGAAAAAAAAATTGAATACATATCTTAGGGTTCATTTCCCTAACATCAAGTTATCTGATCTTTTCTGCTTGACTCAGACATATACTAATTATTGCAAATAAGGGAAGCCATGGGACCTATGTTTTTTTGGGCCTGGCTTACTTCACTTAAGAATTCTGATTTTTTTAACCTTTTTTTTTTTTTTTTTTTTTTTTTTTGCCAGTCCTAGGGCTTGAACTCAGGGCCTTGCCTCTGTCCCTAAGCCCCTCTGTGCTCAAGGCTAGCACTCTACCACTTGAGCCACAGTGCCACTTCCAGCCTTTTTTGTTTATGTGGTACTGAGGAATCAAACCCAGGGTTTCATGCATGTTAGGCAAGTACTCTACCATTAAGCTACATTCCCAGGAGAGAATTCCTATTTTTGAAAAATTTCCAGAAAAGTTTTGGTCATTGCCTTAGAAGTAACCCCAAATAGATATTCATGAGGATACTTTATACATGTGTGGAAATTTCACAATGAAGCCCCCTTTATATGACTAATGTACTCTAATAATAAATAGAACAAGACAACATGGTTAATGTAATAGAAGGCAAGAAAGAAAAGGAAGGGAGCATAAACAGAAAATTCATACTAAAATAGAAAGTAAAGACATGAGTGTGTCAACATCACATTAAATGTACACAAATACTCCAAAAGCAAAAAAAAAGTAAAACCAAATAATATTTGGGTTGGAAGATGTTGCACTATAGTGGCAGCTTTTCATTTGTAGCTATCAGGAAAACATAGTGATACCCATGGCCATACTTCAATCTGACACTTGGCCCTGATGGTGTAGATCAGATGTAAGACCTGGCTGCCCAGGTTCAAATCCAGCCTTGGTCCTATACTAGACTGCTTAATCCTCTGTACCTGAGATTCCTTACCTGCAAAATGAAGCCCAAAGCAGTGTTTACTTCAGAGACTGGTGATGGACAAATATATGAAGGATTATGGCACACACAAGCAAAATTTATGTTACTATCACATTGCAAAGGTGTAAATGAACATAGTGCAATATGAAATGGATCAATTTGCATATGTAATATGATTTCTTGTATTTACTGCAGTGTATGGAAATCTGTGTTTCATAATGTGTATGGCTGGGCATTGGTGGCACATGCTTGTAACCCTAGCTATTCAGGAGGCTGAGATCTGAGGATCACAGTTCAAAGCCAGCCCAGGCAGGAAAATCCATGAGACACTTTTTTTTTTTTGGTCAGTCGTGGGGCTTGAACTCTGGGCTTGGGCACTGTCTCTGCGCTCTTCAGCTCAAGGCGAGTGCTCTACTGCTTGAGCCAAAGTGCCACCTCTGGTTTTCTAGTGGTTTATTGGAGATAAGAGTCTCATGGGCTTTCCTGCCCCGGCTGGCTTTGAACTGCAATCCTCAGATCTCAGCCTCCTGAGTAGCTAGGATTACAGGCGTGAGCCAGCAGCCCTTGGCTCCATGAGACTCTATCTCCAGTAAACCACCAGAAAACCGAAAGTGGTGCTGTGGCTCATGGGATAGAGCACTAGCCTTGAACTGAAGAGTTGAGGGACAGCACCCAGGTCCAGAGGTCAAGCCCTACTACCAACAAAAAAAATAGTTGTGTATGTTTATATATGTATATAAGGTTGAAATTAATGTAGGTTTTTATTAAACAATATTTTGAATGCCCTGGGGGAAAATCTTAGTTAAAGGAATCTCATTGGAAAGGAATCTTTTTGAGGCAATGAATGACATTTCTCTTTATAATATTGCTATCTTTAAAATTGTAGATTATATTAGCTGGTTCTCAATGTGGGAATCTGAATGTTTGAGGAAATAGAAATTTGACCAGATCTCTAACCACCAATGCTCTTGAAGGCTCTTTTGAAAACTTTATTGGTTGATTATTTTTTAAATTAAAAAATAGCTTTACTTATACAAAGGAGATTCAATTCAGTATAGCAATTAATGAGTACAATTCATCTTGATCTTGATTAATGTAACCCCTTCCATTGTTCTCTCCCATCTCTCCCAACCCCAACCATCTCCCAAAGTTATATATTTTGATGTATGCACATTGAAGCTTACTATTTGAATCTATTCTTCTCTTCTTCATCCTTCTCTCTGCTTGAGTTTGCCCCTTCTCAACAAAACATGTTTCAGAAAGTCCTATTTTTTTTAATATTTTAGTGGCAGAAGGGAAGAAAGTTGGTGAGTTCTTTTCTCAGCTCCATAAGAACAGAGAAAAACTTACTAGATGGTAACTCCAGTTCTTTGCAGACATCATCTTTTAATTCTTACAACATCTCTGAAAAGTTCTTACTATTCCCATTGTACAGACAAGGAAACAATCCCATCATTCACTTGGTAAATTTGTACTCTGGTCTGTCAGACTCCAAATCCTGTGCCTGCAAGTTATCTTGTGACAAATGTGACCTGCATTTTCCCTGATGAGTTAGGACATTGCTTCTATATTCTTTCCCAAACAGTATCTTCTTCAGTTCTTATTCCTGATTCCCAAGGGTTTATGTGACTGATTGACTGCTTTGTCAGGTTGCAGCTTTGTTTCTAAACTCAGCATGCAGTAACCACATGGTGGCAGTATAAGCTTACACAGTTTACATAATGGAGAAAATACACATCTTCCCAACATGTTACCCTGGTCAGACTTCACACACACACACACACACACACACACACACACACACACACACACACACACACACACACACACACACACACACACACACACACACACACACACACACACACACACACATCACATTTTCTTGATCCATTCATCTCCTGAGGGGCATCTGGGTTGGTTCCATATTTTAGCTATGGTGAATAATGCTGCGATAAACATAGTTGTGCTGGTAGCTTTAGTATGGCCTTGTTTGTGATCACTTGGGTAAAAGCCCAGAAGTGGGATTGCTGGGTCATCGGGGAGCTCTATGTGTAGTCTTTTGAGGAACCTCCATACTTCTTTCCAGAGTGGTTGAACAAGTTTACACTCCCACCAAAAGTGTAGTAGCATTCCCTTTTGGCCACATCCTCTCCAGCATCTGTTGTTTATTAGAGTTCTTGATTATAGCCATTCTAACTGGGGTGAGGTAGAATCTCAATGTTGTTTTGATTTTCATTTCTTTTATGGCCAGAGATGTTGAGCATTTCTTCATGTGTCTATTGGCCATTCTTATTTCTTCTTCAGAGAATTCTCTCGTTAAGTCTTCAGCCCACTTATTAATGGGGCGATTGTTTCTTTGAGGATTTGTTTTTGGGGGATTTAATTTTTGAGTTCTAAGTATATTTTAGATATGAAGGGCCAGTAAGTTTTATGGAGGCATCTTTCACAGCTAATTCTTCACAAGGGCTGTGCTCTCTGGACATAGCCCAGGACTAGAAGTCTGTTATTCTTGTTTGAAAGCTGCTTCTGTTATTTACTGCCTTTATGATTTAGGGCCAGTCTCCAAACCTAAGGTTCTCAATTGAAAAATGGGGCAAATTATTGTAATTATTCTTGGGCAGGTGTGTATAAGACTAGGTAAAAGGGCTAGACATTGTGTTTCACAACTGTATTCCAAGCTACTAGAGCAGTGGGAGGATCATTGAGACAATTCTGGTCAAAATGTTAGTAAGCTGTCCCCCCTCACCTCAACCACCAAGCCAAATGTGGTGGTACATACTAATAATTCTTTCTGTGTGGGAAGCATAAGTAGGAGAATCATGATCCAAGGCCAGATCCAGATAAAAATGCAAGACTATCTGAAGAATAACTAATGCCAAAAAGGCTTGGGGGGCTTGGCTCAAGTTTTAAGAGCATCTGCATAGTAAATGCAAGGACTTGGATTTAAGTTCTCAGTATTGACTAAAAAGGAAAAAAAAAACAATGAGATTGTGTAAAAGGTTTAGCAAAGAATGAACTCTTAATCATTTATTCTTTTTTTTCTCCCCCTTGGCACTACTGGTGTTTGAATTCAGGATATTATGCTTGCTAGGCAAGTACTATAACACTTGAACCACCCTCTGTACTATTTTACTTACATTATTTTTTGAATAGGGTTTCATTTTTTTTGTCCAGGGCTGGCTTTGGATGATTATCTTCCTACTTAGGTTTTCCATGTAGTTGGGATTACGACTGTGAACCACCATATCCAGTTTATTGAGATGGGGACAGGGAATAGAAAGTGATCATTGCTTGCTGCTCTCTCTACTGCTCTCTCTTGGAAGGTAGCTCAGATCATCCTCTCTGGACTCCCTTTCTGAGATTCAGTTGTTTACATCAGGCTAACTTGACGTCTGTTGCCCATATATTGCATTCTTGGGGACTAGCTGTGACCTCTGAATGCTTTGAACTAAGAGGCTTGTGCAAGGCATTGCGGTCAGTGGGTTCAGAGTAGTTTCTGGCTTCTATTGGTTCCCAGAAGAGGCCTCTGCATGCCATAGCACTTCCTGATCATAATTTCCATTCTCTGACTTCCCATTTCTTACCCTTTATAGTGACACTTCTGTCTGCAGTCAGATGCCTTTATGCTCTCCTCCCAGTCATCCTTGTGGAACTGAATCATTACAGAAATGATTATGTTCTCTAACATTACTGGTTTGACCACCAGCACCCATGCCATCTAGAAGTGTAAAACTGTCTGTCTTCATTATCTTTAATCTTGAGACTGTAAGTTGAAACCCGATTTTTGGATGTTGTGTGAAAATGTAACAATAATTTGGCTGTTTGGAGTATTATAGCTCTAATAATGCTAGTGACAAGACCAGTATGCTAAGCAAGGCAAATAGCCCCATACATTTTATGTTTCTGTCTCATATACTTTGTCATTTCATTCTTGCTTTTGCTTTACGCATCACACTTTTCTTAAAAAAAATGTGGAATCCAAGATTACATCTTTTTTTTCTTTCTTCTGGTCATGGTACTTGAACTCAGGACCTGGCTCTATCCCTGAGCTCTTTTGCTCAAGGCTAGTACTCTACCACTTTAAGCCACAGTGTCACTTCTGGTTTTCTGGGGTTAATTGGAGATAAGAGTCTCACTGATTTTCCTTCCCAGGCTTTGAACTGTGGTACTGAAATCTCAACCTCTTGAGTACCTAAGATAATAGGTGTGAGCCACCACCACCACCTTTAATCATTGGGTACTGTGGGTATTTGAGGGTGGGATGTCATTTGATTTTAAATTGGAATGTCTCTTGGAGCAACAATAACAATTGATGCATATTGGTGATTTCTATGTGCTAGGCCCTGTAAGAGGTGTTTTCTGTTTCCTGTTGGATCCATGAAGTAGCCTAGTGAGGTAGGAAACACTGCTGTTTCCATTATACCAGTGGAAGGCAATCTTACAAAGGGTTAATAACTCACCTGTGTCCTACATAATCTGGATTCAGGTGTTAACATAGTCATTGTGATGCACAATAATGGTCTTAAACTTATCTCTTCTAAGTGAAATTACAGTGTTTTTTGTTTGTTTGTTTATATTGAACCAACGTCTCCCATTCTCCTACCTCAGCCTCTTCTAGCCACTATTTAATCTCTGTTCCCATGAGTTCTACTTTCTTACTCTCTACATGTAAGTGACATCATGTGTTATTTGCCCTTTTGTACATGGCTTCTTTCACTTAAATAACCTCTTACAGATTTTCTATGTTGTTGCAAATGACAGAATTTAATTCTTCTTGAAGACTGCCTATTATTCTACTATTTGTTAGTTCCACATTTTCTTTGTCCACTTACCCCTTGATGGACAAAACTGTCACTGTTTCCTTGCTATTGTCCATAGTGCTGTCAGGAACAAGAGAAGCAGTGTATCGTTGACATATTGACCTCATTTGTTTGGATTTATAACCAGTTGGATTTCTGGATGAGATGGTAGGTAGTACTATTGTTAATTTATTGAGAAACCTTCATAGTGATTTCTGTAATGACTGTACTAATTTCCATTCCCTGAAACAGGGTGCAAAGTTTCTACTTTAACCACATTCTTGTCAATACTTATTATCTGTTTAGTTTTTGATATTAGCCCCTTAACCAAGGTGAGGTCATGTCTTGTAATTTTGACTTGGATTTTTCTGTTCATTAGTAATGTTGAATATTTTTTCATGAACATGTTATAGTTCATTTGTATGGATTTGTTTTGAGAAATGTCTTTCCAATGCCTTTGCTCGTGTGTGTGTGTGTGTGTGTGTGTGTGTGTGTGTGTGTGTGTGTGTGTGTGTGTGTATGTTGGAAGGTAGAGTCTTGAACTAAGGGCCTCAAGCTCTCACTCAGCTTTCTTGCTCACAGTTGGCACTTTATCACTTGAGCCATGCCTCCAGCTCAGATTTTTGGTTATTAATTAGAGATGAAGTCTTGAGGACTTTTCTGTCTAGGTTGGCTTCAAGCCATGATCCTCTAAGTCAGCCTCCTCAGTAGCTTGGGTTCCAGGTATGAACTACTGTGCTTTTGTTTATTTCTGAATTCTTTCAGACAAGAACCTAGAAATATTGGGTAGAATCTCAGTTTTTCACATCTCTCCTGAGACGTCCCAGTGCCTCAGTGAAAATGACAGTGTCAGACATATGATTTATGCTATGTTCTCCCAATTTGTAGGTTGTGTCTTCACTGGGTTATTTCCTTTGCTCTACAGAAGCTTTGTAGTCTCATGTAATTTCATTTGTCTAGTTTTTCTTTTACTGCTTATTTGGGGGAGTTTATTATATGAAAGTAATTGCCTATAACTGTAATTTTTATAGTTTGGGTCTTGAGTATCAGTCTTTTCTTCATTTTGGTTGATTTTTATATACAGTGTGAAATGAGGGTCAAAATCTGAAAGTCCTTGCTCTTAACCTGTATTGATGATGCCTGTAGGCACAGTACCTGGACCCTGCAATAAAACACAAGAAAAAACAAGAGACTCCACCAAAAGCTTGACTTCTTTCAGTCACAATACTATTTGGGAGACAGGAGTACCTTGTTTATTGGTGTTTTATTTTGTTAATTATCCTATCTCTTTCCAGACAGGATTTTAGAAGATCTGTGAAATATCTCACATAATCTCTACTTTATCCACAGGTAAGAAGGACAGGGCTATCATAAGAAGTGATGGCCTACATGATTATTTATGTTAATTAGTGTTAATTAACATGACAGCTAGCTATCTGCATTATCATTCTGCAAAGGGCCCAAGTTCAGTGCCCGCTTGAGACATCTCCCTATCAGTTCAATAGGAAAGTGCTTTGAGTCAGAAGAGTGAAAGGATAATTGTGAATAGCCTCATAAGTATTCCAATGGTATGGAAAGATTTAAAGCAAGAAAGATTTCATACTTTTCTAGAATCAGATTTTAACATCTCAGTGCTTTAGGACACTAGGCATTGAACAGAGCTGAAGAGGAGAAGATAAAACATTAGTCTCTTCAGGGGCTGGGAAGGTGGCTCAGTGGTAGAGCACTTGCCTTGCATGCTCGAGGCCCTGGGTTCGATTCCTCAGCACCACATAAGAAAAAAGCCGGAAGTGACGCTGTGGCTCAAGTGGTAGAGTGCTAGCCTTGAGCTGAAGAGCTGAGGGACAGCGCCCAGGCCCAGAGTTCAGGCCCCACGACCGGACCCCCCCCCCCAAAAAAAAAAACATTAATCTCTTCAAAGCAGATTGGATTTCTATTTCCAATGGAAACAATTCTACTTTCCTCTTTGGCTTGGTCTAGACCTTGGTCCTCAAAAGGCTGAGCATGCCTAGTGAGACTTATGCTGTAGGTAATCCTATCATCAGCTACACTCTAATTAGGCTTTATTGGTCTTAGGCTCAGTCAAGAGCCTTGTGTTTTAATAACCAGAATACAGTAGTTCATCATTATCTTAGGTGCCAACAGATTGTTTCTTGTTCCTAAGAACTTGTGCAGGAAATAGAGTTGCATGCCATAATGCTACTCAAAAACTCAGTTTTGAGATGAGATCCTATTGTAAATTCAGTGATACCAAAATACAATTTATATAGCATATTTTTTTTAACATAATGTACAATTCACCTACTTAAAGCATACAATTCAAAGATTTTTTTTATTGTGAAAATACCATATAGAGGGGTTACAATTACATGAGCAAGGTAATGAGTACATTTCTTATCAGGCATTGTTGCCTCCTCCTTTGTTTCCCTTACCATCCCTTCCCATCACTCTCCCCATCACCCCCCCCCCTGTGCTTCCCATCTCCTCCCTCCCCCAACGCCAAAGTTGTAAAGTTCGTTTTTCAACATAAAGTTTGGACGAATGGGATTGCATGAAATTGCAGAGCTTCTGCATGGCAAAGGACATAGCTAGCAAGATCAATAGAAAGCCCATGGTTTGGGAGAAGATCTTCACTAGCCATATCACAGACAAGGGTCTCATATCTAAAATATACCCAGAATTCAAAAAAATTAAATCTCCTAGAAATGTGTGCATTATCCTGCCCATGTAATTGTAACCCCTCTGTACAGTATGTTCTCAAATAAAATAAAATAAAAAAAAGAAAGTAAATAAAAAAAATTAAATCTCCTAACAACAAATCCTCAAAGAAACAACTGCCCAATAAATAAGTGGGCTAAAGACTTAAAGAGAAACTTCTCTGAAGAGGAAAGAAGGATGGCCAATAGACACATGAAGAAATGCTCAACCTCCCTATGCATAAAAGAAATGCAAATCAAAACAACATTGAGATACCACCTCACTCCAGTTAGAATGGCTATAATCAAGAGCTCTAATAACAACAGATGCTGGAGGGGATGTGGACAGAAGGGAACCTTACTGCATTGTTGGTGGGAGTGTAAACTTGTTCAACCACTTTGGAAAGTAGTATGGAGGCTCCTCAAAAGACTTCCACATAAAGCTTTTTTGGGGGAGAGATAAATTCATAGAAGTTGCAACAAGCATCATAATCAATTTCAGGGTATTTTTGCCTCTCCCCAAAGAAACTAAGTATTCTTTTTTTTTTTTAAATACCGTACAGAGGGGTTACAATTACGTGGGCAAGGTAATGAGTACCTTGTTGCCTCCTCCTTTGTTTCCCCTTACCATCCCCTTCCTATCTTGCAGCGCCCCTCCTCCCCCACACCAAAGTTCATTTTTCAACATAAGGTCTTGTACATCTCATTGTTGCAATGGGTCCATCTTCCCCCTCCACAAATTATACCTATATCAAATAAACAAGGGTTATACCATGGGGGAGGGACATACAAAGCAACAAAGAAATATCTTATAAATATGTTAGAAACAATAGCAAGAAAGAAAAACCATTCGAGTCCTTATCTTGGGGTTCATTTCGCCTAACATCAACTTATCCGACCGTTTCTGCTTGTCTCAGACATATACTAGTTATTGCAAATAAGGGAAACCATGGGACCTATGTTTCTTTGGGCCTGGAGAAACGAAGTATTCTTTAGGTATTGCTCTTAATTGTTCCCATTTCCTCCCCTAGTCCCAGCTCCAATCAGTCACTGGTTTTGTTTCTGCCTTTGTAGATTTGTTTGGTTTGGAAATTTCACATAAATGTAACTTCCCTGCGTGTACATTTTGCTAAGATGTGTAGGCAGGGTGCTGTGGTGGCTATGAGGCAGGTACAGATTTGCTTTTCACTCCCTGCATCCCTTCTGCCCACCTGTGCAACCATGGGCAGAGGGCAAACTGAATTTGCCATCTCTCTTGCCAAGTGAGGGCTTTATTCTCCATTTGCTTTTATTAGAAACTTCACATTTGGGGTGGGATGTAGCTCAGTGGCAGAGCACTTGCCTAGCAAGTGCAACATCCTAGGTTTAAAAGGAAAAGGCAAAAATAAAAGCCCCTTCATGTTTTGCAATAATTTCAAACTTACAGCTAGTTGAAAGAATAGAACACTGTGTACATTCTGAGGGTTAATATTATTCTAATACAGATACATTTTCATGTTGTTTCTCTTTTGTGTATATATCTTCTGGAACCATTTGAAGATAAAATGCAGATGCTCCTTTATTCCTAAATACGTTATTGTGCATTTCCTCAAAATGACCAAGATATGAAGATTGATGTCACAGTGGTATCAAATCTATAGACCTTATTCAAACTTGGCCAGTTTTCCAATGATATTGATAGTCATCTTTGTCCTTATCCTTGTTTAAGATATAACAGTTTCTCTGGCATTCTTTGTTTTTTATTTCTTTGACCTTCTGAAGAGAATTCCTCTGCTTTGATGGAATGCCCCTCAATGAGTGTTTCTCTATTGCTTCTCTGTGGTGAGTTTAGGTTTTGCAGTTGCTCACTAAGTTCATAGTCCTTGGTCAAGGAGGTATATGACAGGTTTTTCCACTCTATAGTGACCAGTTCCAGTTTTTGCAATTATGAAATGTTTTTGTGAAAAGATAATCTGAGAACTTTTATGTAACTATCTTATTTCCCATCAAGCTTTCATTTACTAGTTGTACATCTGTAGGTGATTTGTAAGTTATGTTTGATGATGATGATGGCATAATGACTTTCTCATTTCAATCACTGCTTCTGGTTTATTATCTGCATGCTACTTTAAGGTAGAAATTTTTCTATTATAACCATTATCATATCATGATTGATTTTTGCTCAGATTTGACCCATGGGGCCTTCTTCAGTCTGGCCTCTGTGTTATTTTGACATATCATCATCAGTCTTACGTTACTTCCTTATTACATTCTGGTGCAGACAATTTTTGGAATCATTTTGTGTGTACACTGCTCTATCAGCTCTAGAATCTATCCTTTCTCCAAAGAGCTGATTCTTCTAAATGGAGATAGAGCTTAGAAACCAGTGTGTTCCTGCTCCTGGGATTCCATCCTGGCTCTCTGAGTGAAAAGAGCTAGGAAATATATGTGGACATGTTCATATGTACACGTGGATGTCTGTTTATAATTTTCATGCACTCCAACCACCTATAGGAGAAATTATGAAATCTCCAATTCTATCCCAGTGTCCTGAGGTTCATTCACACCTTCTCTCTTCTAATGCTTGAACCTCTTTTCTTGGACAGTGAGAAACCTAGCTCTGATTCTTTGCATATTATTTTTATCTTTTGAAAGTGTTGTTCCTTCTCCTCCAGAAGTGAGAGTTTTTGAGGACTGCCACCTAGAAATTCATGTCTGTATCTCTTCTATAGTCATTTTATGCTCTAAGAGCAGATTTTTCTGTCTGGAGGTAAGTTTAGATCTTCTGAAGGTCCTCTCTGGAAGGCCCTCTCTAGTTCTTTTCAGTATTTATGACTTTAGAACAGATATTTTTTTTTGGAGTTGTGTTTAGATCTATTGTAGTTTTCCTGCTTAGCTCTTGTGTGTAGTTAAGGCTTGCTATGAAATATAAATCCCTGAGGTTTGATGTTGTTTCTTCTTATGTGTACTTTGAGGTTTGGGCATTCTCTGTTTTCTATTCCTGCTGAAGGTATGGGTTTCAAATGGCTTTATTTATTCCTATTGTCCCATATAATTTCTGAGGAGATGTGGGGAGACTTAGATATGAGAACTGACTTCATTCTCAGTTCCCTAGCAATTCAGATAAAAATGTTTATTTTGTGAAGTATGTGTGTGTGTGTCTGTGTGTGTGTGTGTGTGAGTTTGAGAGAGGGGGATGTAGTATGTCGAAAGCATGATAACTGATATCTAGAGTTAATAATAATAGCAAGAGATACTTAACAAAAGATTCCTAACAGGGTTTTCTGTAATTTCTTCAATATTAAATTTTATAAAATTATATACATATATATTACATATATTAATATTTACATATAGTTTTAAATTCATTTGGTTTTATTTAGAGAAAGGGTATTGCTGTGTAGTACAAGCTGGCCTCAGGCTTATATTTTTCCTGCTTAGCCTCCTTCTCATATATAGGTTTGTTGTTTATTACTTTACTAATTTGCTTTCTTTTCACATGTAGTATTTTTTGAATTTTTAAATTGTCTTTAAGTGCTGTAGTTATACAAGAGAGGTGCCTTTATGAAAACAATGCATCTTTAAAATTTTTTTATTATCTTTAAGTAGTAGTACAAAGAAGTTCCCATTCTACAAAACAGTATATGAGTAAAAAGTGTCTGACAACATTGTAATCCATCTCTCTTAACCCATCCCTTCTCTCACTTTTTTTCTTTAATTGAGATTAGGTGATTACATAAATTTCACAGTATTGTGGAATAGTGATACTTGGAGTCACAGACACATTTTAACTTTCACAAGGCAAATTGTCACTATCATGGTCTATACAGTTTGTGAATTTTATAAGCTTTGACAATACAAGTTATTTTTCCACATCAGGTGATGTTTACATTTCTTTGCTTTTGCTTAGTGTGGGCTGTTCCCACTTATTCTGTTCCTCCTCCTGGCTTCCCTCTGTTGCGTGCAGATATCTACCATATATATGGTCTAGAACATGGAGTCATTTAGCATTGGGTGGCTGTCCTTTGTTTCTTGAGTCCTGTTTGCCTTATCTTCTTGTATTTTGGCTTTAGCATCCACATATCAGGGAGACCATGTGCCATTTGTCTCTTTGTTCTTGGCTTACTTTGTTCAAAATAATCTGCTCTAGTTCCATCCATTTCCCTGCAAATGCCATTATTTTGTCCTTTCTAATGGCTGCATAATATTCCATTGTATTTAGGTACCACAATTTTTGGATCCACTCATCAGTAGTGGGGCATCTGGGTTGTTTCCAAATCTTGGCTATTATGAACAGTGCTGCAATAAACATGGAGGTGCATGTGTCTTTGTATACTGGTTCATGTTGCTCAGGGTAGATGCCTAGGAGTGGTATGGCTGGGTCATAGGTGAGGTCTATATTTAGCTTTCTGAGGTATCTCCAGACTGTTTTCCAAAGTGGTTGTATAAGTATACATTCTCACCAGCAATGCAGTAGGGTTCCTCTTTCTCTGCATCCCCTCCAGCATTTGTCGTTGGCTGACTTTAGGATGTGGGCCATTCTGACTGGGGTAAGGTGGTATCTCAGTGTTGTTTTTATTTGTATTTCCTTTACAGCTCGGGATGATGAACATTTTCCTAGTGTGTTTCTTTGCCATTTTTATCTCTTCTTCTGAGAAGTCTCTCTTCAGTTCCCTTGCCCATTTCATGATTAGTTTGTAAGATTTGTGAGGGGTTAGTTTCTTGAGTTCCCTGTATATGAGGGATATTAGACCCTATAACAATGCATCTTGATCAATGTTACCCTCTTCAATATTCTCATTCCCCTTTGACCTACCCTTCACTTACTTTTTAAATTTTTGTGGTGCATACAAAATTGTATATACTTCACTCTCCCACCTTTATGCTATATATGCAATTGTATATACCTTGCATTATTCCCCTTTTCCCCCTTGTCCCTGCTGCTTGCATGTACCCATTTCCTGGTGTTAATTTTGTTTGACTTTTACCTAGTCTTTCTAAATGATTATACTATTTGAGCACTCCATAGAGTCTATTATACTTCAGTTACTTCACTTGTAATTACTTGCCTACCACCCAATGTGTTTACTTATAGATTAACAGGTACATTCTGTCTACCACAAATGAGGGAAACCATGCAAATGTTTATCTAGGTCTAGTTTACTTCACTTAATATAATATTTTCCATATCTTTCCATTTCCTTACCAATGGTACAATAGCATTCTTAGTAATAGATGAGTAAAATTCCATTGTGTATATATACTACATTTTCTTGATCAATATCATGAAAATGGCGCCCAAAGCAATTTACAAATTCATTGCAATATCATTCAAAATCACAACATTCTATATATACTACATTTTCTTGATCAACATCATGAAAATGGCGCCCAAAGCAATTTACAAATTCATCGCAATATGATTCAAAATCACAACATTCTTCAATGAGATAGAAAAAGCAATCCAAAAATTCATATGGAATAGTAAAAGACCTTGAACAGCAGAAAGCAATCATTAGTAGGCAGAACAGCATTGGAGGAATATCAGTACCAAACTTAAACTATTACAAAGCTATAGTATAGTAGTGAAAACAGCTTTGTACTGGCACAAAAGTAGGCCTGCGGATCAATGGAACAGAGTAGAAGACCTAGAAATGAACCCACACATATCCTTCTAATACTTGATAAGAGAGGCAAAAACATAGGCTAGAAGAAAGACAGCCTCTTTAACAAATGGTGCTGGCAAAACTGGATATCTGCATACAGAAAACTGAAAGTAGATCCTCATATGTCACCTTGTACCAGCATCAATTAAGAATGGACCAGAGAACTCAATGTAAGACTTAGAAACCATGAAATGTGTAGTCTTAAATGCTGATAGCTCTTCTACAGAGAAATAGTCTTAGATTTACCATTTCATATCCCAAGACCACTACTCTAGTCATTTCTTCTGCTACTTACTCTTTTTTTTTTTTTTGGGTCCGGTCATGGGGCCTGAACTCTGGGCCTAGGCGCTGTCCCTCAGCTCTTCAGCTCAAGGCTAGCGCTCTACCACTTGAGCCACAGCACCACTTCCGGCTTTTTTCTTTTTGCTTATGTGGTGCTGAGGAATGGAACCCAGGGCCTCATGCATGCAAGGCAAGTGCTCTACCACTGAGCCACCTTCCCAGCCCCTGCTACTTACTCTTTTATTCTTAAATAACATGCATAGATTTTGTTATTAATTTTAGATAATTGAAATAATTTGTTAAATCAGGCCCCAGTTGCCCAGGGCTTTTATTATTTAATCAAGAGATTGCCACCTAAACACTTTTAGTAATATGAAATTCTAGACATTTACAAGAAGAACAGTTTTTCAGCATAGATCATACTGTTTGTACAAATAGTTTGGGCATGGTAAATCATTCATTACTTATCTTGAATTCTAAGATACCAGCAAAGGGCTGAAAGTCCAACTTTGTAAGCAAGACACTTAATGCAGAGTGGTCAGGTCTATTATATGTCATTTGTTTGCAGCAAGATGGTTTTGGTAAAGGTCTTTCACACGAGCAAAGTCAATATTTTTATTACATCAAAGTAATATAATTATGTCTCTTTTCTTGTGTAACTTTTGTTTGCCCTAGTGTCAATTCTTTCAAATTTTGTTATTTGCTTGCTTAATTTTCTTGGAGACTATTACTAACTCCCAACTCCTACAGAAATCAAGAAGAGTGCTAAATAGTGAGGTTTGAAAGTTGACCTGGGGCTATATTGTAGGAAGATTTGTGTACTGTCACTGTGGATGTTTGTACCCCTCTAGTTTCCTATGATGAAATTTGAACTCTCAGTGTGTTGTTATTGGGAAGTGGGGCCTATACAAGGTCATTGGGTCATCTTGAATGAGATTAGGGCTCTTAACAAAAGAAACTCCACAGAGCTTGCTTTCTCTCTGTTTACTGGGAGGGAATGTGAAGAGAGAACCATACAGAACTAAGAAGCAGACCCTCTCAGTAAACACATCTGCCAGAGTCTGGTCTTGGACTTCCCAGTTACCAGAATTGTGCAAAACATTGTTTATTGTTTGAGCCACTCCACCTATAGTGTTGTTAAAACTGCCAGAACTAGAGAGCTACTATATAATTCAGCTATACTACTCTTAGGTATTTTATCTGAAGGAAGATAAATAAGCATACAGTAAAGATATCTGCACATCCATGTTCACTGAGCACTATTCACAATGGCTAAGCTATGAAACCAGCATCAGCCAATGAATGGATAAACAAAATGTGGTATATATATACATAATATAGTATTATCCAACCATAAAGAAGAATTATTTCATGTGAGGGAAAATGGGTGGAACTAGAGATTATCACATTGAGCAAGATATGCCATAGCATATCTTCCTTCAGATAAAATACCTAAGAGTAGTATAACTGGATTATATGGTAGCTCTCTCTTCTTAGTTTTTTGGGGAACAGTGATTTTCACAGTGACTACACTAATTTATATTCCCACCAAAAATGGATAAAAGGGGGCTGGGAAGGTGGCTCGGTGGTAGAGTGCTTGCCCTACATGCATGAGGTCCTGGGTTTGATTCCTCAGCACCACATAAGCAGAAAAAAGCTGGAAGTGGTGCTGTGGCTCAAGTGGTAGAGCACTAGCCTTGAGCTGAAGAGCTGAGGGACAGTGCCCAGGCCCAGAGTTTTGCCACCACGACTGACAAAAAAAAAGGATAAAGGCTCATTCCCTTCCCCCCCAATCTCACCAGCATTTGTTGATAGTTTTCTTGATAGCTATTCTGACTGATATGGAATATCAGTGTATGTTGTGATTCTCATTTCCTTTATGATTAAGGATGTTAGATATTTATTTCTTCATGTACTTACTATACAATTATACTTCTTCTTTTGAGAACTCTCTGTTCTATTCATTTGCTTATTTATTAATTGCATTAATTTCTCTTTCACTGTTTAACTTTTTAAGCTCTTGGATATTATGGAACCTTGTGTTATTGCTTAGTCTTTTCTGCTGTGGATGTCAAGCTACCACTTAAGCTATGGCTCCAGTCTAGATTTTTTGCTGGTTAACTGGAGACAAAGTCTTATGAACTTTCTGTTCAGGATGGCTTCAAAGTGTGGTTCTCACATCTCAGCCTCCTGAGTAGCTAGGATTGTACGTGTGAGCCATAGGCACCTGATTAAATAATTCTTCTTACACTAATCAGGTAAAATAATTTAGAGAGAATAAAAATTTAAGCATCTCCAGTACATTTCCCATGAAATAAAACCTTGCTAGTGAGTTTTGATAGGCCCAATGGAGGCTGAAAAAATTGTACATTGTGATGGAACTGGTCATCATCAGTGGGCCTCAGCCTGTAGTTCATAATCAAGAGCAACAGATCTGCTCATGGCCACAGATATGGATAATAATAATTGATAACATGTTAGTTTCTATTGCAGAGAAAAACAAAGCACGATCAATTTTGGCTTATAATTTCAGAAGTGGCAGTTCATGGATTCAGAGGTTTCAGAATATGAAACTCTGGATCCATTGCTCTGTAATGTGAGGCAGAATATTCTGGTAATAAAAGCATGTGGCAGAGGCTGCTCACCTTGTGATATCCAGGAAGCAGAGAGGAATAGGAAGGGGTCAGGACCAAGATATATCCTTTAAAAGCATGTTATCTGTGGCTTACTTCTTTTAACTAATCTTCACCTTCAACAGATATACCAACTCAAAACAGTTTATTCAGATTTTGAATCTATAAATTGGATTAAACTATTGATTAGGTCAAAGCCCTCATAATAGTCTCTGGAAATGCCCACACAGATCCACCCAGAGATATACTTTTCTGATTTTCAAAGAATCTTTCAATCCAGTCAAGTTGACAATTAAGATTGACTAACATAACTCTTAACCATCCAATGAAAGAAATATTATAATTAACTTCCTCTTACAAAGGCAACATGAAAAGGTCCCACAAATAGTAAGTGGAAGAATTCTCTTTAGCCTTGAGTTTTGCTATAAGTTGTTTCTGTTTTCTTTTTTAAAAATTAATTTTGCCATACCTATATATGGTTTTTGGCTAGATGGCTTTGAGCAAAGCATTTAATGTCATCATCATTAGATCTTTTCTTTCTTTCTTTTTTATTTTGACCAGTCCTGGGGCTTGAACTCAAGGCCTGGGCACTGTCCCTGAGTTTCTTTTGCTCAAGGCTAGCACTCTACCACTTGAGCCACAGTGCCACTCTGGCTTTTTCTATTTATGTGGTATGGAGAAATTGAACCCAGGGCTTCATGCATGCTAGGCACTCAACCACTAAGCCACATTCCCAGCCCTAGATCTCTTCTTTAAAAGATTCTTTAAAAATAAGTTTATTATAATTAACAAATATAAAATCTGGAAGACATTCTCAAGCATTTTTCAAAAAGAAAAAGCAGAACCCTTCCCTGTTTCTCCTCCCCATGAGATACAGAAAATAACTTGGCAGTAAAACAGTATAAACCCAAACATAAAATTCTCATTCATCTATTGGTCCTAAATAGTTCTAACACATTATGTCTTAAATGAAAGTCCACTAAAGTAGGAAACGAACAAACAGTTTGACATTTTTATAGTTTAACTTGCTTTCTATTGGCATTATGATACTCAACCAAAATGTTAGGGACAAGAACAAAAAAATATATAACTGCATGTGACAGACATTCAGAGTGCCCAACTACAAATACCCATAAGACTATTGGGTTTGGAATTAAACAGAGACTTTAAGAATAAGCCAAGGAAATCTATGTACATTTTAGCCTCTGTATCTGATTTAACATGTTTTTTCCTTATAAAGCTCTTAATGTGGCTTTTCTGTGTACTTTTATGCTCCAAATTCCAGGCACCAAGGCTATCTTTATTTGAGGTCTTGCAGATAGTTTTTCTGGCCAATCTCTATATTGGTTCAGATCTGCCACTTGCTACAGCCTTCTTTTACCATCTTGGTTTTCAATTCTTTCATCAGATAGTTACTATATATTTTTATGTGTTACAATTGCCTTGTCTTCCTGAAAACAGAGACTTTGTGTATGTTGTCTCATTTAGGAGTCCTAGCCACAGCTCAGTTCCTAGTGTAGACTAGACACTTTTAAATTCTTAGTGATTGAATGAAGAAAAAAATAACTTCGGTAGGAGGAATAAGCCTATAATGCAAACCGAGTATATAGACTAGTGATGAAAATCAGTATGTAGTGATGGCTGTATATTATCAGTTACTAAAGAGAGTGACCAAATATATAGTATAGTTATATATTTTACGTATTGATTACGTAGGAATTGAGTTCATCAGCAAGCCTATGTAATTTACAAGCAAGTATAAAATAGCTAAAAATTGATACTTGAGAATATATAAATATAAAAAGAGAAGGCTATGTAAAGGTCTAGAATAAATATTTAGACTGGAGAGTCCTACAAAGTTAATAAAATTGAGCTGTAAATGTAATTCTGTGCTTGCTGGGAGAGAAATAAAAAATGAAAATATGATCAGTCCTATGATGGTCATTGACCTGAGGGGAAACTCATTCTGGTCCTCTGGGAGGAATTTTTGTTTTTGATTTCATAGGCTCTCTCTCTTCTGCCCCTGAAAGAAATTTCTTTGAAGGCACAACACTTATTTTCTTCATGGCTTCTTGAGCAGCTTGGCAGCCTTCCAAAATCTGCAGCATTAGAAGGTCATAGATTTCCATGTTCTTTTCCTCTTCTGAAATTTTTGTCTCACTGTAATTTTAAAAAGTATGATCTTTTCCAGGGTTAAGATGATATGTGTGTGTATCTGAGTATGAGTGTGTGTATGTGTGTGTGTTTGTGAATGTCTTAAGTCTGCCAGGCCCTAACTCAATAGTGTCAAAATCCTCCAACAGACTGCTCCATTGCTGGCTCTACACCCACCAGCCTGATGCTCAGAGTGAGTCACTAGACTCAGCCTTTTGTTTGCAGGGGCTGCACACAAAGGTTAGCTGAGAAAATGAATGAAATTAAACCCTGAGTTGTGCCTGGTAGAACCCAAGTTCAATAAATGATACCATGAAATTCATATAAAATCACTGAGAATATCATGCATATTTGAAAAAACTCCTGTGTGTGGATGTGTGAATATTCTAGAGACTCCAGAAGAGATCAGACTTAGTTCACTTCTCTTACAAACAAAAAGAGGAAGGAAGACTTGAACTTATCACTGGTTAATAATAATTTCCTTTCTTGAAGTTTAATTTTGATGTTTTTTCTTATATTTTGCCTAACACAAGTAAACAGAGATAGTGTCCTAGCCTCCAATCTTTTTACTTAATGGATATGTACATATATATATATA
This sequence comes from Dipodomys merriami, assembly GCF_024711535.1. Lineage (NCBI taxonomy): Eukaryota > Metazoa > Chordata > Mammalia > Rodentia > Heteromyidae > Dipodomys > Dipodomys merriami. The sequence goes on along the minus strand of NW_027202271.1, from coordinate 44,678,631 downwards.
TATATATATATATATATAATTTAAGAGTGTCGATTTGTGTAATATTAAAAAATCATTATTTCTACATCATTATTCAAGTGAAAACAGAACAGGAAGCTGTGGAATTCATGGTCAAGAGTCAGGGATGACCTAACAGTTGAGGTTTAACTTAACAGTTGAGTGAAGGTTCCTCATCCTCTCTGCATTTCTACCAAGATTCTGAGCCCCTGTGCTCAGTTCAACCTAATGACTTGAAGATATTTCTCTATATCATTTTCAGAATGTGTGTCTTATCTCATTTGTCAAATTTGTAAATTAAAAAAAGGAAGGCACTGATTTAGCTGATAAACTCTGTGATCCCAGAGCAAATTCCTCTTGCCTGTCTAACTTATTTGAATCAGATTTATTTATTTGAGGAAAGTCTTGAGAAATACAGAGCATCTTTAGGATCACTTCAGACATGGAAGTTTCTGACAAAGTCTTGGGAGGACCAATGATTGGCTCCGTGATTACCAGCTCTGACAACAGAGGAACATCCTTATCTGTAATAGTAATTTCCTCTCTATTTTTTCTCTTGCAAGAAAATATTCTGGTAGCATAACAACTCTAAAATTGGATGTGCTGTATGTGTCTCATTATGGCTCTGTGGACAAAAGAACTAAAAACAATGGAAGTTCAAAAATAAAATTGTTTCCTTTCCTCTGGCAGTGTCAGAAGTGTAGACTCTTTTACCAGCAAAAGAAGGGTACTAATTGTGTGGTTGTAGAATACTCAGAATTGTAATTGGTAAAGGCTGAGTAGGAATTCTACAAAAAAACCCAGGGCATTTATCTCCATTTAAAATATTTAGATTTAGTAGTCTGTGGATGTTAAATTTTAAAGGTTTTAATGACCAATAGCCATCCAGAAGTGACATTGGCTTGGCTGCTGGACCACTCTGTTTTGGACATCTGGCATTTCACTGGGATCAGCAAGTTTCTGTCTTTAAATGATTGGCTTGGGAAAGCCAATCAAAGGAGCCACTCAGGGCTGTTCTTCCTGATTTGTGAAACACTATTATGCAATCCTGTACCAGGATCAGCAAGCCACATTTCTAGCACAGGCATTTTTGTAGCATCTGCCATAGGATTCATACCATGAGTCATAAAATGAAGATGAACATACTATTTTCCCCTTACTGAGTACTTAGTGTGTTAGATATAACTCAAAGTACTTTCACTATTATCATTTCATTTAATTCCTAGAGTTGATATTATTATAATGTCCATTTCATAGAAAAGAAATTAAGGTTAAGTGACACATTGTATGTATCATGGGGCACTCATATGAATCAGGTTTCTTCTTTCTTCTAAATTGCCATATATACTTCTCAAATATCTAAATAGTGATTATTGGCAATCCAGAGAATTGAAGTCTTGTGTTTTAGCCAGAGCTTTCTAGCTTTTTCCTTATGTGAACTTGGTCTTTTATGTGTCCAAGGTTATATTATTAACTTACTCATTATTAATGATTATTATCCAAGATTATATTATCTTTGGCATTGGTTCCCTACCAGTTCTCTACCCGAACTGTCTACTAATGTGGACAGTTGACCTGGATGTTTTTGGAGATTCCCCTTATCATCATATTTTATCAGTCTGTGATTAATGTGAGTTATTCAGGTAGTTTAGATAATTTAGGACAGCAGTAACTGTTGTGAGAGATACTTTATAGTAACACAGTGCATGATGGTATGCACAGAAGAGAAAGCCATAAATTAGGCATCAGATGACTTTCCCAAAGGAGGGAGAGAGCAGAGTGGTGTCTTGAACTGTTCAGGTTGCTATAACAAAATGCCATAGACTGAAGGTATTACAAACAATAGAAATGTATTTCTCATAGTTAAGGGGGCTGAGAGGATACCAGCAGATTTGGGGTCCAGTGAGGGCCCATCTCCTGATTAGTAAATAGCACTTTCTCAGTGTATCTTATATAATGTGCAGGTAGAATTAGAGTCTCTTCACAATTTTATAAGACACTAGTCTCATTAATGAGAACTCTTTCATGACCTAATCATTTCCCAAAGGGCCTACCTACTGGTAAGATGATATCATGTTTGGAAAAAAATATCATGTTTGGAAAAATATCATGTTTGGAAAAAATATATATATGTATTTTGAAGCAACACAACTATCTTGATCACCCTAGCTAGTAGTCTACTTACTACAAACATACTACAAACAATTCACTTCAGTATAGCATATCTAAGTTTTGCTTTTCTCATCTGAAACACATCCATATGAATCTCATACTTAATGTTTTGGAATTAAAATAATTATTTCATAGAAAATATTTTTTGAAAAAAACCTTTGTATATGCAAAGGCACAATTATTAGTATAATTACTAAAGAATATTAATAAACAATGACCAATAGTGGAGTAAAATATGTAATAACCATACAGGTCACAGAACAACTGATTACTGAAGCATGCATACTTGCTTCCTGCTGTAATGGAAGAACAGCAATGATTTCTTCTCTCTAGGTTTTAAGGTCCCTCTGAATGCCTCCTCAGATTCAGTTTTTGTGATGCTTCCTCCGGGGGGTAGATAGCTGGGACACAGGCCAGGACTCCAGATCCATCTTTGTTGTCACACCATAGTGAGGTTGAGCTGCTCACTTGTGTGTCTCAGTTTTTTGAAGTATGAGCAGAGTAAGGGACTTGGATTAGCTTATTTTTACCTCACTATGACCTAGTCCAATGCCTACACAAAGTCAGCATTCCATTAATGCTTTTTGGTAGACTGAAAGCCATTGAAGTCTCTTTATACATATGATACAGTTCGAATTCACTTAGGAGTGAATGAACACCAATAATGGTATAAAAGTTGGACAACAAAATGAAAACAAAACAAAAAAGAAAAATAGCAACTGCTTATTGAGAACAAGGATCTCAGCTAATGAAGTCATTGTTTGGCTATAAACACAATTGGACTCATATATTTTACCTTAATTGTCCTTTCCATGCTGAATTTGGACCTTTGGACCTAAGATAAACAAATGTTATTTGCAGCCTGGTTGACCTATCTCTCTGTTGATAGTTCAGTTTGGGCAACATTCTATTTTAATCTTTAGAGTGATGGTTTATTCATTGATTTAAATGTTATTGCTTTCCTGCACTAACCTGATAAAATGCTGGAATGGAAAAATGAAAGTATAAGAGTATTGACACCAGTTTTTATGCATATGTGTGCAGATACTGGGGCTTGAACTCAGGGCCTTCCACCTTACTTAGCTTTTTCACCTAAGACTAGAACTGTGCATGCAAGCTACAACTCCACCTCTGCTTTTGTTTTTTGTTTTTTTTTCAAGTATAAAAGAGTTTATTAATTTTTTTAATTGTGAAAATACCATACAGAGGGATTACAATTACATGGGCAAGGTAATGAGTACATTTCTTATCAAGCATTGTTGCCTCCTCCTTTGTTTCCCCTTCCCCTTCCCTTCCCTTCCCATCTCCTCCCCCCCCTTCTCTCCCCACCCCCAATGTTGGTATAATATGTGGAGGGGAAGGACAAAAACAAATTGTTTAAATAGGGATACAGGTGGACCCATTGCAACAATGAGAAGTACAAGTGGTTATGTCGAAAAACGCACTTCTGCTTTTGTTGATGATTAATTGGAGATAATAGTCTGACATTACTTTTCCTACTCAGGCTGGCTTCAAACTGTGATCCTGAGATCTCAGCAGGCATGAGCCACCAGTACCTGGCAAGAGTGTTGTGATTAATAATAAACTCATAAGATTAATTCATCTTAGAAAAAAAGATAGAAATCATTAACATACCAGAAATGGGGACAATTTATCTTTAATTGGACATCCATTAATCTTAAGCCAGTCAATTGTCAAAGCAAAGAACAAAATTCTAAAACATGTGCAACATTCTACAAATCCGTACTCAAAGGTTATGCTTAAGATGATGTAACAGAATTTTGTCTTATTTTGACAGCACCCTTGATATGGAGACCTACTGGGAGAATATGTAATAATGATGCTCAACTTGTACAAATTGGAAAAATTTCAGCAAATGTAGAAAAATTGAGACCTTTGTATGTACATTTGTCCTAATTCTCTGAACACTTCTTCAAGGAATCCTCACTATCAAAGGCAAATCAGATGTTTGTAAATTGCAAAGTTGTATGTACTAGTTTGCTAGGACTGGTAAAGCAAAGTACTACAGGCCTGAACTCTTTTTTCCCCAGGTCTAGAGGCTAGAAACCCAAGATCAAGGTGTTGGCAGTGCTTCCAAGGCCTTCCCCTGGGCTTGCTAGATGGCAGACTTAAAACTGAACCCTCACATGGCTGTGTCATCTCCCTTTGGAGAACACCAGTCATTTGGACTAGGAAACACTTAGGTTACCTCATTTTGCCTTCATTACCTCTTTAAAGGCCCTTTCTAGGGTAACTTAAAGGGACACAATCCAATCCATAACTCCGTGGCAAAATCCAAAGTTAGTGACTAAACAGATGATTTTTTTGTTGTTAAAGAGGAAGTAGGACCAAATAAAGATGGCAAAGAAAGTCTTAACTGGGAGGCCCATTTGGGCCAGGTGATGCAGGGCACTAGTAAGAGAAATGAATTCAGGGAGATCAATATTTTCTTTCCCTAGATCAGTGCTTGGCTTTTTCCATTGTTGATAGAGTATGAAAAACAAAACAGAATAAAATGAAATAATCATCTAAGCAACATGATCCCAGTACAAAGCGGAACTAGGCCAGGCACATATTACTGTTCTGGGTAATCAGAGGATGGCAGTTCCACTGCAGAATGGTTAAGGCATCCAGAGAGCTTTAATCAACCTAATCAGGTCATCCCTGGGACTAAAGGGGTTCTGGTTACATATCTTCAAAAGCTCTGAACTACTTTCTGCATCCACAGGCTAAAAGGGTTATTAAATTAGTTGCACAGAGAGACAGAATTAATACTACTTGATTGAGCTAAGATCATCATATTCTAAAAAGCAATTAAAATCGTTCTGACCTTTGAAAAGTAAATCACTCAATTTTTATGTTACATTTGAATCAGAGAGAAATCAAACAGTGAATTTAATAAGTATGGATGAGTTATGCAACTAAAGAACTTTTGGTGGACTTTAATATATAATTTTCTTTAAAAACTAATTTAGTGGTTCTAAAAGTTCACATCTTTACATTCCATTTTAGATTCAAGGCTGGCACTTCATATGTGTGACTATATCCCAATTCATATTTGTACCTACAGATACTAAAATATGTGTCTTCATAGATATTGGCCAAAACTGAATTGATTGCTCATTTCCCCAAGTGTTCAGGTGTCATATTCTTTGTCACTTTAATTGGCTGCACAGGAAAACAAGCAAACTGACATCTCAGAAGCAAAAATACGTGTTAAAAGCTGAGTATTCAAGTATTAGAACTTGAGTCAGAGTGGACTCCCATATTTGTAGAATTTAATCACTCTGACATTGAACATTACACATTTGAAGAGAGCTTCAGCAAAACAGGTACAAAGAAAATACTAAGGTGGGGGAGATGGGAGGGGAGGAATGGTAAGGGGAAAAAAAGGAGGAAGCTTTGATAAGAAATGTACTTGATAAGAAATGCTTGATAAGAAATGTACTCATTACCTTGCTCATGTAATTATAACCCCTCTGTATGGTATTTTCATAATAAAAAACTTATTAATAAAAAATGAACAAAAAAGAAAAAGAAAATGCTGAGGACAGGTAGGAAGAAATGACAAGAGTCAGGAAATGAACCATCTTCAAAGATCCTGAAAATATTACCATATAGCTATTTGGGATAGATAACTGATGCACAGTAATAAAAGAAGCATTAAATCGCATGGCTAGCTTCTATTAAAGAGGGAAGATCAGTATGGAATGTAACATGGTACCCCTGGAAAACTAAGTTGTAGGAACTCTTCTATTCATTCACTTATTAATCCCTACATATATCAAGTGCCTGCTATTTATTCATTTCCCAGCACCTATTTATAGGAGTGCCCTCTCTCCTAGGCACTAGTCTAGACTCTAGGAACACGTGTACCTTCTCATGACATAAATGTCTGTCCTTGTGCTGCTCACACCTCACTTGGGGGAAACATGCTAAATGCAGAATGTTTCTGCAGACAATGTTCAGTATGGTGGGGAAAATAAGGCAGTGTGAGAAAGAGAGAGATAGTAAGTGCCTATCCTCACAAAATTTATACCTACTAGCCCAAGGTGAAGACAGGTGTACAGTGGTGGGGTGACCAAGCAGCAAGGTGGTACAGTGCACTTTGAATAGACACCATTGGTTGGCCCAGGGAAAGGGAATTCTGGGGGCAAAGGCAAGCCTCAGGAAGCATCATGGAATTGTTACTGGTGGTAGGCTGTTACCCATATACCTTGGATTTGGTTACAACATCTAAGATGCTGGCCCTGCTCTGGATGTAGAAGAGCCATCAAAATTGGGAAGATAGTGAGGAGTGATTTATTAGCAAAGTAGAATGATACCTTAAGAGATGAACTGTATAGTTCAGGTAGCTTGGCTTCTAGGCAAAGTGAAGCTATTGGATAGCATGAAACTGGCCCTCCCTTTTATGGTCCTACCCGGTGACCCTCCCCTTGTGGTCCTTTGTCACTGCAGATTGTTGGTGTGGAAAGCACATACCTTCATTCTTAGGCCTTTCTCTTTGGCCTTTCCCATTTGTTTCTCATGGTTCTCCTCAATTTATTCCTTTTCTGGAGAGTGGGCTCCATAAGAGGCATATGTCCGTTATAATCATCAGCATAGGATATGGACTATTATGTCAATTGTTGGTCCAGAGTCTGAACTATCTGGAGATTTTAAAATGGACTCTTGTAGCCTTGGCATCTTTCAGTTCCTGCTCATGACTTCCAATCTGCTTACCATGATTAAGCTAATGGCCTTGTATCATTATGGAGTCCACTCTGCACATCAAAGTTAAACTAGCAAGGGCCAAATTCCATTCCCAGGAAAGGCAAAAAGATCAAATGCGCAGGCTCTGTCTTCCCAGCTGAGCAGCCTCTGCTAAGTGGCAAAGCTATTAGAGAATGGCTACACCTAGTGATCCAACCTGATTAAATAGGCCCTGATATCTTCCACACTGTCAGTCCTTACTTGAACTGTCTACTTCACCCCAGGATGTATACTTTTACTTTCCTAATTGCAATGTTATTACTCCTTGTAGTTCTTTAGCTGTACCTGGGACAACATCCTAATCTTAAACATGGTACTCAGTAATGAGGGAACATCTAGAACACTTCATACGCTGATAATAAGGAGCAAGTGGGAGGAAAAGAAAGCAGATCTGGCCAGGCAAGCAGTCATGGTAGTTGCATAGATTGTGGAAAGCAAAAAGGGCTTAGGTGAAAGAATAAAATAGCTTTGATAGAAATAAATAGAAGAATAAGGAAAAGGAACCAAGATGAAAAGAAAAAAATGAAGAACTTAAGTTTTTACTCCAATATGATGTATTATTGATGGTTTAGCATCTGTACTTAAAACTTTTGAATTTTACCATGGTGGGAAAGCAGTGTACATTGAGTAGACTTTTTAAATCTTATCCTCCCCAATCCCCCAGACTTGCAATATGTCTCTAGAGACTCTCCCTATTCTGGGACATTACAGAAGCTGTGGCTGCCAGTCATCCACACAGTCATGGGGGAGACAATGGACACTCCTCAGCAGACTGTATTGCACTGTTTATTGGATTCAGATACTCTCAGCATATAAAATAGACTCTGGGTAAGATGATTCTGCCTCATTGGGAGCTCATATAAATGTTTGGAGCATGCTTAGGATAGTCTAGGCTAAGTTGTATTATATGGTTGAATCTTATGTGAATACTATAAACATGTTATATGCATTTTCTACTCATGGTACACACATATGTATACTCACATGCATATGTGAGTATGTACCCATGTATTTGGTGATACTGAGTTTTGAACTCGGGAGTTTGAACTTGAAATAAGCCCTGTACTGCTTGAGTCACACCTGCAGCGCCTTTTGCTTTAATTTATTTTTCATCTATGATCTCTGTTTTGTCCAGGGCCAGCTTCAACCCATCGTATCTCTACTTTCCAAGTAGATAGGAGTACAGACATTAGTCAGCAGGGCTAGCCGTCGACTAATAATATTTTCAACTTCTAATGCATTTATCAGCTATAACTCCATTATAAATCAAGGATCACCTTACATAATCAATCAATTCACTGGGCATGCTCCCTGGTGTGATATATCATTTGCCCTGAAGCTATATTAGTCCTAAAGCCTGTAAGCATTCCTATGTGGCTGGAGGTCTACAAATCCAGTTGGAGTGGCAATAAGGATGAAAAGGTAGCTTAGAAATTCTTCCATGTGGAAGTACACAGGGATGTGCACTTGCTTGTGTGCACCTCTTTCAATTAGTGAGCTATAGTCTGAAATGTCATCAATTAATGCTTTGAAATAACTCTTCAAATAATGTTTTTATATTCCAAGTCTTAGTGTACCCCCCCCCCGACATTTCCTCTTGCACACTCAGCAGTATTCAAGAACAAAAGCCAAACAGAATCTGCTGTTGCAGTTTTCCATCAGCTAGTGCTATGAGAATGATGGGCAAACTGAATTGCAGTGGTATTATTAAAATTCATGAACCAGAGAATTACTGGCATGTAATATTCAAACCTGCAAGGGTGCTAAGTATCTTTGACATATTCCTTAAAGCGTCAAGCATTTTGGGGGGAAAAAGCCATGTTAGAAGTGTGTTGGGAACATATTGGATTTTCCTAAAGCATATGGTGATGAAATAGAGTATCATTTTATGAGAAAATATTGTCATACTGGCTTCCTGGTCCGACATGCCGTAGTCATTTCATATTTAATTTTGTAGTTGCCTTTCTTTGGTGCCCTTTATTTCAGGATGAATTTCATTTGGGTTTTGGAAGAATGTCATTGTTTCCCCTTTCTTTTTTTTCCCCAGACCATCCCTTTGTCTTTATTCTTTCTTTCAGAGTCTTTTGTTCTCTACAATAAAGTCTTTCTACTGAGGTTTAAGACCAGGAGGTGCAGGCTTTGATCAAGTTTTTGCTTTGAGGACACTTAGAGGGTTTTTATCTTCCAGCCCTTTCTCCCCTACATGGTTTGTGTTTCACCATTTTTCTGAAGTAGTTGCTTTTATCTCAGGCCCTGCTGGGTTGCTAGAATGGAAGTGGCTCTTCTCTAGCTTACATTTGAAAAAAAAATTCCAAGAAAATGGATGAGTAGAAAAAAAATATTCCCTAAGGCTTTTTACCACATTCTCTATTTGGTTCCCTTAGGCTCTTTTTAAACTTTGAACATGTTCCCAGAGCTGGCCAAACCCACATCACCCACTTGCAGGCAATGTTGTGGGTTGGCATCCTCCATGGGTGTCTGGTTGGTAATTTACAAATTCCTGGAACTGTCATATTGAACTATTTACTCAGGCCACTAAGAAGTAATGCATACTTCCCTAAGGGATTTTTTTTATTATTATTTTAGTGTTTCTGGTTGGCTGTGAGTTCTGTGGAACCCCACTCTCAATGATTAAGAACTGGTGAGCTTTGGTTAAACTGTGCTTCAGCCCATTGCCCTGCTAGAGACAGCTGGTGCAACATGTAATTCTCTCCTTTTTCCCCATGAGGACAATGGAGGCCTGCCCGAAAGAACTTTGGAACACAACAGTGTTAACATTTCCCATTGGAAAATGGGATGAGGAAATATGGCAGAAACCTGGGGCCAGAGCAAAGATCAGGCAGCTCTACATCACTTAGGCTATATGCAGGCTGTTGGGAAGAGAGCCCTCTCTGACGTGGAGTCAGCCAGAGATAGCAAATTACAGTGTATGCAGAGGAGTTAGGAAGATTGGGTCAGTAAACATTCCTGCAAACCAGCAAGTGTCTAGAGGAATTGTCTATATATAAATCATTAAGCATGCTATTTAAAAACCCTATGAAATTATGCTAAAATTTTATTTAACACTTAAAAAAATTAAGTGGGCTAGTCATCCCCAGCAAGATGATCCCCAAAAGAGGCTTAACGTTCAATAGTAAAAATAAGGAATGCATTTATTAGAGGGATACAATAAGAAAACAAAATACTTAGTATGCTATGCAAAATCTTTTTTTTTTTTTTTTTGGGTCCGGTCGGGGGGCCTGAACTCTGGGCCTGAGCGCTGTCCCTCAGCTCTTCAGCTCAAGGCTAGCACTCTACCACTTGAGCCACAGCACCATTTCCGGCTTTTTAAAATTTTTTTTCTGCTTATGTGGTGCTGAGGAATTGAACCCAGGGCCTCATGCATTCAAGGCAAGCGCTCTACCACTGAGCCACCTTCCCAGCCCAGCTATGCAAAATCTTAATAGTCCAAGAGTTCTTGTGTTCATGATCTTCTTCCTCTCTCTATTCTTTCCAGCACACTCATAACTGCATGCCTCCTATGTCCTATGCCATTTATACACTTTGTGGACTTTTGGTTTGTGATCCAATCTGTCTCTCTCATAGCTTGGGATGACAGATATGTGCCACTGTACCTGAATATATGGGTTGAAAAGGAATGCCAAGAACTTTTCTGCCTGTGCTAGCTTCAAATCGTGATCCTCCCATTTTCTGCCTTCTAAGTAGCTAGGATTACAGGTATAAGGCTTTGAACATTTGACTTGGAGGTGGTTGTTATTACTTCCGGGTTTTCAAGTACTGTGTAGGAGGCCCAGTGTAGTTATTATAGCAGGAGATGCAGATCAATGTGATTAGCAGGGCTGTAGACTCCAAATTCCTGCACTTTTGCCTTGTGTTGGATAACTCTATAACTTTATAGATTTGAAGTGGGGGCCAGGTATAGTTCAAGGTGTTTGTGATCATCCATCTTCAAAAACAAGACAGATTCTTCTAACATGTCAGATAAATAGTAGAATAATATTATACTCATTCTGAAGTTGTCTTAGATCTACAATCCTCTTGTCTTCATCTAGTTGTTTGTTTTATAAATGGCTGAGCAGTTATGCCAGAGAATTATCACCTATATTGGAGACTTTTTAAAAAGTCAGAAAAAATTTTGTATCTTAAGGAAGGTAGTTGATGCCTCATTTCTCCCTTAACATCAATGTGTTTTAATAGTTTTGACTACCATTAAACATGAATGAAAAATGAAAAATGAATTATTACAGTTTAAAGGAGTAAATAGATCCTGATATATATGTACATATATACATATATATAAGGACACACACACACACACACACACACATATATATGTAGGTTCTATATATATATTATATATGCATATATATAATTAGCAATTGAAATTGCTTTCAAAATGACTCAGAAACCATTTTTTTTGTATTTGTTTCTCTCCCTTTTATGTGCGAATGCCCATGAGAAGTAAATGGAAACCTAAGTGATTTCCTCAGATTTTAGAGTTAGCAATAAAATACTGGGTTTGGAGAATTTAGGCTGGGAAAACTTCCATTCTCTTTTCTCTGGCGTTTCTATTTCTCTGAATTCTCTACTGGTTCATATAGTTTTCTGGCACAGCTCTTAGAAATGTGTCACTCATGAAATGAGGTATTGATTCCCTGGTTTATCCCTTTGCTCCTCCCGACTCAAACTTCCTTTCACTTTCCACAGAAGGAAAGGGAAAAAAATGAACTACTGGAACTGAATACTGAAATGATGAGAGAAACAAAGGCTGCAAGCCGGAATACTGACCTGTGCTAGCTAGCTTTCAGTTCATTCTAATGATCACAGTAAGGCAGATTTATATAGAAACAGCTTAGTCTTGATGTATTATGAAAACCACCATGAACACTGGTAGTTAGATGTATATCATAAATAACAAAAGATAGTCTCCACAATCTAAAAATGATTCCTGAGCCTTCAGTAGATAGTCACACAAATTCACATGTTTTCATAGGCTGCTGAGTTATTTATGACAGTGATAAGGGTCAGGTATATGAGACAATGATAGTTTTCCTGGAATGTGATAACATTGAAAGCTTATGCCCTACTCACAAGCTGTATGCATTGCTCCCACTGGTTGCTTCCAAATAGGAATCCTATCTGCGCCATACAAAACTGATTTCAAGAGTTTTTTTTCAAGGTGCACATCTCAATTTAATGCTGGAATTCTTTTCAATGGTTATTCTCTGGTGCAAAGAACCCATATACTGGTAGGTTTCAGCTTGTAATGAGCTGAGTTTTCCCTTACATAGAGGATAACATTGTATTTATTTACTTATTTTTTAATTTTTAAAATTTATTTTTATTATATATTTTTTATTGTAAAGATACTGTACAGAGGGGTTACAGTTACATGAATAAGGTAATGAATATCTTTATTTTTATTTATTTTGGTGGTACTAGAGTTTGCACTTGCTAGACAGATGCTCAACCACTTAAGCCGTGCCTCTAGTCCACCTTTTCTTTGGCTTTTTAAGTTATTTTTCATGTCGAGCCTCATAATTCTTCCTGAGGCAGATTGTGCTGTGATCCTTTTACTGTCTACCTATCATGTAAGTAATACCACAGACACATTTTATTTGCATGTTATTGACGGAAACAGGTTCTGACTAACATTTTTCCCTGCCTGGCCTCAAACTGAAATTTCTAGATCTCTGCTTCTGGAGTATCTGGGATTATAAGTGTGGCCCACCACCTGGGTATTTTTTATTTTTTAATTTTATTCTAAAGTCAAAAGACAATAATGAAGTTCTGAGAGCCTAAGAATACACCATGAGACATAATTATTTCAAAGAAATCTGTTCTTTGAGGCTCCAAATAAACATTATCTAGAAAGCAAACAAAGGATCTCAATTTAGATTCAAATGAATAGTGCTAATAACTTTAGAACAAGGATAGAAGTTGTTGTTAGGGTTTGGATATGGTAGTGTGCACCAAAAGAAGAGGTGACTGGATCCTTAGGGCTGTGATCTGATCCATTGATGGCTTCATAGTTATTGCCATTATTTCAAGGTGGAGGAAATTAAGAGGTGAGGCCACCTCGGAGGAAATAACTCAGGCATTCTGTGCTGGGTCTATCATGTCCCTGTTGTCTTCCTGTTTCTCTCTCTGCTTCCTAGCTGCCATGAGGTGAGCAGCCCTCTTCCTCCACACATCTGCCATGATGTTTTGGCCCTGCCAGTGACCTCAAAGTAATGAAGCAAGTCTACCATGGACTGACTGAAAGTTCCGTACCTGAAATCTTTCCACCTTGAAGTTTCTTTCAGGAATTCAGTCATAGTGGTAGAAAACTGACTAACATAAGAACATAGTGTACAATGAGTAAAAATGAGTAACATCTTACTAGTTTTTCATGGCTGTTTTTGAGCTCTATGTCAGTTATCTTATTTTATTTATTTATTTATTTTTGCTGGTTGTGGAGTCTGAACTCAGGGCCTGGGCACTGTCCTTGAGCCTCTCTGTGCTCAAGGCTAGAGCCACAGCACCACTTCTAGCTTTTTCTGTGTATGTGGTACTGAGGAATTGAACCCAGGGCTTCATGCATGCCAGGCAAGCACTCTATTGCTAAGCCACATTCCCAGCCCTCTGTCAGTTATTTTAGAAACCAAAGGTCACATATATGCTGTCCAATATGGCTTCACAGAGTACTGAAACAAATATGTAAATTCATAGTGGTGCTTGCAACAACTTTAGCAACAGGTCTGTCATAGATAACTACCAACTAGAACAGCTTTTGCTTTAAAAAAGAGCAGTACAGATACATTGATGCACACTGGCTCATACCATACTTTTGCTGCTCGGCTACTCCAAGTATAGACCTCACACCAGTGTAATAGTATTACCTTGTTAGAAATGAAGAAATTTCAGAACCTTCTCAGACTTACTGGATCAAAGTCTATATTTTAACAGAATCTCCAATATGCCTGTAATATGCCTATTACAGTTTAAAGAGCATTGCCTTGGGAAACTTTATCTTGCTCTTTGCATTCTACCATATTTTACATTCAAGTGATTGAAATCTTACTTTTGTCACTTCAATTAGACTGTGAATTTACTGAGAGCAAAAGTTACGCTTAAAAATTCATCTTACGATGCTTAGCGTTTTGGCTGTAATAAAGATCGCAAAGTTTGTGTTGAATAAAATGGAAGGTAATTAAAAATTGTCATAGCAGTTATTGTACTCATTAGGTTCATTTTCTTCTATGTGCCTGATGTGGGTTTAAATATTTTACAAATTGTATTTTATTTAGTCCTCGCAATAACATAAAAGATAGGAATCATCATCATGTTAATGGTGCAGGAGGAAGAGCTGAGGAAGTTTGTAGAAGACATCTAGGGGCAGAGAGAAGACCCAGCTTTGATGCCCCACTGTTCTGTAATATAATCAGAGGTGCTCAAAGAAAATAAGAGAGGGACATTGGAAGACAATGATTTCCAGCTTATAAGCCTGAGAGAGACTAGAAGAATGTTTTATTCTTACTGGCATTGGAGGACTCATCTATAACTGTCTTGGGAATCTTATCTTGGAGATAAAATACTTCTTTTGACAATAGCAACTTTCTGCTGCTTAATACTCACCCTTGACCAGAAGATGGAGCACTTTTGTCTTCCTGCTTTATTGATTCATCTTCCTGGAGATGAAAAAGCTAGAAAGAACATTTTTATCCTTTGACAGACATTTTTCCTTTCCTCCTAAAGAAGCAAAAGGAATGAAGAACTCAGCTAAAAGCAGGAAAGATGATTTAGAGTGTAGATAGAAAAAAAAGAGAACAATGTTACTCTACTTTTCAGACCCTTTGAGTGGGAAGCAAAGAGCTAGCTACATTTTGCAGCAGCACTAGTAGTGGAAGGAGGTCACCAAACAGTATTATCATGATGATGATAGGCAGTGTGTGATTATTTGTAATATATGGTCCTGGCTAGGGCTTGGAGTGTTATCATGTTGCTGTTCAATAAGAAAGCAGGAGCTTCTGTTTTGTGTACTGGGACAGAAACCAACCTAAGTATGCACATAAAACATGAAATGAAAAGCTTAATGGGCAAGCTTTGAGATATTTGAAATTGACCTTTGGCAAAGAAGTATGGTCACTACAACCTAAGGAACCCACTGAAGAATGTTATGGGCAGAATCTGAGCATATGGTTGACAACAGGTTAATTGTAAAACATCAAGCTCAAACATATATCGTCAAAAGTAGATGAACATGTCTCATGAGAAATCTCTTAGATTTGAGGATTAATTAGTGCCTTATAATAATTTATTTAAGATCCATATGGAACCACACATCTAAACTTCTATAATTATCTCTTCTGGGATAGTAACACTTTAAAAATTTTAGTTTTCTTTTTGGTTGATTTAACTTTTATATCTTTTGATTGGCTACTTAAGTAATTTGAACAGCTACTTCAAATACAAAAATTGAGCCTAAACATATATTAAAATCTGTTTCAGCATGATATTCAGAAACTCATAATTTAGGATATAGGATAATTTAAATCATGGAAATGCATGCTTTAAACCTTGGGTTCTATTTTATTATATGAAAGACAAAACTTATTATGCTTACTGGTAAGTATTTTAACTATCAAAGTGTTTTATGCATAAAAATACTAAAGACTAATCAGAATGTTCTTTTTATACAAAGAGACTTCTAAAATGCCTTTGTAGTTTTCTACTTAGGACTTGAATTGTAAAAAGAACTCTAGCTTTGAATTAAGACTGTCTTCAATTCTGGAGGAAATATCAATTGCCTCCAAATCCAGACAGTGCTTACCACCTTCTATTCCCTTTTAAGAGCTCCAGAGCTAGGGTAAGGCTGCCTCTTTGGTGATTAGGGTTTAACTTTGGACACTGGTTTGAAGTGACACTTTTGAAATCTGCAATTACATGGCCTAAGATAAATTATGCAATGCCTCTGCTTCTCCCATTCACTATTTGTAAATGAAGAGCAATAAGTCACATTCCATTGCAAGGAAAGATTGGACTCAATGAGATAATGCAGGTACAGGACTTGACTTCATGATTTTCTCCAAAATAAGTGCCCTTAAAACAGTTCACTTTTTTTTTTAATTATCAAGAGTAGGAGTCTAGTACTCACTGGCTTAATTTAGTCATTAAGTAAATCAACAGGAGTTAATTGCTACAATTTAATTTGGTTTTTGAAATAGCATCACTATACTTATAGATATATATAAACAAGAAGAAAAGGCTCGTTCAAGGTCTTAGAGTGAGAGAGGACATTTATATACATAATGAATGGATATATAGACCCATGAAAAATTTTTCCCTGCAAACATGTACCTCTACAATGCAAGGCATAAACAACCCTCAAGTAAGATTAGAAATCTTACACACATGTTTTGTGTGCTTCCTTGGTTTAATTCCTGCCTACCACTCAGTAAGCTACCGGACCTTTGGCATTGGGGTCTCTTTTATTGATTTCTTTGATTGTGAAAGGGAATAAATACAGGGTTTTGAGTGGTTTGAGGATCAAATAAGAATTCATACAAAGTGTAGTACACTTTATTATGGAAATCACTGGGTAGGACTTATCTTTCAAGGATTCCATCTTAAGGGCCTTCTTATTGGTAACATGCCAATAAATGGAGTGTGAATCTATTCACCTTTAACACTCTGATTTACTATATGCCTTTAAGTTTGTGTATGATCAATGTTGAAATTTCAATGTTGAAATTAAGTGACTTAATAATAGAAAAGTCTACCTTTGTTGAGACAAAACATATCCACCAGAAGATTGTATTTTTGAACAAGATTTAATAATATTGAGAATTAGAATTGTATCTTATGCGTACTCATGTTCCTCACCTATCTGCATCGTATGCATGAATATTAAATTCTGGTGATATGAAAAATTAATAGTCTATAAACACTCACCAATTCTGAGAAAGAGAAAGCTTACTTGGTGTCCTAAATGCCCTACTTTAGAGGAGACAATTTAATGAGTGGATAAAATATATGATTCACCATTACTAAAGTGCATTAGAAAATATGTTTTGGCTTTGCTTTAAACCTTTATAGGATTAAATATCTTTTCGTCAGGTTTACATTTGCTTTCTTCTATTCATCAGTACAAAGTATATTAAAGCAAAAGATGAAAGACTTGCTATAAAACACCTAAAATCTGCCTCGTGGTGATTATAACAGAAATCATCCATTACAACTTTATAATTAAAGCCTTGATGAAATACACATATTAAGTGAGGCTTTTTTAGAAGTCTCCCTTTCTTCATTCCCTTTTAGGAGAATAATTCATTTAACTGAAACTGACAGCGGGAAGGAAATGTATCCAGTCTCAAACTTTGGTTTGAAAACAATTAAGTTCTGCCTTTTCCAAAATATCTGTTGTGCAATTAATGAGGAACTTGGCTAGAGCAAGATTGTTGACACAATGTCGCTAGACGTTTTGACTATTTTTAGTTATTATGCTGTTTGTGCTTAATAACATTTAACACACTTACTTACATGTGTTATCCCTTTAAGATGTAAAGAAGAAACAGTATTTCTTTTGGAAAATGTCCAGTTTTCAGTAAACAAGATAAAACAGGACACCAAACATATACTGCAATTTGGAAGAAATACATATGTTTATTGACTGGAACTGGGGATGAAATTGTATTTAGGATACAACGTCATAACTTAAAAATCTTACTCTGAAGAAATAAAAATTCTCATTTATAAAACATTTCATCCTTTCCTCTTTACTTTTAAATGTATCAGAGTCACTGATAGTGGCCTAAAAAGTTTGTATCTGGTAGGGAACATTAAAGGAATGACTCTAATAACAGAAGGACTTTTAACTATCATTATTAGAAATATAGGGGTCTCCAAAGACCTTGGAAATGCTTGAAAACATTCCTGCTTTAGAAGATTATTCCTATTAGGATGTTTCTCACCATGTTTTTTCTCCTGAGCAGTAAAAGATCATCTGTGCTTGTTAAGTACTATACATTTCTAATGAATGAGCATGCATTAACAATATGGTGAGTACCAGAATCCTTGGGCTTCAACGTCTCAGTTTTGTTTACCTCCCACAAGTAAACACTATATCCAAATCTGAGCCTGCATGGTGGAGCTTAAGCTTCTGCCCTGGCCTACCCTGAAATTTTCAGACCTGTCAGTGGATCTGCCCTATTGATGCCCTCGTATATGTTCAGGATCTTAATACATACATAGACAGCTTCTCAGTGATTGTGTTCACTTATGTATGCAACGTGATGAAAACTCTTTACTTGCTGTAGACTCACTTTGTCATTTATTGAGATGATAACACTGAAGGAGAAATGGATTAGGATTGAGGAAATGATGTGTATGATTATTTTAGTAGTCATGTGTATGATTATTTAGTAAGTGGAACTTTAAATAAAAGGAAACTTTATAGAGAGATTTATAAAGATAAAAATAAAATTTTGATGGTACTCAAAGCTCTACTTTGAGTTATTTGGGTAGTTAATTGGAGCTAAGAGTCTCACAGACCTTCCTATCCATGCTATCAACTATGATCCTCAGATCTCAGCTATCTGAGTAGCTAGGATTATAGGCGTGAGCCACTGGTGCCTAGTCATGATCCTTTCAATTTGATCTTCCTGCTGTAGCTAGGCTGACAGGTGCTAGACACTATACTTAGATATTTTTCTGTTCAGATAAAGTGTCACAAACATTTTTTGCTCAGGTTGGTCTAGAACTATAATTCTCCAAAGTAGCTAAGATTATAGACAAGAATCATTGCTGACTTACAAGAAAAAATAATGTTCTCAATTTGTAGTCTATGTGAACTAGCCTGTATTTTTTTGCTCATAGAATGCTTTCTCAAGAATAGAAACTGTGTTGAGGTATACATACTAGGAGGGGTTAAATTCACTTACCAGGGAGAGATCTTTTTGTTATGAATGATTCAGCTACATGACTAAACCAACCTACATAGCTATCATGATCTTGACAGAATGTTCTGATAAACGTTAGCCTCGTGAACACTAAGGGTACATTCAGAGGGAAATAAGTTTGTCTTAACTGACAACTCAGATGAACTTTGAACAGATGCCCAGGAAATTGTTTAGAAGCTGTATTTGTATTTGCTGAAAAGATAGATGACATCAGTTTTCAGCATCTCCCTTGGATATAGAAGAAAAATGTAACCAGTACAAAAGTATTTGTTGACCCTCTATCATCCTTCAGGTAGAGAAAAAATAAATTAAATGAATGTTTCAACATGTGTGGCCCTAGACATATCATTTCAAACTTTGTAAAAAGGAAGAAGCATAAAACTTTGAAGGGACTGTCTTGTGATTAACACCTGGAGCAAATTCCAAGAGGTGGAATACAATGTTGTCATTGTTCATCTCTTGGTCATAATATTTGTTTTTTTTAAATTTAATTTAATTTTATTTGTGAACATACTGTACAGAGGAGTTACAATTACATGGGCAGGATAATGAGTACATTTCTTACCAAGCATTGCAGCCTCCTCCTTTGTTTACCCTTCACATCCCTTCCCAGCCTCCTTTGGTCATAATATTTGAATACAAGCTGGCTGAAAATCCTTCTCAGATACTAATGTATATTAGGTACAGAAAAACTGTTTAATTAAGACTGGGCAAGTTCTATAAATCTGGCTGGGATCCAGTTAGATCCTATGGCTCTAATAGGCAATAGGGCAGACCATTTTCATTCTCTCCCATCTTATTCTATGTACAGATATGACATGTTTTCCTTTAGTAACTTCCATATAATTAGGCTCTAGCATTCCCCCAACAGTCTCTCAGACATTCCTAGCAAATGGAAGCCTTTTGCTACCTACCCTAGAGAGGATTCTGGTGATTATATAAAGCATTTTGAGACAGCAGATAAGTTTGCATTCATTGGAGAGGAGCAGCATTTTTGTTGAATACTGAGGAGAGGGCTGCCAACCTCTATGCAGGTGGCCAGAGAAGCCTTGTGTGAGATATTAGATAATAATCAAGGACTCTTTCAAGACTCTGTGAATAATGACAAAAGTAATTATTACCACGAGGAAACAAAAGGGAAATCATAACTTGGGAAAAATTAGTAAAACAAATCATAGTAATTTTCTGGCTAAAAATTAACCTCAATTTCTAGCAAAGAGAAGACCACTAGTGATTTCTGTAATTTAGACCTTTTTGTTAAGGAGCTGTAGGGTATAACTGAAGGACAACAGGAAAAAAGGGGTTACACTCCAAAGAATTACTTTTATTTGCCCTACAATTCTTTCTGGGGGGTTGAAAATGAATAGAAAGCAAGTGCATGCCTGTCTATTATTTGGTTATGTTTGTGTGGAATCAAAGAAAGAGTTGGGAGGGGATATTTGAGGTCATCTAAGTTATATGGTTTCAAATTATTCTTTAGAACAGCATACCTTTTTTTTGTTGTTTGAACAAGCTCTTTTATTGAACTCTAATGCAAACACTTCAAAGCAGATGTGACTGTGTAGGAGATGGACTAGAGAGCCAGGACTTTGATCCACTGTGCTTGTATTTCTCTCCATCCACTAATTTTTCTATCAGACATTGTGTTTTCATTTTGGAGGTACTGGGCTTTGCACTTAGAGCTTCATATTTGTTTAGCAGGTGCTCTGTCACTTGAGCTACACTTCAATTCCTTTTTGCTTTAGTTGTTTTATGGAGAGGGTTTTTATTTTTCCCTGGGGCTTATCTTGGACTCTGACCCTCCTATCTATACCTCCCATGTACCTGGGAACACAGAAGCATGGTTGAGATGGAGTAACTTTTTTATTTTGCCTGGTCTTTCCTTCCTTCTTTCCTTCCTTCCTTCCTTCCTTCCTTCCTTCCTTCCTTCCTTCCTTCCTTCCTTCCTTCCTTCCTTCCTTTCCTTCTTTTCTTTGCTTCTTCTTCTTTTTTTTTTTTTTTGGTTGGTCAGCCTGAACTCGGCCTGGGCACTGTCCCTCAGCTCTTAAGCTCAAGGCTAGCGCTCTACCACTTGAGCCACAGTGCCACTTCTGGCTTTTTCTGCTTATGTGGTACTGAAGAATTGAACCCAGGGCCTCAAGCATGCAGGGGAAGTACTGTACCACTGAGCCACCTTCCCAGCCCCTGGGCTGTTCTTATTTCTACTTCTCAAATACCAGTTTTTAGAGCCGTGTTTTTTGGTCAGAGAATTGTGTTCTAAAGATTCAATTTGAAAATGAAAATCTAACCTCTTCATCTTAAAAATAGGAGATAAAGTGATGTGCTCACAATCCACACAATTAGTTGCCTGCCCAGACTACATCTCTGTACAATGATCATTCTTTTAAGATAGACTTAGTAAGTGAATGCTGATCCTCTTGCTTCCCTAGTCCTTCTCTAAAGTTTCTTCTCTCTCATGATAAGAGAGTGCATTCAGCCAGGCATTGATGGCTGGCTCATGCCTGTAACCCTAGCTACTCAGAAGGCTGAGATCTGAAGATCATGTTTTGAAGCCAGTTGGGGAAGGAAAGTCCATGATTCTCGTATCTTCAATTAAACACCAGAAAACTGGAAGTGGAACTGTGGCTCAAGGTGGAAGTGCTAGGATTGAAAAAGCTCAGGGACAGAGCCTAAGTTCAAGTCCCATGGCCAACAACACACACACACACACACACACACACACACACACACACACACACACACACACACACACACACACACACACACACACACACACACACACACACACACACACACACACACACACACACACACACACACACACACACACGGTTCATTCAATAGACTCTGCTCTGGCCATTGGCATTTTCATGGCAGTTCAGTGAGAAATGTACCTGACTCCATATGCCTACAAGGGAACATTGGTTCTACCTTCCCCCATTGTAGGTTCATATAGTTTCTGCTTCCAATTATGTTCTCTAAACAAGAGTTCTAGACCAACACAACAGGGGAAAACACCTTCCATTGTATTCCCTGGCCATGGCACAGGAAAGGGAACATGATATTCTCTGTAGACCTCAGGTTGTTTGTGAATCTGCATTTTTCTCAGAATTGATATTATATTTGGCCTTTGATAAATGATGTTACCATATCCTCTTTTGTTGTATAAGAGTTTTAAGTCATGTGCAGTTGGTAGACTTTTAAAGCACAAGAGTTTTTAATCACTTGAATAAAAAGAAGTACTAGTTTAACAAGGACACATATTTCTAAGTAGTACCAATTTTTAGAGCAACATGGTCTTAGAGAATTTTTTAGCCATGCTTTCCTCTGACATCTGAAGCAGCTGATGCCTAGAGTGGTGAAGGGCTAGGTTTGCAATGAAGCAGTGACTGAGGAATGAGCTTAGTCCTTCTTGCCTGAAGTCCATTTCTCATTCCACTCCTTAATTGGGTTGATTTTCTTGAAAACATATCATTAAGTGTCCCTTACGGAACTCCTAGGTGTGTGTGTATGTGTGAAAGAGACAGACAGAAAAATTATACAACAAAGGCCTTGTAAGAGCTGGGACTTTTACCTCATTTCTATTATAAGAGAGATTTGTATCCTTAAAAGCTCCTTTGGCTGTGTTTTGGGCCAAGAAAGTAAAGGCTATTTTCATGCTTTGTGCCAGGAGCTTAGCCACAATTTGGTGTGCTGGCTGTGCTCTTTAGATAAATGCTGGCTTGTTTATCTTTTACATAAAGTAAAATATAATTTGATTTATTACCTCAAATACCATCAAGACTACAGATTGGATCTCCATTGAGCTAATTTACTGATTGCAGATCCATACCCACCAATTTCACCACTAGGCATCAAACTATCAGGTACATGTGAGGCACAAGAATGACAATGGATCTGTATAGATCCCTTATCTTGGCTGGAGTGATGGGTGAGACTGTATATGGCAATGATGAGGGAGAAGAGCTTACATTATAGTAGATTTGTCCATAAAGAATAATTAGTGCTAATTGTTTTTCAATATTTTTGAAGTCAGTTTAATAGAGATTAAGTGCTTGAACTTTGGAATTGGATTGTTTGTGAATCCCAGCCCTTCTTGTGCCTGGCTCTGTGACCTCCACTGAGTCACTCAACTTCCTTGAGCCCCACTTCCCTCATCTGTAAACTAGGTTAATATGACAAAGAGCTCAAGTGTTATTCTAGAGAGGGACTAGATGAATATATGCAGTTGCTGGGATAGTCTGCCATATGGTAAGCACTTAATAAATATCATTATCATTATCCTGATATAGATGAAAACATCCTATAAATTCCAGTTAAACAGCAAACTTGAAATTATTTATGCAGCTCTCAGTAGCTATCATACTTTCTATGTTCAGGAAACTCTGAGTCTTGTCAATCACTGAGTGCCTCTTCTGGGAAGACTTCACATGTTATAGAAGCCCTGAGTTATGGGAAGTTCTATTTCCTGCAATTTTGTCTATTTTCTCTGCATTCTTGGCTGGGTGAACTGGGGCTGAGGGAAGCGTGGGAATGAGGATGCAAAGGTGATCCTGATGTTAGCTGTTCTTAAAGGCTTGGAGTGACATGTGGGGTAAAGTGGGGGTGAAAAAACCATATATAAATGGTCTTTGACTTCAAAGAGCCCACTGTCTTGAGAGATAGTCAGTAAACAGTGACAAAAGAAGTGAGAGATGTACGAAGTGCTAAATGAGCAGAAGAGGAAATGACTAAGACAGCCTGAAGAGAACTCTGAAAGCTTCACACAGGAAATAACTTAAAAGCTGGGTCATGAAGGATGATTAGCTGTCTTCTGGAGGAAGAGGAGAACTGTGTGTACAAAGGCTTGGTGGCACAACACACCCAGGTCAGCAATAATTGGCAACACAAACAGCTCAGAAGGTGAACAACATGCTCTGGTTCAAGGATCTGTTGTTGTCCAACCTCTTAACTCTTGCTAACAGTCTGGCAAGTGGTGGTTTCTGCTCATTTCCCCAAGCCCATCTCCAGCCACACAATCTAAGGTCCCTTGGCTTCTTTTAGTTTCTGGATCATGGAAGCATGATTCCACAACTGCAGCATTTACTCCTTATTTCTGGAGTATTCTTCCCTGCTTTTCATATGACTGAACCCTTCTTCCTCTTCAGGTATTCTTAGCAAGGCCATTTATGCCCTTAAGCTGTTATTCCAAACATAGCACATTTTACATAGCACATTTTCATGGCCTTGAATTACTTTACTCTTTGCTTTGCTTATTGTCTATCTGCCCCCTAGAAGGCAATATGAAAGGAAGGATGCTGATGGAACTCAATTGAAATTGTTGGGTAGGGATGGGCTAGTGTCGTGTAAGGGCTAATTCTGTTATAATTATCTTGGAAAATGAATGTGTGTCTGACGCACTTCTACCAGGCAGAGAAGCCTTTCACATAGCTCACTTTGTTCTATTTGCTTTGGTCCATGCTTTCTTCTCAGAAGTCTTTTTAAGTTTGCCACCTATTTTGTAATTGTTCTGGAAAGTTAAAATTAGATGATATTTCCACATGTTGGCTTAACTAGTCACACCCACACACCCACACCATAATTAGTGAAATTAAACGAGTAAAATTGTATAGCAGTCACTATGCATGCCTCTCTTGTGTTGATTCCCTTGTTCTCACTTAGGACTCCCTCTATTGCTTACCTGAGGTATGACACCTGACAGGCAGACAGGTGTCATAATGAAGAGCAGAGAGGCTTAATCTCTTCCTTTCTTTGACAAAAATAAATGTGTGCTGGTTTTTCATACCTGTAGGATGCCTGTAGTATACTTTGGGGATCATGTGTATGCATCATGGGCAGAATTTATAAGGAGGACCAGTTAGAAGGCTGGATCTCTTTTAGTTATGAAAATTGTATTAGTTCTACTCAGAGCTCTCCGCCTCCATGACTTCTTTGCATTGTAATTTTCTTATTCTTTTCCCTATCTCTGACAAAGAAAAGAAAAAAATTATAATGACTTCTTTTTGAAGTAATTTGACCAGGTTGTTAAGCAGAATAGGGCTGGGAATTTTAGGAAGCATTTTAAGCTCAGCTACAAAGATGAACCTTAGCTTCTATCCCTCATAGGGGTTATGACTACCTCAGATTCATGATCTAAAATTTCAGAAAACTTAAATAACCACAAAAGGGTAAAAGGTGTTGATTCCTCAGCTTGGAGGCAGAGCACCTTTGAAGATACTTATTCTCTTTTGTTCTTATACACTAAGAACCCAACTCTCTCTCCATATAGCAAATGCTCTCTTATTGCATCATGGCTTCTTATGGTTTCTTCCTTTACAGCTGGAGATTCTTACTTGGCTACCAATCCAATTAATGCTCTAAGTGACTAAGGATTTAGATGGGGTGATAAACAAAGACTACCTAGTTCTTTTCTTTGCTTAGTTTGGATTAATTTTCTTGAGCCCATATTATAATATGTTGAGATAAATGTGAAATGATATTACGTGTCTTTGGGAGGAAATGGCACCCCCATAATTACAGGCCGGGAAAGATGGGAAAAGAGATTTCTCTTTGCATAGAAACCTTGGTGAGGATGCCTATCTTGCTAAGAGAATTAGAATTAAGTAAGTAATTTCCAAATGAGGCAAGTTGCAATGCAGCATAAGGGAGTAAAGTATCCTGCTTTTCTCTTTGGGCAGTTAACACCAGCCATAGTTCTGTGGTGCTCTGGTCCCAACACATCAGACAATCTCTGAGTGCTGAGTCTCACCAGTCCCTGTCTTCTTTCATGGACAAGCCTTCTCATGTGTTATGACTATGTAAAAAACCTTGGAGTTGGAGTGGAGTATCCTAGCACAGGAAATAGGACGATAACTGCTAGAGAATAAGTGGTAGTGGAGAGCCAATATTAGAAGATTAGGGGACAGGAAATAGCCAAGAATTAACCAAAGGGCAGAGGATGATCCTGGGTTCTATGGGGGAAGTGAGTCTGTGTCCCAGCCCTGTAGCATCTGGCTTTGAATATGCTGCTGTGCACTTCTAGAGAAGGCGAGTAAGGAAATAAGCCACAAATTACACTCTTAAGAGAGAAGAAAAGCACACAGAATTTCTATGCCTACTGATCAGTTCTGTAATCCACTAAGACACCGTAGGAAATATAAAAACATTGTTAAGAATGTGAAAAGGTAGTATTTTAAATATATTTCTATTATTTCTGACAGAATAGGTCAAGCAATTTACTTTGTTCAGACTGGGCTTTTTACAATGGTTTGAGCAATTTGGGAAGGCATTAAGATTCTTTAATAAGACACACAGAGTGACTGTTTTTCAGGCCACATACTTGTGGGACTACACAGGTAATGCTGTACACACTCTTGGAATCTGGGACAAAGAGCCACTGCTGTCTGCCCTGCAAAGAAGCCTCTTAGGTCTCCCACCTGTGGTCGGTCACATAATCACCCTGGCCATGCACTTGGGACAGACCAGGGAGGGCCAAGGTAGCTCTTAGCTGTTGGAAAAAACCCAGTGGATATATTGTGATCTGTCTATTGCTTTTATTTTATTTGTTGTCAGTTGCAAGGTTTGAACCCAGGGTCTGAGCTCTGTCCCTGAGCTTTTTCACTCAAGGTAGCCACACTCTACCTCTTTGAGCCATAGATCCATTTCTGGTTTTCTGGTAGTTAATTGGAGTTAAGAATCTCATGGACTTTCCCCCAGGCTGTCTTTGAATTGCAATCCTCCCATCTCAGCCTCCTGAGTAGCTAGGATTACAACATGAGCACTGGAACCAGGCTCTATTCACTTTTTTTGCTGTTGTTGTTGGTCTTGGGGCTTGAACTCTGGGTCTGGGCCCTGTCCCTCAGCTCTTCAGCTCAAGGCTAGCACTCTACCACTTGAGCCACAGAGCCACTTCCGGTTTTCTGAGTGGTTTATTAAAGAGTCTCACGGACTTTATTGCTTGGGCTGGCTTTGAACCTTGATCCTCAGATCTCAACCTCCTGAGTAGCTAGGATTACAGGTGTGAGCCACTGGTGCCCTGGGCTTCTGTTCACTTACACTCCTAGCCCTTACCAAATCCCCGTGATTAACTTCTACTGCTTTCTTCTTCTGTGGCCACTGTGATACTGGAAATACGCTTTTTCAATTCAACCATGTACTCTTTAAAAAGGAAAAAGTGGAAGCATTTATTTCATTTATTTTGGCTCATGGTTTCAGATTTAGTCCATTGTCACTTGGACCTATGCTCTTGGGCAAAATATCAAAACATCATGATAGCAGGAATCTGAGACGGAGAGCCTTTTACCTCCTCTCATGGTCAACAGGAAACGGAACAGGGCACAAACATGCTGCCTCTCAGTTTTTGCTACCCCTTCTTCCACCAGATCCATTATTGACCTCTCTTACTCCTAGTAGGTGATCATTTCACCTATTTTCCTCGGGAGGTTTGTTTTGATTTAGTTTTTCTACCTTGGCCTCAAAATTCTGTCTCCCTCCCTCCCCACAAACCCCCCAATTTGTCTCCTTGTTTGCCTGGATGATGTGTCAAGTGGCATTGGCTTGTCTCTTCCACCTCCATTTCCACAGATGCCTTTAGTTCTTTATAGACAATGATCAGTACCCACCTTCATTGAAAATATCTGCAGACTCTTGAAATTTTGCCTCTCCTCCTCAAGTCATCATTTCCACTTGGCTGGTAAACTTCACTGCTATCGTTTTTCCAAAATATATATTTTATACTTTCCCACACTTCTTTATGACTCTTTGACTTTTTACTATTTCCTTTCACTCTTTGGGTACTATGAGTGGATGATGAGTTTGGAGACGAACAGGCCCTGTTAATGCAAGCAATTTGAGTTAAATTATATGAAGGGCTCACTGGGGGAAAAGGATGAATTGTTGTATAATGTAAAGTGGAGAATCTGAATTGGTGAGTAAGGCTACAGTGAAACAGATTGCAGTGCAATATCAAGAAGCATCCCTTTACCATCAGAATGACCCAGAGAGTTAGATGAGCTGCTATGGATAACAACCTTCCTATTCCTGGAGATATTCAAACTTAGTTTGAATGGATTCAAACATCAGATATGTTCTTACTCACTGGCTCTATGTCTGAATTCTGAGATTTTGTGATAATCACAGATCATTTATTTAGCCATGGGTTCGAACTCAAAGACCCACTGAGTGCCCCAACACCTACCTAATAAGCATAAATTGAGTCGGCCTCCAGGCTTTTTTTTGCTTTAGTACTGTGTATATTTTTCCCAGGCTGGCATGGGAAAAGCATACATCTTACACTTAAATGTGACTACTGTATAGATATGAATCACCATGTCCAGCTTGTTTTTTGAGATGGGAGTTTTTTTTGGCATGTTCTCACAGCTAATGACAAGAGCACAAGTTGAAACACACAGTTCTTAACACTCTTTGCTTAAAAAAATGGCTAATTTTTTTTTTTCCTGAAGAAAGCCCGGTGGCTGAAACTGGGGTTACAACCTAAACACAAGAGATGAAAAATTGGGGAATTAATGTAATCAACTTATCATACTTGGCCAGTAGATGTCAACAGAGATGTATTCCTGAAGTCCTCTCTCTCTCTCTCTTTCTCTCTCTCTCTATTTAATATGATAGTACTAGGGCTTGAATTCCAAGTCTTATGCTCAGCAGTTTTGTTTATGGATGGCCGTCTACTACTTGAGCCATGCCTCTAATTCCATAGTTTTGCTGGTTAACTGGATGGAGATAAAGAGTTGCTCAGATTTGTCTGCTTGAGCTGGCTTTGAACTGTGATCTTTAGATTTCAGCCTCCTGAATCACTAGGTTTACTTGAGAGTCACTAGTGCCAAGCTATAGCAAACCAATCTTTTAAAAAATTTTATTTAATAAGTTTTTTTTATCGTGAAAATATTGTACAGAGGGGTTACAATTACATGAGCAAGGTAATAAGTACATTTCTTATCAAGCATTGCTACCTCCTCCTTTGTTTTTCCCCTATCATCCCTGCCCTCCCATCTCCAGGACTACACTCCCCCCCCCCCCCCCCCCCAGCAAGCCAATTTTGTATAGCATATTTTGTGTGTTATCTAATTTGGGCCTAGAAAATATCACTGCATTTATTTAATTTGCTATATAACTTTTCTTGGTTTTTAATTCATCCTAAGTCTAAGATAGACTTGCTCAGCCTATTTTTTTTGTTTTACTTTTTATTTCTTTTTACAAACAAGCTATAAGTAGAGAACTTCATTTTTAATGATAGGAAATGTAGTGATTATTGAACTCTACACAGGTCCATGCAGGACAATAGAGAACAAACATAGTTTTATTTTTCTCCAGTCAAGGGGAGATGGATAAAATGAAGTGACTATGGCTAATTACATTCAAAGGAACTTTGATAGTGGCAGCTGGCCCAGGAAGATTGCAAGTTCCATTTAAAAGGGCAGACATATTGTCCATACATTGAAATGGTATAGCTAAGGAATGTAGGAGATTATATTTGCTGCCCTGAGTAGCCTTGAATTAGGAATGCCTTTCCCTTTTTCGTTTTTTCCTTTTCTTTTTTAAAGAAAAGTTGTAACCAACTCTTTGTGCCTCAGCAGGAGAAAAGAATAAAACTTGACCTCTTTTTGTTCCAACAACAGCCCACAACTGCCCTATACCATTGACCAAACAGTGTCATCAGTCAGTCTTCAATTCTCCTTCCTGGACACAGCTACATTCTCCTTGTGTTAATACTTTTCTATGTGATGTCCTTTCTCATTTGGTTTTAGAATTTAAAGGAAAAAAAAAGACCATGAAAAATGTGTAAGTTGGATGCTATTCATTCTCTTATTTATAGATAAATGGAAACTGACAGGCGACTCTTCAGAAAGTGTTTACTGTATGGACAAGTGTTGATGACATGGACTGAAAGACACAGTCTGGTGCCACCAGGACCAGCTGCTCCTTCGGTGGCTACCATTGTGCAGTCTCCCTTTTGTTTCGGTTTGGCACATGTATTTTAGGCCTGCCTGACATTGAGTCTCCAGGATACTTTATCTCTGGCACTGTCTGCCAAAGACAATAGATGGGCCTTTTCACCAGTCCTGAGAGCTTGGGCTTTGTGTGCACTTGATCTCTGGTGCTGTGGCTGCTGACATAATGGGCTATGCTTGATGCCAATGGATGCATCTGCTGTTGGCCCAGTCACTTTGCTTCATGGACATGATACTCAATATTTTGTTCTTCATGCTGCTAGGCTGACATTTGCTAAACTGGACAAATGTTTTTGTTTTCCATGGAGAAGAAACACTGCTTGTTGCTTAGCTAGGGGAAAAGTGGATTAAGCTGTTGGATTTATAGTAGATGGCAGGCTGGCTCACAGGACAGATTCTAAGCAATTGCTCTTCAGTTATTCCAGGGGTGGTACCCCCTGGGGGCTGTAAGGAAGTAGGTGGTTGGATTCCTTAGAAAAGTGAGACTCCTCTGGGTTGCAGACTCTTATGCAGTTACAACAAAGGAGTTGAGTCCTTGTCTTCCACTGTACCAAGTAATCAACTAACTGATGAACATATATTAGATCCTACTTGAATCAGGACACTGAGTTGGGAACACAAATAGGCATTTGCTATATCCTGCTTTAGAGGTGTACAGTCTGATTAAGAAAAATCATAGCCAGGTGCCGATGGCTTGTGCTTGTAATCCTAACTAGCTAGCTACTCAGGTGGCTGACACCTGAGGATTGAAGTTCAAAGCCAACCCCTGGCAGAAAAGTCCTCGTGAGACTCTTATTTCCAATGAACCACTAGAAAACCAGAAGTGGAGCCGTGGCTCAAAGTGGTACAGGGCTAACCTTGAGCAAAAGAGTTTAGGGGCAGTACTCAGGCCCTGAGTTCAAACCCCACAACTGACAAAAAGAAAAAAAGAAAAAAAAAGAAAAATCACACACACATACACACAGATGAGATTTTTGTTGTTGTTGTTGTTTTGTTTTTCGGTTGTGGAACTTGAACTCTGGGCCTGGGTGCTGTCCCTCAGCTCTTCAGCTCAAGGATAGCCACAGTGCCACTTGTGGTTTTTTTCTGGTTGTTTATTGGAGATAAGAGTCTCACGGACATTCCTGCCTGGGCTGGCTTTGAACAACGATCCTCAGATCTCAGCCTCTTGAGTAGCTAGGATTATAGGCGTGAGCCACCAGCACCCAGCATAGATAAGATTTTGTTTAAAGGCATTGGGGTGGGTTGAAGTGCTTAGGAAAGGGGAAGATCATAGCAAGTTGAACTGCCTGGGGGAAATGAAATTTAAACAAAATATGAAAGACTGATATATTGAGGGTTGAGTGAACCCAGATGGATACAGTCATAAACAAAGCTATTCTTGGATATACAATGATTATATTAAAAACCAAAACACCCCCTGCTTTTAGAAATCACATTTCAGTTCACAAGATGCATACTGTCATTTGTCTTTGTTTGCTAGATTCTCCAGAGACCTTAGTAAAATGGGCAGCAAGGGAGAGGGACTGGCACACATTAATCGTCTTCTGTTTGTCATGGCCTGTTTTATGTACTTTCTCTCAGTTCTTCTGTGATCCTGGGAACTATGTATTATTGTTCCTACATACAGATGAGGAAATTGAGGTTAGGAGAGGCTCACTCACTCACTTACATTTTCTTACAGCATTAAAATGGTCTGTCTTCTTACATTTCTTACAACATTAAATTGGGCCCTCTGGGTTACCTATATACAAATGGTAACTTACATAATTTTGAAGGGAGTTAAGAGTGGTAAAGTTCAATACCAATGCTGTTTTAAAATATGCCTATGTATATATACATATATAAATACTCACTTAGGTGGCAATATTACAAAATCTAATTTAAATGAAAAAAGAAAACTAACATAAAAAGAAATAGAAGTATTCCACTGAAAATATTTATCGTGTGTGTGTGTGTGTGTGTGTGTGTGTGTGTGTGTGTGTGTGTGTGTGTGTGTGTGTGTGTATGTTGGTCTTGAACTCTGGGCCTGAGTGTTGTTCCTGAGCATTTGTGCTCAAGTCTAGCACTCTACTAGAGCCACAGCCCCATGTCCAGCTTTTTCCTTCAGGTTAGTGGAGATAAGAATCTTATAGACTTTCCTACCTGGGCTGGCTTTGAACTGCTATCCTCAGATCTCAGCCTCCTGAGTAGCTAGGATTACAGATGTGAGCCACTGGTACCTGGCTAATATGTATCCTTTTGATACACATATGATATAAGATCTATGCCATGGGAAGAACCAAATGTGTGTGCACGCGTGCACATGTGTGACGTGTGTGTGTGTGTGTGTGTGTGTGTGTGTGTGTGTGTGTGTGTGTGACATGCTGGGGACTACAGTCTTTTGAATTGATTCACTCTGCACATTTATGGTAATTAATGGCAGGGCCAACGTCTGATACATTAGAATTGTTACAAAATGATGAACAACAGTTCATCACACTTTTATAGTGATAGATGTTCTATAGTTACATATTACTTTGGGAAACCAAACTAGACCCTCTGAACCTAAAATAATGAGCCAAAAATATAAGTAAGGAAGGAGAAAATGGAGACGTATGAAAGGAAAAAATGGGGACTTATAGCAAGGCAGAATGTTCTTTTTGAGTGATGGCTCTCAGATTTTGCTCTGTGGGTCAATCTCTGGCCTAGCCTGACTGTTCTCTCTTGATTCTCCCCTTATAGAGTCAGTGTCTTTTCACACTCTTGGCCAGAGACCTTCCCTGTCTGCTATGAATGGAGTAATGAAAGCTCCCACACATCATGGGCTAGGGCAGTGACTTGGTAAGGCAGCAGACTAAGGATTGTAAGGGTGTTACTTGCCCAGTTCATTGTTGCAGATTGAACTGTGCCCAGTGTCCTTTAGGCATTCTTGGTGAATTTCCAGGTGGATAAATACTCCCTTGTGGTCCAGTCCCTGCAGGATCCCTGGATGGGATCATCACCTCTCCCCTGCTTGTCTAGCATTGCTCTTGCATTCTGGGCTCATACACACAGTTAAACTGAATGTCTATGGACCTGCCACCAAGGGTAGAGAAGAGATGACTTTATTGCCTTCATGGACCTTCTCAAAAATTTGTCCATTTTAGGTCTTGCTGATAAGTTACTTATATATAAATGTTTCTTTCATCAGCATCACCTACCTTGATGACCTGTAGTAGGCTGCATTGAGCTGAAAGACATTTTCATGGTGATATAATACAAGCAGAAGAGTTCACCAAGCGGTATAAAGTGAAGGCTCATGTCATTCCACCTCTTTTTCTCTCAAGATAGCCTGTCCTGACTTGTTTGGTGATCATTTCTGAACATGTGTGTGCATGTATGCAGGTGTGTATTTGTGCATGCATGTGATATACATGTGTGTTCACATGTGTGTATGTGTGTGCTGGCCACAAACACAACTTAGTTCAAAAAACTTACTTTGGAAACTAAGATTTTTTTTTTTTGTGCACCTTACTCTATTTTAGCTTTGCAAGGAAAGACTCCATTATAAAACCCGAGACTGCATGAAAGGAGACTTCAGCACACACCTGGGCAAATTCCTACTTGATCATTTGCTAGTTGAGTGGCTTTTGGTAGGGAACATGCGTGCGCGCACACAAACACACACACACACACATGTACGCATGCACATACACACACTCTTAATGTTCATTTTTCTTGTTTCCTTATCTTTACAGTTTGGGATAAGCTCATGTGCCTCCACATCCTTCCCGCCCTAGACTCCTTATAGACAGTGAGGTGACATGAAATCCCCTCATGTATTTATAGGCAGGTGCTTGGCTATGCTCAGGACCCCTTTACTTGGATTGCTTGCTTTCTGGCAACTGGTACTTATGAAGTCATCCTTTATAGTTCCCAGATCCTCCTGTACCCCACTCCCCTCCAGTAAAACTTGTCTGCCTTGCAGCTCCCACTCCAGACAAGGGTATACAGAGAACAGTGTGTGATCTGACTGTTCACACATTGATTTCTGCAATGCAGTTCTACGGTGAGTGTCTGAAGGGATGGTTTTCTTGACTAATGGTAGTCACAGGGTAGATGCTGGTTAAATGAATGAATAAACAAATAAGCTCTTATCTCTGCTCCTTTGCTGAGAGATTATCATCTTTGGCAGAGGTAAAAACATTGGAAAAATCACAAGGAGGGATATGGGGCACAGGTTAAGAGCTATTGCATGGGGTAGGTAGACTGCAATCAATTGCTTGCCAAACCAGCAAGCTGTTCTCATTCACTCCCCAGATCCACTCCTATGAAAGCACTAGCCAATCAGTCCAATTGTTAACTGGGAAAATAAATTAATGGTATCAGCTTTAGTTTAGCCATCAGTCAAATGTGTACCTATCTCAGAGAACTGTGAGGAAAAATTGGTATAAAAGGATTCTCTGCTTAGAGCAGAGCCTGGCCCACTATAAACCTCCACTAAGCATGGTCTTTGTTATTACTGTTACTGCAAATGAGTTAGTAATAAAATGACAGGAGAATTTAAAGGAAGACTATATATTGTTGGAGAGATTTGAGGAGATTCTCACGGGAAGGGCTTATAACTTTGTGCTGAGCTTTGAGGTTGTGCCATGCTGAGATTTGACTTATTTTCCATCTTAGGTCTCAATGCTACTCCCTCATTTGGGTGATTCCCCTACCTTCAGTGCCTGGGAGTTCCCTGTTCACCCTCAACTCTTATCTGAGATGTCATTTTTTTTCCTATGACAGCTTTCTTTGATCCTCCTGTTCATGTACTCAGAACACTGGATGCTTGGACTTTAGAAGACCAAGTTCAACTTGTATGTATGGATTTGTTAGTGAAATTATTTATTTGATTTCCAATCAATTCTCCTATTAGATGTGGAAAAGTGTTTTGCTTTGTTTTGTTTTGTTTTTACTATATCCCAGTGTTTAAAATGCAGCTCAGAGTTTGCAGTAACACCCTTCTGCGTGCCCCCCTCCCCCTCAGGAAGTCATTTCAGGAAGAGAGGAAAATGAACAGAATCAAAGATGTGCTTTACTTAATCTGAAATGCATCTCAATAATGTGCTAAGAGCATACTCCCTTTTAGACAATGTGCAGCTCAGTTGTGATTTCAGAAAGTCTCTTCTCCCCTCCCCCCCCCCCCCCCCACCAGAAAGAAAGCCTCAGTGAGAATCTGGGAGTCCATAAAGAAGAGGCTGGGGTGGGATGAGCATTTGGGAATAGATCAATCCCATTGGTCCCTTAAATCCTACCTTCCAGTGTGTGGCCCCGATGAAGGCAGTGTGGTGGTTTGGGAATGGAAATATTCAAGAGGCATTGGGGAGGTAGAGTGCAGAGTGTCTGAGACCCTGGACTGGCAGCCAGATGTTCTCCCTGAACAGAATGTAAACTGGTCTTAATAGGGGTCCTTTGCATGTTTGGATATTAACCCCTTATTTGCTAAATGATTTGCAGTAGGGCCTTACTTCCTGCCTGGGTGGTCGCTTAGATTGTGAGCCACCAATTTTAGGTTGCCATCGTAGTTGGGATGACTGATGTATTCCACTGATGTATGCCTAGTCTTGTCTTTTCTTCATATACAGATAATATCTATTAAAGATACTGTACAGAGGGGTTAAAGTTGCATGAGTAAGGTAACAAGTACATTTCCTAGGGAGCATTGTTACCTTCTCCTTTATTTTCCCCCTACCATCCTTCCCTTCCCACCTCCGCAACTCCTCCCTCCCTCCCCCAAGTTGTAAAGTTCATTTTCAATATAGTGCCTTGTATATCTCATTGCTACAATGGGTCAATCTATAGCCTTGTTTCAGTTATCTTTTCTTTTTTGTCTTTCCCTCCCTTCTTCCCTCCCTCCCTTCTTCCCTTCCTCCCTTCTTCCCTCCCTCCCTTCTTTTCTCCCTCCCTCCCTCCTTCCCTCCCTCCCTCCCTCCCTCCCTCCCTTCCTTCCTTCCTTCCTTCCTTCCTTCCTTCCTTCCTTCCTTCCTTCCTTCTTGCCTGCCTGCCTGCCTGCCTGCCTTGTAATGAGGTTTGAACTAGAGCCATGTGTCCAGTCCTAGTGTGTTCAGTTCAGACTGAATCTTACTTTTTTCATGCCCAGCATGGTCTGTATCTGTAATTCCCACACAGATAGAATGATAGGTTTGTGTCACCATGTCCAGCTATCTATGTGTAATTTTGTTACAATATTTTCTTTTTAATATTAAATTTAACAAGACAGGCTGAAGTAGTGTTTTGGTTTTTTAAACAAATTTTCAGAAATATTTCATATAGGGTTGTCTTAATTTGAGAAGAAAAAAGGAAGTATTTGAAGTGTCATGGAGAAAGATTATAAATGTGTTAAGGCATGCATGAACGGAGACTCTCAGGGATGTGTTCCAGGAACTGTACAGTTTTGGGTTGTCTCCTATTCAGTCTCTTATGCAATAATTTTTTAGAAAACTTTACAAGTACAGGACCCCACAGGCTCAAAATCTGTTTGTAAATCACTCTTCTTCAAGGAGTTCAAAGTGCTTGGCAGATGGTTTCTAACCAACTTTCAAAATTCATTGGCAATGAGGTGGGGTGCAGTGAATGAGAATGCAGTACTTTGTTTTTGGAACACTGAAGTACCTCATCAGAGGTCAGCAGATCAGTCACCTAGCTGAGAACCAGAGTTCTCAGCTAGGCCAGAGTTACCATCTGCTTGTTAAATAAGATTACTATTATTTTATCACATATTGTGGGATTGTTCTCTCTTTCCATTCTATTTGCTTTGATAAACTCTCAATTTTTGGTAAAATAGTTTTTGATTCATTAACTAGATGACTGAGCAAATATGATTGACAGTTTGTGCAACTAATGAGTTAAGTAAATTCAGCTCAGAAAATAACATCAATGTTAGTTCTTACTATTAAAACCTTATTTCATAGACCTAAAATTTGGGTACAGATATATTACATATTGCATTAGTTGTTAGAAATTACTTCTTTAGTTAGCATTTCAAGAGTCTAGATCACTACTGTTATAAATAGGGAAGAAATGTAGTTAGACTCCAGTGAGGGCCAACCTTCTATATACTAGATCACTTTAAACAAGTATTTCCTTTGAAATATTAAAAAAAAAAACCTCACCTGTCATTTCCATGACTGCTATTGCCTGAGTTCCACTCAGAATCCAATTTCCTGCTTGGCCTTTGACCTTCCCTATACAATCTTCCATTCTACTCTTCTGAGAGTACTCTCCCAGTAAGTCTTTGAACAAAAACCCTCCATCTCAGCTTCTGCTTTTGAGCAGTTTAACTTAAAACATCTACTAGACTGGGCACTGATGGCTTACACCTATAAGCCTAGCTACTCAGGAGGCTGAGATTTGAGGATCAAAGCCAGTATGTACAGGAATATCCGTGTGACTCTTATCTCCAATAAACCACTCAGAAAACTGGGAGTGGTCCTGTGGCTCAAGTGGTAGAGTGCTAGCCTTGAGCTGAAGAGCTGAGGGACAGCCCCTAGGCCCAGTGTTCAAGCCCCATGCCCACCACCACCAACAACAAAATCTCCCATTTTACAGATGAAGAAATTGAATTCAGAGTGATTAAGTTGCTTCTATCCATCACACAGCAGGAAAGGAATACAAGGCCCAGTTTCATATGACTTGCTGTGTTCAGTTATTATATAATGGTTTCTCTACGCTATTTTGGTTTACGAATTTCTCTGCTTCAAGTGGGTAGGGGAAGTTTTGTTTTCAGTGTGGACAGACAGCTGGGTTCAAATCCAGTGTGCAGAGTAGGACAGAGTAAGCCAATAAGACAAGAGCTAAAGAGAAATGAACAGAATCTTTATAAAGTGGTATTTCCTGATGGGGGAGGGGAGGGTAGGGGTCATGCTGTTCCCCAGCTTCTCACTGCAATTTAAGGACAAATTGGAAGCATATATCCATTTTCTGGTTCTTGCTGCAACCATAGAATTGTCCTATTAAATGAGCATGGCCAGGGATGTTTAAAAAAATCTTGCAACATTCGAGATGTTCCAGTCAACAAAGAATTGTTCTGCACCAAATGCTAATTATACCCATGTTGAGAAACACTACAAAGTGCCCTGGGTCAAAAAGTAAGTGAGCCAAATGCAGGAAGTCAGTCCAAAGGGCAAGACAATGATGAAAAGTAGATGAAAAAGTCAAAGAATAAGGAGAAAGCCAGGCAGCTGGAGGGCTGGTGCCAGACCTGGCTGGCTGTTCTTAGCATCCACTCTATGGGGTAAAGGGAGAGTGTGTTCTGGTCACTCTACATGTTTTAGACAAAAAAAAGAACTTCAAGTGGATGTCATGGGAACCCAGAGCAAAAGATACTTGGTAACATTCGATTCATTGTTCTTTTATTTATTTCAACCAGAAAATGTTGAGCCCTGTGACATTTGGATGTATACTGAGTCTTGAGAAAACAGACAATTTTGTCTGTAGTCGGTGCTAACTAAGCAATAGGTACATTAATGGCTGGCTAGGATATAACTCTGGCTGCCCTGAATTTGAACTTTATCTGATACAGTGCAGAAGGCTAAGATATCCTCCTTGTATATAGCCTGGGAACCTTCTCTGATTCAGAATTGTAGGGATAACCAAGAGGGCAGAGAGCAGAAGAGAGTCGTCAGTGTCATAGCAGCAAGGCTGGCTCTCGGTGGCCAGTGAAGGTAGCCCTGGAGAGGTGGTTTCCAGTGGCTTAAGGGTAAGGTCACTAATGCTAAGGACAGTGTCTGTTCTGCATTGCTGACCTCATTGTGTGCTATTTGGGCCCTGATTTCTAGCAGTGTCAGTCTCAGTGCTGGATACGCAAGCTTCCAGAAGATTCTGGAAATTACCCAACATCCTTGGCCTAAAATAATCTCTTAAACTAGCTACAAATAGTACCTTTTTGGGGGAGGGGGGTAGAAATGGACATATATCATTTACCAATTGCTAGGGAAATAGGCAAAATCAGAATAAGGTGCTGCGATTGATCTAGTTTCAATCCCCAATCCTAATTTCTACAAAGCAGTAAAGACCACAGCTGGCTGGCTGGCTGGTTTACTGGTAATCATAGGATTTCAAATTTACAATGAAAGAAATAAGACAATCTTTGAGAAGCTAAGGGCCATGGATAAACTGGGCCAGAAATCCAAGTGCTATACCCAGCTCTCTGTCCTCCATTTCCATAGATGGTCAGGGAGAAATCTGACCCTACCAGTAACCCTTTCTGTGCAGCCATCATGCCATTCCTGTTCCATCATTTTCATTCATAAGTCTTGATGGGTTCAGGTGCATTTTGTGATACAGTTCTCACTTCTGGTCCATGTTGTGTTGTAACAAAATCTGTGAGCACTACCCTTCATTTTCTTTACTTACTTTTAATGTCTACAAGCTCCTGGAAAAGCTAAGGGCTTTTCTGGTCCTTAGCTTCACTGTAAACATTTATTCTTTCCTCTTCACAGTAACTGTGGGCCTCAGTAACACTCATGCTACAGGATTCGCTGAGTCTAACCTGGGGACCGTCTT
Source organism: Dipodomys merriami (assembly GCF_024711535.1). Taxonomy (NCBI): domain Eukaryota; kingdom Metazoa; phylum Chordata; class Mammalia; order Rodentia; family Heteromyidae; genus Dipodomys; species Dipodomys merriami. The sequence continues at coordinate 44,639,315 of NW_027202271.1, read as the reverse complement.
CTTTTCCTCCAAAGTATGTGCAGCACCTTAGCACATAGCCATTGATTGTTGACTCATGTTATCCATGATCCTAAACTTTTCACAATTTGTCTTATCTCTTCCATTATAAGTTGGAAATTCTATGATTCCTAGTATATAAACCACTCGGCTGTGTTTTCTGTTGTTTTGTCCAAATGACATGGAATGTTTCTTAATGGAAGATCAGAAAGGTTGAGTTCAATACTCTATTTCTCTTTATTACATAGCTCTCCCCATTGATCGGTCTCCTCTGTGCCAGGCTTCTTTCTGCACACTATCTTTTATCTTCAAAATAACCATCCAAGCAGGGATTATGCGGTTAGTTTTAGAGGCTAGGCCTGAGGACTTGGCTAAAGCTTCAGAGCTGTGGTGACAAAACTTTGACTCTAGGTGATTTGGCTCCATTCCTACTTGTTTTCCTTGAAACACCATCCTGCTTCCTTCTCAGATATCTGAGGTCAAGGACCATGAGTTCTGCCACAAGGAGAGCTTTTCCATCTATCTGTTGTAGGTCATAACCCACGTTCTGTAGGGGTTAGTTGGGGCTGAATTAAAGATTGAGCATTCTTGTGGAGTACTGGTGGCTCACACCCGTAATCCTAGCTACTCAGGAGGCTGAGATCTGAGGATCATGGTTCAAAGCCAACCCCGGGCAGGAAAGTCCCTGAGACTCTTACCTCCAATAAACCACCAGAAACCCGGAAGTGGCATTGTGGCTCAAGTGGTTGAGTGCTCACCTTGAGCTGAAGAGCTGAGGGACAGCACCCAAGCTCAGAGTTCAAGCCCCATGACTGACCCCACCCCCGTCAAAAAAAAAAACATTGAGCATTCTTAAGGGTTGACTAAGGCAAGTTACATGATTAGAAAAGAGATGAATGGCAAATAAATCTTTCTGGCTTAGGACATTTCTATGATTAAAGCATTGTGTTATAAGACTCCTTTTAGGCTTGAGATCTTGAATTTAGCTTAGAATGCAGGTATCTGTGTCTCTCTACATCCACTGGCAGGAGGTGGTGTGGTTAGGTGTGGTTAGGTGTGGTTAGGTGGGAGGTCAGTAGCATGGGTGGGGGCTCCATAGGGCTGATCTGTCGGCCTTCACCCCTGGGGCTAGGAGGATGTGGGTGAGCAAGAGTATAGAGTAATGATTACTGTAAAGGTAAGAAGGAAAAAAGAGCATTTATTAGGCACATACTATGTATTACACCGTATTCGTATTTAGTTTATCTGTACAAATCTATGAGACTATTTTCTGTTGTTGTTGTTTTGGTATCAGTCCTGGGCTTGAACTCAGGTGTTGTCCTTGAGCTTCTTTTGCTTAAGGCTAGTCCTCTACCACTTGAGCCACACTCCACTTCTGGCTTTTTTTTTTGGTACTTCATTAGAGATATGAGTCTCATGGATCTATTTTTTTTTTTAAATCGGAGCTGGCTTCAAACCACGATTCTCAGATCTTAGCCTTCTGAACAGCTATTACATCAGCCATGGGTATGACTCTGGGTAAGACTGGGTAAGACTCTGTTTTTGAAAATGGGGAAAAACTCTGGAGGGTCTGCAAGTTCCTCAACAGCACACAAAGAGCAGTAGGCTTTAGGGGACTCACTCACATAACTTCCTTCATTCAGAGCTCAAGTCTAAGAACTCACAAGATACTTACTAAACATGGGTGAGCAGTTCCAGCTTGTCTCAGAAGTTATTTTACAGTTATTGCCCTCATAGTCAACAACCATCCACTGGTGCCTACTTTATTATAGGTGATATGTTTCCAAGGAAGAAAAGACTTGATCCTTGCCCTAATGGTGAAAGAGAAAAACAAAACTGATCAGAAAGACACAAATAGACACATAATTAGACACCATGCTATGATGGAAAAGTACAGAAGATGAGAAGGCCTGTCATCATCATGGGACCTGACCTAATCTGTCAGATCAGCAATACCACAGGGATGAGTGTACTTAACTGGGAGGAAGGGAAGGAGAATGAGAGAAGAAAATTATTGTCAGAATGCAGGGCATGCAAAAAGACCTCAAGGCAGGCAGGCAGGAAGAAAGGCAGTGGCCGTTATAAATTCCTGCTCTCGGAATTTGAGTAACTGGTATTTGTTTTGGCTCATAGACTCTTTGGTAAACATTTAAGCCCCAAAAAGTAAATATTGCACACGTATTCTGACTTCAAGTTCGTCTGGAAGAATCCTAAGATCTGGTGCCCTTTGGCCCTCAAGACGTCATGGCAATGATGACAAGTACCGTCTGACCAGTTTAGATGGGTGTGTACTCTGCAGTCTGTCAGCCTTCTACCCTTATTGACTTCCTGTGAACCCAGGCTTCAGCCACAGATTGTCCTGTTCCCATTGGTGCTTTCATTATAATGAAGACACCTTCCTATCTCCATCAAAAATTAAAGGGAATGCCAGAACTATTATATGTTTTTTGCTCTGTTGGCCATTCATGAAGCATTCTGCTTGGTCCCTGTGGGCATCCTTGCTTTGGAGGAACTGGAATAAAGACTAATTGCTCTCCCATTTTACAGAAGGTTTGCTGTCAACTTCGAATGCTTAGGGGAAATAGGGTACTTTGTACATGGTGACTCCATCACCATGCTAAGGACACAGAGCTGAACATCCAATCATTTTTGTCAGTATTCAAAGAAAACAAATCCTGTTTTCTTCTAAAGGTCATGCGATAGCTGTTTTTAATTGCTATTCCATTTATTAAGCATTTTAAATATTTTAAGCAAAATATGATCTCTATATCCCTGCCCTGAAGAACATATGTTTCTTATTCTTTCCTTTATCAGATAAATTCATCTTGTCATCTCCAAACCACTACTTCTTAGATATTAGCAAGAGCACAAATATTAATTTTGAACTTTTCCTAAACATTTACAAATAATGTCAAATATCACAGTTCTCTCTATTATTATCTAAAAGCTCGGGATAGTAACCTAAGGAACCCTTCAGTTTATGTAATTAGTATGTTCCCCCAAAGACTGAGCACAAGTCATGTCACATATTCAGAGAACTTGGGAGCTCATGGAGGAAACTTATACCAAAAGACCTTGAAGGTAATACACAAAATCACTTATTCATATATTGTCTTTCATATTAATTGTGTCAGGACTTAAGAAAATATCTTTGTGGCATATATATGGTCTTAGGTTTAAAATGTCTGCTTCCTTATGTAAGACAAAAATGAGTTGACTTTTGTTTGCCTTTTACATCTTATTTTCACTTTTCTTTCTTTCTTTGGTAGTACTGGGGTTTGAACTTGCTTGGCTGATATAATATTGCTGATCCATACCTACAGGCTATGTTTTGTTTGTTTTTTTCTCTCTCTCAAGGATCCACACTTGAGCCACAATCTACCTACTTTATACTTCCCATTGTTACTAGTGTGCACTGTGGCAATGCAGCCTTGCAGACTTTTCTGCTTTGAATGGGTCTGGACTGAGATCCTCTCAATCTTAGCTTCCCAAGTAGCTTGGGCAGATGACAAGTAAATGCCACTGTACCTGGCTATGTGTTGAGAAAGGGTCTTACAAACTTTTCTGCCTAAGTGGTTCTTGAACCATGATTCTCCTATTCTCAGCCTTTGGAGTAGTTAGAATTGCAGCTATTTGTAAGCTTTCTTCTCTTAAGGATGTCAGCGTGACTAAGCCAGCTGCAAGTAAAATTTTCAGCTCTCCCTAAACCAGCAGAGGGTACTGTTTGAGCACTTAAGTGGACATTTCATCTTTGTCTTTGCTATTCCAGGAGAACAATATCTAATAACCGGCAGGGATGATACTCAATAGGCAGGATGCTGGCGGGACAGTAAGCATCAATGATCATGTTTCAATCATTCTTGCAGAAATGTCCTTTGTATTCTCCTGCTCGAAAAGATGACACTCCTTGCAAATCCACAGGCAATTCCTCGTGGTAAAATGTATATTTTAAAGGGAGATGAAGGAGCAGAGAGAGTCTTTGTCTAAATTTCCTAAGTACTCCAACCCTTGCAGGTTTAGGGTTCTAAATCAAGATATTAGCTGCATAGGATCTCAGCCTGCTGGTACACATCATGAATAATTCCTGCAGTAGTGAATGATATAATAAAGTAATCAGGCATCCTGTGCATACTGTAGATCAATAAGCACAGATGTCTTCTGAAGGAGGGGTTATGGGAAGACACTTTACATATCATTGAGTTTGAACACTCAAGGATTTGTTAGCAGCTATTTATGAAAATAAAGTGTCTCCCCATTCTGGAATCACATTCAGCATTAAATGATATTATAGGAGAATATTTTGTTACTAGTTTTACATAAATTTGATTAATTTGTGTTTAATAGAAGATACCACATTTTTGGTAAAATGTATATAGTTTGGCCTTTTATAGCAATCATTGCACATTAATAACAAAAATGAAATGTAGAGGCTGAAATGGGAACTTTTCAGTTTACTTCCTCTTGGTATTTATGTCTCCCCTCAGATGTAACTTCTCTTTATCTGTGTAGAATGCCTGTACTGAAACTTTAGATAAAATACCTACTCCTTTAGCAGTAGGTAATTTATCATGAGCTATACTATCTTTTTTGTTCTTCCCTCCTACCTTTGTCTCCCATGTTTATTATCTCTTCCTGTATAATGTCGAGTATTATATTAATACTTGCCTTCTGTTCTCTATAATTTTACCATCTTTGTCTGTACTTTTATAAATTAACATACACTTTTCACCTTTAAACTCAATATTGTTTCTCAGTGTCAAGTAGATCCTATTATATTTCCTGCCTTTCACAGCTTTTAATGTTTCTAGAGGTTTAAATGGTCTTTTCTAATAATGTCTTTGTCATGCTCTCAAGTTTTTGTCCATTCAGTTACAGATTTATTTATTTATTTTTATTGCTTCAGGAACCTTCCTTCTTCTGAACTCCTAAGAAGAGTGCATTGATCCTTGGCATGCTTGTGTTTTCTGTGCCCATTTTAGAGTGGTCATCTTTCTCTTCTCTCTTTGTCATTTTAAAAATTAAATGTATATATGTTATTGTAAAGATACTAACCAGAGGGGTTACAGTTATATGAGTACAGTAATGAGTACATTTCCTATCGAGCATTGTTACCCCCTCCTTTGCTTTCCCCCTACCATCCCTTGCCTCCCCAACTCTTTGTCATTTTTTAGAACTCAAGCCCTTTGCTTCTTTCTGTCTGTGCTATGACAGACTCAACACAATTTCTAAAAACATACATGTGTGATTCAGCTTTTCTGATTCTTTGAATGTGTGAAAATCAGCACATGCTGGTGTGGTCTGTGTTCACACTCTCATCATTTAATTAGGTATAGGAAAATATAGGTAGAAAAATAACTTTTCCTCAGAAAAAGCCTCTAAAAGCATTGTTTCTTTTACTTCAGCATCCAGTATCGCTAATTTGAAGTTGAATGCCAGCTTTGTTCTCTCTGTTTTTGGAGGATCTGCTTTCTATTTATGCTTTTTTTTCTCTAAGTGACAATCTTAGAGAGAAGTCTTTTATAGCCACTTGTATGCTTTGAAGTCTTAATACTTTTAAGTAAAAATATTCTATCATTGAAGTGATATTCTATTCTTTTCCTTATATCCTTTTTTTGCTATTCCTTTCCCATAAATTCCTATTTTGTGTTCTACATTTATCATTTTGTAAATTTTCACTACACCTTCTAGGATATTTTCTTAATTTTGTTTCCTAAAATTGCTTTTTCATTTTGTTCAAATATATATAAATATATGTTTGTGTATTTACATATCTATTTCTTTTAAATCAAATTTTCTTTTAAAACTCAGTCTTTTCATATCCTGTTCTTGACCAGTAAAAGTTATATATATATAGGTATATTAGAATTTCTGTAAAAACTCGACTTGTGCTATTCATAATATTATTTTTAATTTTCAAATCAGTTTTTCTTGTTTGCTTAACTTGGTCAGAGTCCCTTGGCTAAGGACTTGCTTCCAAATGATGGGTACTTAGGTTTTCTGTTCACATAGAGCAAGGCAAATGCCATGATTGGGTCTATAATTTACTTTCACTGTCCTCTGTTCCCTTTACTTCACTTTGAGCTAATTATCTTTTATGGGAGTCAGTACTAGGTTTTGAACTCAGAGCCTTTCATTGAGCCCCTATCAGAGGACCCAGTTAACAAACCACTCCTCCAGCCCTTTTTTTGTGCTGGTTATTTTTCAAGAGAGGGTCTCTCTCCACCTAGATTGTATCTTTCCTACAATCAATTTTAGGCTTCTTGTTGCTAGGGTGACACCTGGCTGGGTGCCACAAGGCCTAGCTTGCTCTTAATTGAGAGGGAGTTTCAAAACATTTCTTTTTAGGTTAGCTTTGAACAGTGATTCTCCCAATCGCAGTAGCTGGGATTACAGACATAAACCACCAGATCCCACTTGAGCTAACTTCTTTTATATGTTAGTACATCTCTACTTTTCATTTTTCCAAAGTTCATTGGAATATTTTATGAGCAAGTGCTATTTCTTATTCTCCTCTTACTTTATGATAAGCTTGTGCCAGATGAGAGATGGAGATTCAGAGAGTTGGATGAGATGCTAAAGATCACAGTGCTGGTGGGCTGACTTATTACATTTTACTCTTCAGTGCTTTATCCTGCATTTTGTCTCTTAGGATACCAGTTGATAGAGTCAAACAAGTATAATGGCATAAGTAAATGATTTAATCTGACTGTAGAATAAATTCCTACAGGGAATAAATTTCTACAGGGTTTCATATGTGATGATTAGGTTTAAGTCTGGGTTGTGCTTTCTAAATTTTATTTTAAACAATATAGTCCTAAATGTTTGCCAAGGATGTTCCTTTCCTATTCTCTTCCCAAAGAACTGTATGGATAATTCCTAAGGACAAAATAAGCCATGTGAAAAAGGAAAAGCTGTGGGGGTAGGGCAAAGGTGTTGTCAGACTATTTTAATTGTCTTCTACTATCATCCCTCTTATTACATTTTAGGCCAGATAATTTGCCTTGTAACATTCAAAATTGTATTAATTATGGGATTTTCTAACAAGGTTATACAGTATATGTTTGCCAATTGGGAAAGAAAGATAATTATGCTTGAATGTAGGTCACATTTAAGAAAAACTCGTAGGCCTATGGGAACTGTTTCCTTAAATCTCAAGAGTTAATGATAGTAAAGAGAATGGTGCTTCTCTCATCCTGTGACCCAGTTCTTTTTGGTCAGAGATGGTTTTTGCTTTTCCTGGTGGGCATGCTTAGGAAGAGAAGCTTGAACAATTTCTCTCCTGCTGGTGGGCAGAGCTTAGTTAATGAGATATTTACAGGAGCATTTCTAGGGTTGATATAACCAGAGAAACTTTCTCAAAGTTGTTTCATATTCATTTTTTTCTGGGAAAATTTTTATCTTCCATGAAGTTTTTTCATTTTTTAATCCTTAAAAGATCACTAATGTATTCAAATCTTTTTCCTGGGATTTCCCCCCCCCCCCCCAGTATTATCAAATAGTAAATCAAATACCATGCAAAATTGGAATGAATACCCTTAAAACTTAGGAATTTGATGTAAGGAGCTGATATCCTTTTGCAGTATTCAAGGACTCTGCCATACGTACCTTATTAACCATTTAAATTGAGTTATTAAAATAGCCCCTGCTGAGTACCAGTCGCTCATTCAAGCCTGTGATCTAGCTACTCAGGAGACTGTGATCCAGAGGATCAAAGTTTAAAGCCAGCCAAGGCATTAAAATCTTCCAGCCTCCATCTCTAAAATAACCAGCAAAACAAGCAGGACTGGAGGCATGACTCAAGAGGTAGAACACCAACTGAGCAAGTAAGCCAAGCAGTTTCAAGACCCACAACCCTGGGAATAGCAAAAAATAAATAAAAATAAAAATCTCCCTTCACTAATTGTCCAATCTCTGCTCTATCCCATTCAATCACATTTCTCACCACTAGGAAAACAGGTACAATGAGTCATAGACTGGTTCAAGTTCACTGCAGGATACAAATGGCAGAACTGCACATCCTGAAATAGTGTATACTTTCACACAGTATATAGATCCAAGCTCCACTATCCAGAGCAAAGTTGTTGTTTTTTTTTGGGTCTGGTTGTGGGGCCTGAAGTCTGGGCCTGGGCACTGTCCCTCAGCTCTTCAGCTCAAGGCTAGTGCACTACCACTTGAGCCACAGCGCCAATTCCGGCTTTTTTCATTTTGCTTATGTGGTGCTGAGGAATCGAACCCAGGGCCTCAGGCATGCAAGGCAAGCGCTCTACCACTGAGCCATCTTCCCAGCCCCTAGAGCAAAGTTTTTATTTCATCACTATAAAAGGTTTTGTAGTTTAACTAGTATTAGGGTTGAGATAAAATTACTTTTTTAAAAAAGCAAGGAGGAAGAAAAAAATATAATTTACTATTTTAATAGACCTGTGATTATGATACAAAGTGTATTTCTTTTCAATTGTTTTCATATTTGCCTTCTCTTATGACTAATAATATTCTAGTTCAACATTTCATCCAATGGAATATTCTGTAGATTAAAATCCACACTTTGTGTACATTTTTGATTGTCTGTTTTCTGTCTTTAAGGAATGAAAGTACTTTAGTAAGCTGTGTTAAGAAACTACTAATATCATAAAACATATTGTGTTTTTAAGGCTAATCTGTGAAAGGAAATAGGATACATTAAGGATCAAAGAAAGCTTTAGTTCCTGAGTCAGACACCTAGCATGGTTTCCTCACCTCATCTCCTTGCATGTACTTGGCTCACAAGACTGACACTTACCTACACAGTTGATATGCATTTCTCTACCTCATATCCCTAGGAGTTATTTATGTGAATTAGCTTCATCAGACTAGGCCCACATGCATCTCTTATTATTATTATTACTTTGTTTATGTGGCACTGAGGAATCAAACCCAGGGCCTCATGCATGCTAGGCAAGTATGCTACTACTAAGCCACATTCCCAGCCCCAACATGCATTTCTTGACTGGGTATTATATATATGAACCAAAAATGAATCCTGGAATCAAAAATCAAGAAAATATTTTGAGTCTATTCATGCCCATCTATCTGTTAGTTTCCACTTCAGAGCTCTTTTGGATGATGAATGAATTGGATGTGAATTCCCCTGGGTTAAGAGATTTATGTGAATGAGGAACTGTAACATCAGCATTGACCAATAGGTGAGCTGGGGCACAGTAATCCAGTTGCTGTTTGTCTTTTGGGTGTAGTATGCTTAGCAAATGCTATTGACTACAGTTCTAACTGGGTGCCTCTTGCTAAATCTTTAAGGAAAAGATGTAATCTTTAGGCTTAAGGCACATAAACAGTGTACTCTGGTTATTTGTAATACTCACCAGGACTCAAAACAAAAAGTAGATTTATTTTTCAAGCATGGTTTATAAACTCCCTAGACTAACCTTCACTGAAAGGTTGTAGTTGAAGTTAAATCAAGAGCATAGAAACATTGCCTTAATCAAACTGGACATTGCTAAGTTTATAATGGAGGGTGAAGAGAAAGCAATGGCTGTCAGCGAAAAGACATGCCTGATTTCTAGACTGATCTTGCAGAAATGCTATAGATTTGTCCCAGTGATATTTGGGAAGATATTCTTAAATGTTGGGAAGAGCAAAACTCATAACACAGGAAGGATTATTTAGCTGTGTTTCCTTATATTCTTTTAAAATGCTTTTGGATGACTTGTTAGGATGTGTATATGACAAAATAAATAAAAGCAATTCTGAGACTCTAGGACTTTGTAAAAGTGTTTTGTTCTTTTAATTTTGATAGATCTAAAAGTTTGAAGTTGAAGCTAGGCATTGGTGGCTCACACCTGTAATCCTAGCTACTCAGGAGGCTGAGATCTAAGGCTTGCGGTTCAAACCCAGCCCAGGTAGGAAAGTCAGTGAGACTCTTATCTGCAATTCACCACCAGAACACCGGAAGTGGTGCTGTGGCTCAAGTGGTAGAGCGCTTACCTTGAGCTGAAGAGCTCAGGGACAGCAGTCAGGACCCAGAGTTCAAGCACCACAACCCCCCCCCCCAAAAAAAAAAACCCAAAAAACAAAAAAATGTTTGAAGTTGTAGAAATGGGGAAGGGTGTTGGATAAAGAGCATCAGAAGAGCTGGGAGCTGATGTTCATATCTTAATCCTAGCTGCTCAGGAGGCTGAGATATGAGGATCTTGATTCAAAGCCAGTCTGGGTAGATAAGTCCAGGAGACTCTTACCTCCAATTAACCTCAAATAGCCAGAAGTAGAGCTGTGGCTCAAGTGGTAGAGTGATAGCTTTGAGCAAAATATATTCAGGGATAGATCCTGAGTTCAAGCCCCAGGACTAACTCTCTCTCTCTCTCTCTCTCTCTCTCTCTCTTCTCTCGCTCTCTCTCTCATACACACACACACACACACACACACATACACACACATGAATATCAAAGGAAGAAAGTCTAATTCTGTGAAAATAAGGATTCTGTCTTTCTTTGAAGAACTTTCAGTGGATTGAAATTGTAATTATGGGGATTTTTGGAGAGAACTTTAGATTCAAAAGCAGTATGTGCTTTAACATTTAATGTAACAATTCATTTCTATGAGGACATGAGTAATTTGGGGATGATTTTTGATTATTAGAATATGATATTTGGTATTGTTGTTACAAACTTTGGGATACATATTGTACTCCATAAAATAACTACATAGTTTGAATTTTTTAATGGATAGAATTATTATGTTCTGTAGCACTGGATCTGGTCCACAGTTCTTCACAGTCTAACAGTAATCTTCAGATCCCAGAGTCCTGGGACTGAGTTCAACAAAATGGTAGGTTGGGACTGGATGACAAAGAAGTTGATGACTAGATTGCCACAAATGGACGTGAGAGAAGAGACAGGCTTATCAGCGTAAATAAACCCCAGATCTTTGGGTGTCAAGTGAGTGGAGACAAAATACACACAGGACTAGCATTTACTGAACACTTACCTACTCAACGTGTCACTCATTGCTAGGTACTTTTGCACATAATTTCATTTAGTCCCTGCTAAATCCTTAAGCGTTTATTATCTACACTGTTTTAGAAAAGGTAACTGAAAATAGAGGTTAAGAAAGCTGCTCAAGGTCACACACAAAAGCATGTGGTAAAGATATTTGTTAACTCAGATGACTGACTAAAACATATGCTCTTCTTAGTACATTGCAATTAGGTAATACTTCAGAGACTTCTTATTAGTGACTGTTGTCAAGCTATAAATGTTTAGGGCATTTTAACTGTACCATGGTCTGTCTTCTAAGACTTAAAAAATACCAAGGATTGCTGTTTAGTCTGTTGACTTTCTATATCCCAAGTGACAACACAGTAGAGAAAATTCTAGATGGATATATATTTTGAAAGAATAAAAGCATTCACTGTTACTATTCTCTTTTGTTGAGACTTGGCCTTTTTTTTTTTTTTTTAACGTATCCGCTATTGAACAATTGTTTAAACTTTGGCATTTTTACTCACTCATATTTAGGACACTGGTAAGGCAATTGCTGATCCTTTTGGAAAAGGTCAGACATTTAATTTACATGTTGTTCTCCTTTCTTTATCTGTTGTCCTATATTGTTTTCCCATCATGACCCTAAATGAAGGTTTGGAGACATTACAGATGTTTATCTGCTCAGGACACTTATTGAGCCTTTTCTAAAGGCCTTAATTTGGCTTTCATTGGCCTTAATGTGGGCTATAACCTGGACCAACGTCTAGGCTTATAGATAAGTGTACAGTAATCTACAAACAATGGCCATAATTTCAGTCCTTTCTCTCTCTGGTCCATATTCCAGCCTTAATGCCTTCCTGTTTCCCACTATAGGCAAAGATCATCTTTGCTATTGCTTACTATTATTTGTAAATCAAGAATATGAGTTTATATATTTCTAGCTTTTCTTTAATCTAGATTTTGTCCTTCATGTATTAAGAATTAGCTCAATAGGCTGTAATAAACTTGAAATATCTCAAATGAGAAAGTTTTAATACTTTGTAAAATTATAAAATATGCTTTTAAGAAACATCACTTTATTGAAGCATAATTAGCAGACAATAAATTATATATATTTCAAGTATGCAACTAACAATCTAGTTTTGAGTAATAAAATTCACTTCCCATGGAAGTACTGATTTAAGTACTAGTCTATGTTTCTTCTTGTCATCAAAGCTAAGCTTCTCAGGAGCATTGTCTTAACTTGTTCTCTCTAGTTACACTTCCAGTGAAGTCCGTTTTCGGTCGCTCTCAGTCAGGCAGCTGGTTTAATCACTCAGGCGAAATTGTTCTTTAAGACTCAACTGCCAGATGCAAATGGACATTTTTCTAGTATTGGATTCTTTGTCACATTTTCCACCACTGACCATTCTCTATCCTCGTTTGGAAATGTAAGCTTTCTTGCCATCCACAATGACACCGTCTTCTGCTTCTCCCTCCCAGTGGTAAACACTGACACACTTCCATCTTGTCCCCTTCATGCAGCATTACCGTGTCCTTGTCTTCTCTTACAATGACCAAGTCCTTAAAGGAGTGCATGCACCCAACTTGTTAATAATAACTAAACACACAAGGATGAGTTCCAAGTAAATGATTTTAGCTGAAGCCTCTCTTCTGACATTCATATTCATATTCATACTCAGTCGACCTTTCTAAATGGATATACCAGAACTGTATACAAATCAATATATTAAAATTTTACTTCATTATCTTCATCTCAAAAACTCTGTCTTTCTTCTGTATTCCCTAGCCTAGGACATATGCCTCTTCTGTGGGAACTTTACAGCACTGGCTGGGGAAATAAAGTATGAATACTTCAAGTAATTTCCAACAAGCCTGTGCTGTTTATGTGGTGGTGTACAACTTCCTCCCAGGATATGATCTCCTCTTCCTCCTCCCCCTCCTTCTTCATCTTTATCTTTCTTCTTCCTCCTCCTCTTTCTTCTTTTTTCCTTTATCAGTACCAGGGTTTAAATTTAAGATCTTATTTGGCTTGCTTACTCACAGCTGGCCCTCTATCATATCTCCAGGCCCAGCCCATTTATTTTGCTAGATATTTTGGAGATGAAGTCTCATGGGCTTTTCTCCCTGGGCTGGCTACGAACTGTTATCCTCTAGATCTCAGCTTCCTGAATAGCGAGGATTACACTGGTGCCAAGCTCTAGGAGATGATTGTTGTTGTTGTTGTTGTTATGTTATTTGTATATTTTTATTGTCCCATATTCAGTGTGTGAAGTAATGGGTTTGTTATGACGTTTTGCTTATAATGCACAGAAATCATATCCATCCCTTCTATTACCCTGCTTCATTTCCCCTTCTTTTTCCACATCCCTATAGTTACCCTTTACTTCCATGTCATTTTCTTCCTTTTCCCCTCTAAATTCCACATATGAGAGAAAACATGTGATACTTCTCTTTGTGAGACAGGGTTATTTTGTTTGACACGATGATCTCCAGTTCCATCCATTTTCCTGTGAATGTTGTGATTTCATTCTTCTTTATGATTCCAATCTCTCTATAATATTTTCTTTATGTATTCACTTTTTGGTTGGCATTCCCGCTCATTCCATAACTGGGCCATTGTGAATAGTTTTGTGACAAACATGAATGTGCAGATATTTCTACAGTATTGCTGAATTACATCCCTTGGGGTATACACCCAGAGGTGCAATACCTAAATCATATTATGATAGTTCTACTTTTCGTTACTTGAGGAAAGCAGTGATATTTGGGTGGAGATCTCGTAGAGGAGAAAGTACCAGCCATATGAAGGAGAGAATGTTGCTGTGGAGGAAGATGTGCAGCAGGTAGAAGGCCCATGAGGTAAGAAGAAGCCCTGAATTTTCAAGGATATGAAGAAGCTATGTGGCTGGAATGGAACCCAGTGTGGAGCAGGCAAATGATGCTGAGCCAAGCCAGGCCAGGCCTCCAACAGCCCAGAAAAGAGTTGGGATATGGGATGTCTTCTGTGTGTAGAGGGAAGCCAGGAAAAGCTTTGAAGCTGGGGAGTGATGTCATGTGATACAATTAACCTTCCAGCAGGAGCACTGGGCATTCTGTGGAAAGTGGAAGCGAGGGGATATTTTGAACTTGGAATGGTTCCCAGCACATAGAAGGCATTGGACAAATATTTCTTTAAAAAAAGCCATCAACCTATAAAACATTAAAACTGTGACAGTTCTGGCCTTTAAAGAGGTTGTTTTCTTATTCCCAAGAACAATGCTATCCAAAACTCGCAATGGATGTGGCTTGTTATTCCCAAGATCTGGGAACAAAATATTTCCTCACTTCAGAGGGACAAGTCAGTTGGCTGAAGTATGCCCACTCAGCAAGGGGAGAAATTCTCATTTCTCTATTGTGCTACTTATGCCACACTAAATATGGCATTTAGGCCCTAGAGGGAAGTCCATTTGCCCTATAGACATTTTATGTCAAGGGAAATGCTTCTCCCCAAGTGGTTACATCATCCTGGATGAACTAATCTCAAAGCGTTCATACTCATAAGTAGTTTATGTGCTGCATATTTATTTTCACGCTAGAAGAACTGGGTTTTATACTTGTCAAACATACCCTTTTATACAAACGACTGTGCAGTTAGCATTGTTCTAGCTGGAGGAAGAACGTCTTTCCTGAAGAATGGCTAGCAAAATTTTATTTCCTATGTTCTTTACCTCTTTGCTCCTCCCTTGGAAATCCCCACCGCTCTCCTGGTCATTTTTCACATGAGAGCAGAAGAAAGAACTAAGACTTCTACTGTGAAAGAGAAGTCAGCAGTCACCGGTTCTTGGTTTTCCTTGTTCAGGGTTTCTGTTTAGAGATGTTTATTCTCAGAATTTCTGCTGGAAATTTTCACAGGATCCAGATGGTACCGAAACACATCTGTGCATTAAAGAGCATTTTGGAGGACGATGGATTTGAAATCTGAACCTGTGAGGTTTGTGTGGCTTTTAGCAAGTCACAGAAATCATCTTGCAGGGCACTGAGGATCCAGTTTATCTGGCACTTGGAAAAATATTGGGTTTTGACTATTGTTTTGATCCAGATCTTTATTCTTATGGTAGGTTTCTCCTTCTGGGGATTTACTGACTTGAGTAAAATTATTTGGGTACTAGTCTTGTCTTACAGAAGTATATTCTAATTATTCAGTTCAACACAAGAAATATTAAAATGTTTTAAAAGAAATTGGTTGTTAGAAGAGGTTAACAAGACAGGTGTGTCAT
Source organism: Dipodomys merriami (assembly GCF_024711535.1). NCBI lineage: Eukaryota > Metazoa > Chordata > Mammalia > Rodentia > Heteromyidae > Dipodomys > Dipodomys merriami. The sequence continues at coordinate 44,624,089 of NW_027202271.1, read as the reverse complement.
TAAATCTAATCCAGCATAGCATAAGGAAGGAGCCAGGAAGAGCATCAACACAGAATCAACGGAGAGCAGCAGAGTGTGAAGGACAAACTTTTAGGGAGAGCCAGGCTAACACTCCAAGAAATGGTGAACTGAAAAGGAGTGCAGTTGCCTATGTAGGGACAGAAGAGACTGTGAAAGGCCGGCGCCCAGAATCTAACCAACTCATTGCGAACCCTCAGGTACTGGACAGAGGGGGTATCAGGCAGGAAGTGCACACGAGCACGTACACATGCATAGGGTAAACATGGCTGCAGCCAGCATGCAATTTTCCAGCTTAGCTGTCAACATCAGCGGGTTGAGAGCAGGAAGGAAGGACAAGTCCCCACAGGCCCAGTGACAGGCACAGTAGAGAGCGATAATAACAGTTCCTGGCAGCCAGACAGCAGCTAATCAGGACCAGAAAATCTGGCATGAGCAGCAGGGTCTCAGAAAGCTTTCCCACCATTTATCATGCTCACTCTCTCTCTGTTTCTCTGTCTCTCTCCACATACATACACACACATACACATACACACATGTCTAGGCAAGGGCAATTTCTACTCTCTGTTCAATTAAAAGTTACAGTTATTTATCTATTGATCAAGCAAAGGCTCTTGAGTTATACTGCCCAGTTTGGGTCCTGATTCTACTAATGAATATCTTTGTGACTTCGGGCAAATTTGTTGAACCTTCTGTAACATGGGTCTACTGACTGTGTATTGCTCACCAGCATCAAGTTGCTATGAGTAGAAAAGAAGGGCATGTGTAGGAAGTGTGTGCTACAGAGCCAGGTATCTAATTAAGGCTTAGTGAAGAGGATGCATGGAAATAAAACCAGACTAGTGTTGGAGCCCAAACCAGTCTTCCTGGTGAAGCAAGATGGTTCCAGTCAAAGATGCACTTGAGCTTAGAGCAACAGCAACTGTGGAGAATGCTGGATGTAGGCAGGTGGAGCTAGTTACTTTGAAGTCTCTTCTGCCTGAATTAGGGTTAGCACTACAGACTGGCCCAAAACTGGGCTTCCCAGGGAAGTCTAAGGAGGAATATTTAGGGTCTAGAAACATGGCAGGTATGTTGTCTGGAGGCCAGTAGAGTGTCAGAGAATTTCTCAAAATGGTGTGGTGGTGGTGTTAAAAGGCCACATAGTCAAAGGAAGATGGGAGCCATCTTGATTGATAAAGAGGGTTCTAATGCAAGAAGCTCCTAGGAGATAAAATCTGCTGCCTCTCCACTTCTTGCAAAGTCTAGAGGATTGGAGATTGGCTGAAAAGTTAAGCAGGACTGGATGTGAAGTCTGTTTCAGGAGAAGGAAACTTGAACAAACTGTTGGTTGGAGTGAGGGGGAAATTAAATAACAACAGAGAGCATGGTTGGGTGGGACAAGTGTCAAGGGATGGAAGGAGAAAGGGAGCAAGTCGTCAGGTAGAAGTAGGTCGTCGCTCTGGAATGAAGAGGCAGTACTTTCCAAACAGAGAATAAAGATGGAGAGAAATTGCCAGGAGAAGAAGAGAAAGCTTTTCTCGGTTGGCCTAAATCTCAGTGAAGAAGGAGACCAGGTCATCTTGGAGGGGATGGGGGCGAACGAGCAGGAGGGCTGTAGGAAAAGTGTCAGCTAGTAGCTGGGGATTTCTTAGATCACTAACTGGAAATGAATCACTGTGTGGTTGTGAATTCTGCATATCTGGAAGGCACCTGCCCCTGGGACTGGGGCTCAGATGGAAACTGAAAGTCTCCTGAATAATTTGGCCTCTAAAATAGCAAAATAAACTCATCTTCTCCCACTCCAGCTAAGGTAAATTGCCTGCATCTACCCTGCCCACTTCCTAAGACTACTTCTCCTGAACAACCCCTGGGCTTTGTGACCACGTCACTGTGCATCCTGAGGTCACCATGCCCCATGAATATTTGTGGAATGAAATGAGTGAGCAGAGAATGCATTCATGAAGTGAGCATTACAGATTGTCTTCTTACAGCTTTCGAGCTTTCAATGGTGTCTCTTCTTTCTAGGGCAATGAAGTATGCTCCTGTGGGTTAATCTGGACTTAGGGTTGGCATCTTGCTGTGACTGTGCTGGAGGGTCTCAGCCTTTATCACACAGAGGCTGCAGACTCAATAGATAATCGGACGTTCCAGCCTTAGCACACTGGACATTCACTCCATCTGAAGCAAGCAAACCCGTTTGGCTCCACGTACAACCGTCCTACTACCCTCTTGCCTTTGCTATTTTCTTTAATCACAGTTCTTCCCATTTCTGGCTCACCCATTTTTCTTTTTGGAACTTTTCTTCACCCACCTATCCACTTTTGAAAAGTTATTCTAAACCCACGATAATTGTCTTCTAAAGACTTCTTACAGCATAGCTCTAGGTTCCTGATGAACACAAGTGTTAGTGTAATAAGGCTGTACAGAAAATGTGACTAATCTGAAGGCCAGTCCTAAAAATTATAGTCATGACCTTTTGGCCCAAGTGGTTAAGACTAGATATCCATCAAACAGTTGAGTCATACATCAGAGAAGAGCTGGTGTTCATGAAACAGGTCACTTTTCTGAACTACTTCTATCCTCAGAGTAAGATGATAAGACCATACTGTAGAACAGGATCTGTCTGCTTAAGAGCATGGAATCCAATGCAGGGATTCAAATCCCAGCATTACCTCTTACTAATGGGGTGACCTTATTATTTAAGGCCACATTCTGTCAGTGTGTTTTTTCCTCTCTCCCTTCCTCCTTCTTCCTTCCTACCTTTCTCCCTCCTTACCCCCTTCCCTCCCTCACTCCTTCCCTTCCTTTTTTCCTACCTTCTTTCCTTCCCTCCTTCTCTCCCTCCCTCCTTTCCTTCCTTTTCTCCTACCTTCCTTTCTTCCCTCCTGCCCCTCCCTCCCTTCTTTGTTTTTTTAATTCTTGTTAGGCTAGAGCTCTACTGCTTAGCTATACTCCTAGCCCTTTAATGCAATTTCCTTATCTGTGAGCTGATGGTAAGATGGCAATAATAGAGTGGTTGTAGACATTGATGATCTGGTATAGAAAACAATTAGCCATCATAAATACTATCATAATTCGTCAATTATGGAAGAGAGTACAATCACAGAGCAGAGGACAGGCCAAATTACAATCAGGCACAAAATCTCCTGTGTCCAGGAAGTGGTACCTATGGGGCAGTGAGCTCTATGAATCAGAACTAAAGAGGAAGGTTTGAAGTTGACTCACATATGTAAGGCCCCAAACAGAGGCATGTACTTTGAGCAAAGGTTCCTACTAATCTTCACCCACCTTTTGCCTCTTGGTGAGCTGAATTTCTACTTGCTTTCTGATGTCCACTTCCATTAATTCTACCCAAAATTGGAGTCTTTCTTGGAATCCTCATCCATTGGCTGCCTAGGTCACTATTCTGATCAAAACCATAGATATAGGCAACCTAAGAACACTGATGGGAGAGAAAAGGAACTACTTTTATGTCTAAAGTCCCAGCAATTCTACCAAGGAGTTAAAAAGATGATGATTATTATTAGTAGTAGCAGTAGTATAAATACTACTGTATTTATAGTAGTATAAATATTACTACCACTACTACTACTACTATTATTATTTTTGCCAGTCTTGGGGCTTGAACTCAGGGCTTAGGAACTGTCTCTGAGTTTCTTTTGCTCAAGGCTAGCACTCTTCCACTTGAGCCACAGGGCTACTTCTGGCTTTTTCTGTTTATGTGCTACTGAGAAATCAAATCAAGGCTTCATGCATGCTAGGCAAGCACTCTACCACCAAACCACATTCCCAGCCCTTAAAAAGATTATTTTTATTTTCATTTAAAATTTCCCACACACCTTGTATTGAACTCCTTTGTGTAATTATGTAATAAAGAAATTATGGCTATTTACATTACATAGTTGAACCATAACTACCTTTGTAATTTCTTTTACAAGATTATCATAACTAGTATTTAAATGCTTTCAACACAGGTCGACCTGCCATCTCCAAGTGTACTTGAGAAATATTGTTGAAGTTCAGAAACTCTTCTCAACTTTTGATCCTGTAATTCTTTTTTTTTCTCCTCTCATGTGTTCTCTGAAGCTCTTATATCTTATAACCTATCATGAACATGCCATTGGTGTCTAAGAAAGAATGCTCTTCTTTTTTCCTGAAGTCCTTGATGTCTTTATTCAAATCAGTGTTTCCCAATGTGCATACAAATCACCTAGGGCTCATGATACAGTGCGCCCACCTTGGGACTCCAGAATACCACCTTGGAACCTACATTTGTAGCAAGCTTCTAGCTGGCATTAATGCTTCAGTACTTGTATTACATCCATAAAATTTGTGGTGCAATTTTTTTCCCCATATCTCAACCAGTTGCTGGAAGCATTCGGGTACCTCTATATACTTAAACTCTCTCCAGTGTCTGGCATGTTGTCTTGCATATTTGCTAATGACCAGTAGATGCCTGTGCAATTCATCACAAATGCTTAAAAGTCCTGTTTCATGCCAGACTAGCCTCATACACAGAGCCTTTCATTTCCCTTCTCTTTCCTCTATTGCTATCACATCTCACAACATGTCACTTCAGCCCTGGACCCCATCTGTCACATGAAGGAATCTCCTTTGTACTAGAATCTCTGATTTGAAGTGTTACTTACATAAAAAATATTTCTATAGGGTTGGGCACAGTGGCACATACCTCTCATCCCACTCGCTACTCAGGAGGTAGAGATAGAAGGATTGAAGTACAAGGCCAGATCAGGCAAAAAAAAAATAGCATTCAACAAATAAACTGGGGAGGTAGCACATGCTGGTTTTCTTTCTTTTTTTGCGTGGGTGGGGGGGGGTCTGGTCGTGGGGCCTGAACTCTGGGCCTGGGCGCTGTCCCTCAGCTCTTCAGCTCAAGGCTAGCACTCTACCACTTGAGCCACTGCGCCACTTCCGGCTTTTTTCTTTTTTGCTTATGTGGTGCTAAGGAATCGAACCCAGGGCCTCAGTCATGCAAGGCAAGCGCTCTACCACTGAGCCACCTTCCCAGCCCACATGCTGGTTTTCTTAGCTACTTTGGAGGTAGATATAGAAGGATTGTGGTCCCAGGTAAAAGTGAGTGGTGATCCTTTCTGGATAACAAACTAAAACAAACAGGGCTGGGGCCTGGCTCTGTTGGTAAAGTACTTGCCTAGTAAATGTGAGTCTACTAATTTAAACCCCAGTACTGCCCTCAAAATATATTTATAGGGAAAAATCATCTTAGAGGTCAATATCTAACATATATGACACAACATGGTTCATTCCTTGCCTGTTGTGTTGCTCTGGTTAATTAATTTCTTAGCACCTCACAAACTACCAGGGTTCTCCTAGATAAATCTGAGCCAAGGGGAAAGTCTTCCCACCATCTAATGCTATTTAAAAGTCTCTTAGCTTAAAAAATCCATTATTGCATCAATGTCAGAGTTGTATAAATGTTTACAACCCTCTTAACTACCTCCATTTATGAGCAACCACTTTGCTTCTCTGAAGCTAGGAGGTGGCTTGCTTTGTAGTTTATTCACAGCAGCTCTCAGCTCTACATCAACCACAGGTTGCCGGGAAGAGAGGGAGAAAAACATTCATTTTTGTCTGGAAGGTTGCAGTTCATTTTTCTTATCATCTGGCATATGGGGAGATCTTTTGGGCTCACTGGAGGCCTTTTTCCTTCAGCTGTCATCCTGTTTGGTTCTGTAGCCTGTGATCCTCCTCCCAGTGACAAATTTCTATCACAGTTTAGATATTTGAGGGAGCTGAACTCTCATATGGGTCTCTAGGACCTTCTACACCTGACTGGTAAAGACTTACTCAGAGAGCTATTGAACCCTGAGTTCAGAACCTTGAACTCATTTCCCATACTCTGGCATTCTTACAGCTGAGCCCAAGCTGCTCCCTGACTGGATAGGACCATCTGTTCAAATGAATCACAGCCTGGGGAGTCACTGTCACTGTCACGGTAGCTTCAGTACACAGCAAAGTGTTTGAATGTGGTTCTTTGTCAGGTACTTCGAGCCTTGAACCACTGACCTCTAGAGCCACATGTGAGCAGCTATGCAGGGCAACTTGCAGTAGACTGTCACAGAATGAGATGCAGGATTTGACTGTGTTTGCTCCAGACTCTGCCCATCTCCTCAGTCCTCAGGGTGAACCTTGTTCTGCTGGCTGCGTTAGGACCTATTCTTGCCTTTCCACCAAACACATGCATCTTTGTGTTTGTGGTTAGATAGGTAACAGTACATTTTATTCTCTTTTGTGGAGAAGCATGTGACTGTCACTTGGAGCTATTTAAAGGGATCTGTCTTTCAGAAGGATACATTCAAGGGGTGGCCAAAGCTTTTGAAACCCTGAAAAACTGCAGGTGGACAGTGCCCTGCCCAAGATGTTTGAGGAAGCCAGCCCAGGGTAATTATGAAAAGCAATAACTATCATGTAAGCTCTTTCAGAAATTAACTTGATGCAAAAATAGAGGTCATCTGACTAGCTGAAGTATGAGGATAGATGGCATATGGACTCAAATTTGCCTTCAATTTCCCTTTGAAGTTAATGTGCGTCACAGGTGCTTATCTAATCACAGCATTTGGACCGGGATGTTTTGCATGTTCAGTACTTTGTAATGAGATGCAGTGTTTATGTTCCATACACTTCCCCACAGACTGCACAGATACACTGTTCTCAACCTCCTCTAATCATTGCAAGTGTCAACAGTCAAAGCTAATGACAGAAAGTAGGTTTATAGGACAGTAACCCTGTCTACTTAGCACAAAAGATCTACTCCCAGACAAGGAAAGGTTTAGGCAACATGAATTCAACAAAGCTAAGGGAGCCTCAGTCATGCAGTGGGTCCAAAATAATGCTTTTCTTGATCTGGCTGCTAGTCCTCTAGCAATATGGGAGGGTGGGAGTGGGGACAGGAAAGCTGCTGTTCATGGTTCTTTGATATATAGAACATGCCTCTTAGCTTTATTTTTTCCAAGCTAAAGCTCAGTCTCCAAGTCCTCTTATGTATTTCAGTCTACCAAAAGCTCTGCTATCACCCTTTTAAGTTACTTTCTATTCACTGAATGTCTTCCAAACACCTACCAAGTTCCAGGTGCCGGATCAGCTTTGGAGAGCCACAGATAAAGGTTCAAGAACCAACTTTAACAGTTCTCTGCACAGTTCTGTAAGTCTACATGATAATGTCTCCAGACTCTGATTTCCCAAATCTGGCTACTCAGTTCAGAAGAACAATTCAAAGCTAGCTGTACATAAGTGTCACATTCAGAACTTACTGAAATATGGGTTTGGGGGATTCAATTCCAGAGGTTCTGGTTTGATATATTTATGGTTTTCAGGCTTCTGTAAATTTTAAAAAAGTTAACGTGAACAAGGTACTGGTGGCTTACTTCCTGTAATTCTAGCTAGTCAGAAGGCTGAGATCTGAAAATCATGGTTTGAAGCCAACTAGGGCAGGAAAGTCTGTGAGACTCTATCTCCAATTAACCACCAAAAAGCCAAGTGGTAGAACACTGGCCTTGAGCAAAAAAGCTCAGAAACAGTGCTTAGGCCCTGTGATCAAACCCCAGGATTGAGAAAATAGTTAATGTGGTAGTCTAAAAATGAATCTGTCTGTCTGTCTGTATGTCTATCATCTAATGATAAGATGATTTTTGAACTCAGGGTCTGTACTTGCTAGACATTTGAACTATTCCCCAAGTGCTCTTTATTTTGGGTTATTTTTCAGATAGGGTATCATAATTTTGCCCAGAGTCAGCCTCAGATAATGATCCTCCTACCCTCTCCTACCTGCAACTATGCCTTGTAAATAGATTAAGATGGGAATCTGGTTAACTTTTTACCTGGGTTGGCCTTGAACCTCAAACTTTTCATATCTCTGCCTCTTAAGCAGCTGTGGTTAAAGACATGAGCCACTGAACCTGGACAAAAATGTACTTATTTTATGCTTATTTCATTATTGTACACAGTTTGATTAAGTCATATAAAGAAAGGGTTAAGTGACTGTAACCTTAAACATGGATTTGTTCAACTGGCTTTCTTGTGTGTGGTGTGTGGGGACATGTATATTATTCTCTCCAGATGGCAGGCTTCTAGAGATAGAACCTGATCTTTCTCCCATATTGTGGCCCCATGGCTACAGCAAAGCAGTGCCTAATGTCTTCCAGTAATCTGGAAGGACTAGAGATTGTGAGCAGTGCCTAATGTCTTCCAGTAATCTGGAAGGACTAGAGATTGTGAGTTTGGACAAGAATAGCTCGGGCTAGCAGCCTCACGTCCTTTGTTAATAGCTAGCTTACTGACCATGTTTGTGCCTTTTGGAATTTCAAATGATGTTCATATGATGGCAGAAAAAAATATTGCAGGTTGTGGCAGTCAGATAAAGTAAAAGTTACAAGTCTGACTTTGTTTTTAATGATTTGCCAAAACAGACCTGGGGGCCATCAAGTGTGAGCAGGATCCTCAGTGATACTCTTTCCTCATCATTTTTCTTTCGTATATGCATCTGACATGGGCTGGGTTGCAGCCTGCTTCTCTCATTTGTCACATCTCCCAGACTACCCCTCTGCTTCTGCCTCTGCCTCCCAGGGCTGTGAAGTGTCCTCCAGTTTGACCTTGGGGAGGGGACTGTTTATACTTGAGTCAACCAGGGACTATCCCTTCTTGCTCCTGGCTCAGCAGACAGAGGACCCTGTAGAACCTGTTCGGCAAGTTCTGACTCTAAACTAGCAATCTAAAGGGAGTAGGGACAAATATTACCTTAGGATTGCAATTAAAGTCTTCTCTCCCAAGGTTGTCAACATGTTAGGCTGAAGACTGGCCTGAGAACTTAGCTCATTTCCTAGGAGGGTGTGTTGCATGCTCACCTGGGTGCTTGCTTAATACAAGATGAAGAAGGATGTTTTTTAGCCAACGTATTTGTTTTATCACAATATGTGTTTGTCACACATACAGGTCCCATTCATTTACATACACACAGTTCCTAATATCACAGTATGAAAATGTGGTTCTCATACATAAGATATCATTTTCATATCTCCTATACAGGGCTATAATATTTCATTCATAAATTTCATACTATGATAATAGGAGAACATATGACAGCATATTTTGTACTCTTTAATATTTGGTAATTGTCTGAGGAGAAAAGCCAATGAGTGTGTATCTGACTGAATAAATGAATATGATAGGTGATTTAGGAAACATTAAAGACCAGGTTATATGGAATAGAGATCATGGTAAAAGTAACTCAGCGGTGAAGGTTCCAGGGTGTGAGAGAATAGCTAGAGGGCTTAGGCCTTGAAGAGTGGATTTGAATAGTGGAGGGTGGGCACCACGTCCAGTTTAATGCTGAACCAACAGAGGCAGGAATGGAGCATGCCATCTGGCTGGGGAAGGAGGAGGGCGTGTGGATTTTCCTGGGGCATGATGAGGGCATAGTTGCCAAGGAAGGCAAAAGTACCTGTGGGAACCCAAATAACATAGTGGAAACTGGGAGCTTGGCTTCCAGTCCTTATTCTGCCACTTTCTGTGCATAACTTGGGAGAAATAGCATCTCCTTGAATGCCAGGTTCTTTTCTGATGAAATGGAGTAATAAAATTAATGATTGCCTTGCCTGTTTTGAGAATTAAATGGAACAATCCATGTTAGACTCTGCAATCCTTGACATATAGCAAGTGCTCAATATATTGTAGAGATCAAACTACAACAGGTCTTGAAGATCAGAAGCAATTATTATTTTTCAGTCATGTTTGGGCAGTCATTAGTGACCTAAAAAATCTCTTCTTAGATGACTGCTTCTTTCTTCACCTGTCCCTTACGCAGCCATACTGCCCTCAATGTGAAAGAGCCACCATATGAGTTCCTTAAGGTAGAATGCTCTGCAGCCTGGATCACCAGATTAAATAGTGAGAGTTGGGACTTCTGAGTTCAAATGTGAATGATTCCACTGACATATTCTCTGTGCCTTTGACCATCTAGCTTTTTCATCTAAAATAAAACCTTTGTCTGATACTGGTATGGGGAGAGAATAAATATCAGCCCTTGAAAAGTGTAAGAATACTGTATCTTATTTTGTACTCTTCTTGAATGCATCTAAACCTTGAATAAAAAATTTGAGCTAGGTATCAGTGGATTATGCCTGTTAGTCTATCTACTCAAGAGGTTGAGATCTGAGGATCATGGTTCAAAGCCAGCTTGGGCAAGAAAGCCTGTGAGGCTCTTATTTCCAGTTAACTACCAAAAGCCAGTAACAGAACTTGGCTGAAGTGGTAGAGAGCTAGCCTTGAGCAAAAATGTTTAGGGACAGCATCCAAGTCTTGAGTTCAAACCCCAATACTGCCAATTAATAGAGGCCAGGCATGGTAGTTCATGTCTATAAGCCCAGTTTATATGAGAGGCACAGGTAGGATTTGGTCTAGACTTTTATAGCAATAAATGGGAAACTATTTGAAAAGTAACTTTAAAATGTAAAAGGGGTTGGAGATGTGGCATGAGTGGTAAACCATCTGCCTAACCAGTGTGAGGTCCTGAGTTCAAGCCCCAGTACTGCATTTAATTTTTTTTTTATTTCCAAGAGAAATAAAATTAGAGTAGGAACATTCAGCACCACAAAATAGCCCCATAAACCGAGTTCATAGGCTGTTTGTAGTGGCTTCTAGCACTTGGGAGATGAAGCAGGTGGATCATGATTTTGAGGCTAGCCTGGGCTACAGAAGAAAAAAAGAAAGAAAAAAGAAGCATAGAAAAGGTTTGTAGATGAGGTAACTAAAGAACACATGGCTGTTATGACCTGCTTATGATCACTCAGAGCAACACTCTTGAAGATGAGAGGACTTCTTGTACAATAAACGAATCCTCCTTGACGATTTATGCGAGCAGTGGCGCTCTGTTTCCCCCTCAATTATGACATTCTCATTACGAGGTCTAGGAAGAATTCAGCCAAGTGCAGATGATTGGTGCATTTTGTCATGCAATGTGCTGCCCTTTGTTAATAGAGAGACCCCACCCCCAGGGCAGTTGATGTGTCTAACTTGCTAGAGCATCTCCCACAAGCCTGGATAGCTAAGCTGCTCATTGATAGGACTGTGATGGCCATTTGATGGCCGTGAAATATCATTTAGAAAAAAAGGTTAATGTCTTTTTGTTGCTGATCCTTAACCTTCTTGGAGCATGAGCCCCCCTCAGAGGGGGCTGCTTTCATGCCATGCCATGTTCACACAAGGGTTGTTTTCTTTTGTTTTGTTTTTTTTCTCAGCTACGCCTAACCAGTGGCCAGTTGCCAGGGCCACGTGTGGGGACTGTGGCTGTTTCCCAGCACTGCCAGCAGGACCTCATTCTCCTATGTGTGTCTTGAAGGCAGTCCTTCCGGGGAAGCTTTGTTTGTGCTTCTCCATGGGTCAGAGGTTGGGGGGTTGAGGGATGCGTGCATCACACCCTTTGCAGCTGGAATCTGAGTTCCAGGGCAAATGTAGTACAGTGGCACCCCAAGGCATGTTCTTGAGTGGTTGGTCTGCTTGTGCTATTTGGAAGGACTCAGGCAATCTCTTGGGAAACTTGTCAGATGGTCTGAAATGTAGAGCACATCCTTTGCAATGAATTGTAGACTTTTACCATGGGGATTCCAGGTCACCTCACCTTGTCAGTACCTCTCTTCCTCTCCTTGAGTGATGGCTTCTTTGAAGCTGGGTATACCTGGTGCTTTTACCTTTTCCCCAAGTCTCACTCATCCCTACTCTCTTACCATCTGTCTCCCTTGCTGGTTTGGCTTCCCAGAAGGTGGCCAGACTTTTCCCTAGAATTGATGGAGCCTCGGGGGCTGGGGTTGTGAAGAGATCCTCGCACTTGTAGGAAGTTTTCAATAAATGTTGGGTAATGAGCAATTTCAGAGAGATTGCTAGATAGGACGGCAGGAAAAACTTGATACCATAGTCACTGTTGGAACAGTCGCTGGGTATTAGACCTGGTGTTCAGCAGCTTCTGCGGGTAGTATTATTTAATTTTTTTCAACAATTGAGGAAAAAAATCTGGATTATTTCCATTTGCTGGACAAGAATATTAAAGCTCTGAAAGGCTAAACTTTACTGACCTGAAGCTATAACCTCAGAGGCAAAGATATCATTTAGTCTCAAGGCCATGAATCCTGGGTTCTAGACTTTAGACCTTTATGTTATACTGATTTAGTTCCTATGTGTGGAGACAGTCACCAGCCTTAAGAATAAATTGTGTCTTGATATAAATAGAGCATAAATATAGGTAGGTCTGGTACATAGACACATTCCTTTTGAACTCCTAAAGCTAAGAAGTTAACTTCATGACTGATAGGAAACAGAAGCCAGTTGTGAGTTTTCTGGGTCATTCTAGGTATTTGGACACCTGTTCAGCTATTTTGGGATTCTGTGGTGCAGTGGTGGTGGTGGTGGTGGTGGTGGTGGTGGTGGTGAAAGAATATGGGAGGGTTAAGCCATTATTGCAAAACCCATTTCCTGAGAGCTTGACATCAGGAAGTTCTGGAGCATTAAAAATACCCATTGTGTGGGAGCTGGGCTGGAAAAATGACTCATACTTGGTAATTGTACCCATAGGTCACAAAAGACTTGGGGACACAGGGGTATTCATACGAGATTGTCCTTGTGGGTGGTTCATTATAAAAATTTTAATAGGTTGAGAAGCATGGTCACATTTTGAGAGGAGTGACATTTAAGATTCTCTGTGGAAATTCTGAGACTTCCCTATTCATACACTGATTTTATAAACAAGAGTTGTCTTCCTACTAAGTGCAAGAACTTGTTCTAGGGGATTTGGGATATTGGGAGAGGAATATAGCATGGTCTGAACTCTGCAACGCAGTGGTAATGAATTGCTATTAGTACAACTGATATTCATAAGTATGTGGTCTGAAGATCATAGTTTGAAACCAGGCTGGGCAGAAAAGTCTGTAAGACTCCAATTCCAATGAACCAGAAAAAAAGTGAGGCTGGGGCATGGCTCAAATGGTAAAGTACCAGTTGAGCAAGCAAGCCTAGTAAGCTCAAGAGTACCCAGGCCCTGAGTTCAAATCTAGTATTGCCAAAAAGTGATGAATTAGTAGATATTTTAAATAATTTAGGATTCTTATCTAGAATTCTTTTGAGAAAAATTAAATATCACATGTGAATACTTCCTGAGCAAAATTAATTGGGAGTGAGCAGAGTATCAGATAACAGAAAATAGCTGAAAATATGTCAGTGCATGTTCAGGTTTTTGGAGAAACCACAATTTTGTTCTTTTAACATTGAAGTGACAGTATAAACTATAAAAGAAAAGATGGACAGATTTGGCAACAGTAACAAAATAACTGAGATCAGCAGATGGGGAGAGAATCGCATCCAACATGGCAAACAGGCTATCATCTGTAAAGGAAGCTCCCAGGAGAGCTGTGAATGGTGAGTCACCTTCTCCCCAGTATAGGGACAGAGGAAGCCCAGGGGTTTCACCCATTCCCTGGTGGGAGAGGGGCATGTCTTTCTCTGTCCTTGCCATCCTTCAGGAGATTGGGTTGATACTCACCTAAGTCTGCTGAAGCTTTAGGGACTATCAATTCCAGTTTTACCAGTGGAAACAGGAGGATGGGAACAGGAAGACTTTTGTCTCTCAAGATGGGGTCTAGAAGGTAGAGATGAAAGAATCCTTGAGAAGATAAAGTCCTGATTTGGAAAGTGTTGGGACCTCTGTGACAAGGAAAGATATTTCTTCTGCCAAAGGAGAAAAGATCTCCCTGAGACCCAAGGCAAGATGGCAAGTGTACAAGCAGGAGAGCAGAATCCATGGTAGATGGGTTTTTCGGAGTCAGTTCTTCACATGGTGGTAAACAGGTTGAGTGTCCTGTGGGTAATCACCCCAGGACTCAGCAGGCCATATGCTGTGTGACACATCTCATAAGCTTTCCCTTTAAGCTTGGAAAAAAGGCTATGCTCAGCAATTCCCACAACTGCAATGATACATACACAAAGAAGAACAGGGTGGTGATCACCTTCCTGAGTGACCAAGGACATGCTGCTGAAGCAACATTAGAGAAAATGACTTCATGCCTGGCAAAGCAGCCGCCTCCTCCTGCCTGTAAGCTCAACACCAGCAGATAATTCTGTTGCTTTTGTTCTCTACTCACCTATACCCAGAAGGGAGGCTGATGGAGTAGGGACTCAACAAACAATTGTTAAGTGTAAAAGATACCACCTCTATTGAGTTTGTGACCAAACCTTGATAACATTTTTTCCTGTGTTCTGTTATTGATTATGTTAAATATTCCAACACATACAATAAATATTCCTTTAAAAGTAAGGCAATGCCTGTAATCCTAACTACTCAGGAAGCTGAGGTCTAAGGATTATGGCTCAAAGCCAGCCCAGGCAGGAAAGTCTGTAAGACTCCAATCTCTTATTAACTGCCCCCCCCAAAAAATCCAGAGGTAGAACTGTGGCTGAAGTGGTAATAGTGCTAGCCTTGAGCAAAAAAGCTTAGGGCAGTGCCTAGCCCTGAGTCAAGCCCCAAGGACCCCAGCATGCACACACAAACAAACACATACTCGCGCATAATCTCTGTCTCTGTCTCTGTCTCTGTCTCTGTCTCTCTCTGTCTCTGTCTCTGTCTCTCTCTGTCTCTGTCTCTGTCTCTCTCTCTGTCTCTCTCTCTCTCTCTCTCTCTCTCTCTCTCACACACACACACACACACACACACTAAAGCATATGGAAAGTTTTTTTTGTACAGGTTTCATAGTATTTTGGAGCTGTACTAACTAGTTAGAACATTTCAATGATAAAATTGGAGATATATGGAAAAACCTTGATATATATGTATATATATACACACATATTTTTTGTATGCAAAACATGCATTATTAATACAATCTACCTCATGGCACTATATTGTTAAAACTTCAAAAAACACTAATCAGCTTAGTCACCTATGTATTTGGGGACAGCCAGGCCCCCCAGTACCAATTACACAAAATATACAGGGGAAACAGTATCTAACTGAATCTGTGTTCCATTTCATCAAAGATATTTGACATTTTCATCTCCCTTCCCACCTTGTGCTGATGTTCAAGGACTTGGATGTACAATGCTGAAGACCATGGAGGGGATATTGCTCAGAAGACTTGGACCCAGCTGTCTTGATCTGGGTAGTAGCATCTGAATCTGTCAACCTCTGTATGACAGTGCAACCTAGGATAAAGTCATCAGATGCAGTCTTCCCCTTTCCTTGTCTGTCAGACAAGGTGAGGATAGTAGGGAATTGGAGACAGAGAGCTACTAGCCAAAACCTGTGGGTGCTTGCTTAAGCTCATTCTTGTGTGTGTGTGTGTGTGTGTGTGTGTGTGTGTGTGTGTCAGCATCCTGCATAGTTAGGATTATAGGTGTGATCCACTGGTACCTGGCTCTTGAGATCACTCTGATCCATCATCCTGCAGTTGTTTCTGTGGTAGGTGCAGGTGATAGACACAACCTTCCAGTCTGTGATGTACTTCTACATCCTGGTCAGACTTAGAGATAATTGACCTGACAATCACAGGATTACATGGGTCCATGTGCTACTAGGCATTCAGATATCTCCCTATTCCTATCTTTGTCAGGTACTAGAAAACAACCCACAAGAAGCTCTGAGAAAGAATCCATAAAGAACAGTAGAAGAACAATTAACAACAAAAACATGACAATATATTTGACTGCCTGCAAGCTTTAAATATACATAAACACAAAAGAGATGAAATCCTTAATATAAAGGAAACTCCTGGAATCAATTAAACTGGCATTACCACAATGGAGAAATAAAATTTTTTTCTTAAAAGGTGGAAAATTCAAGTCATAAAAGAGGAAATCCAAATACCATGAGTTCTCTGGGAAATGTTGTTGTTGTTTTGGGTCCAGTCGTGGGGCCTAAACTCTGGGCCTGGGCGCTGTCCCTCAGCTCTTCAGCTCAAGGATAGCGCTCTACCACTTGAGCCACAGCGCCACTTCTGGCTTTTTTCTTTTTTGCTTATGTGGTGCTGAGGAATCGAACCCAGGGCCTCAGTCATGCAAGGCAAGCGCTCTACTACTGAGCCACCTTCCCAGCCCAATCTGGGAAATGTTTTTACAACAGAGAATGAAGGTTATTAGCTCAGTTGGCTCAGGACAGTTTGAGTGAGATGCAAGTTTAGCTGCTACTGATGATCCAGAAGACTGACACTAAGACATTTGGAATGGTAACACAGTAGAAAGAACAGGAAGGCATACTTGGCCTTGGTCAGGCCCTTATTAAAGTAATGTACCATTGTAGGGCTCTTTTTTAATGTATGTAGAGAAAGCAGAGAGGCCTTCCAAAAGGGCACTTGCTAAAATGATTACAGAGAAAGTCAATCTAATGGGGGAAGACCGAGGGGAATTATGTTTATTTAGTCTAGAGAGAAAAGAACTAAATGCTGAATAGTTATCCTAAAGTATACAAGTAGATGAAAACATGATTATCCTAAGGAAAGCTAGATTGTTCTAGCTCTGTGACAGACAATAAATGAAGAAAAATATGGTCAAATTATGCCACAAGACTGTAACATTAGATTTGTAAAACTTTGGGGTAAACTAACAAAGAAACAAAGGAATCCCTATCTTTGTGTATATTTTCAGCAGTTTAAACAACTATCTTGTGGCATAGTTATAGAAATAGCAGGTGGCTGGACCCTTGATTACAATTATAGGTTTATAGCCTCTTACAGCTGAAAAATAACCTCAGTAGATGAAAGCTTTCAGTTGCCACCACCCACCAATATCATACAAAGTAAAAATATAGGATACAAATCCTAGAAGGTCACAGTTCTGTCAAGGTCTCCTTTCTTTCTTGTCACTTATAAAAGCTTGCAATTATCCTGCTCAGGTATTTGTTTCTTGACTTTTTAACAGTAAGAAGTATTTAGAAGAGTGCTTGTCACATGATAGATTCCCCGAAGAATATCTTGAATGAATAAATGATGCATACCTATTTTTTATGTTCACTGGAACATTTATTCTTTGAAGGATTCTTTGACTAAATTGCTTGCCCTTGGAATTCATATATTGAAGCCTTATCTTCCTGTGAGATAGTATTTTTTTTTTTTTGATGAGGCCTAGGGTTGATGGTTAGATTTAGATGAGACTATGAGGGAAGGGCCTATGATAAGAATATAAGAAGTGGAGGAAATGTTGAAGCTTTCTCTCCTGCCATGTAAGCACACAGTGAGAGGGTAGCCATCTCCAAGCCAAGGGGGGAGAACTCTCTTGAAACTGATTGTGCTGGTACTCAGCCTTGTTTAAGCTACCCAATCTATTGTTATGACAGCTCACACCAAGCAAGACAAGGATCATAAAAGTATATACATTTTCCTTTCGTTTATCTTTTGCTATTGGGATCTTCCTATTTTTCTCTTTGTAGGATACAGCTTAGTCTTTTAATTAATCAGAGAGATTGGTAGAGAATGGATGGGTAAAGTCCATCCCTGGGTCACACTTCCCAATACTTCATTTTCCAGGCAATGTTATTAGTCTACGTTATGAAGTGATGGATGAGGGTGTATAGCTCATTTATCTGTAGTTAAGCTTGATGCTATTTAATGTTGATGTAATGTCATTCATTAAAATTTGTCACCCAGGCAGAATTAAAGATCTGAGGCCAATAGGCTTGCTGGCTTTGTATGGATCTTCTTGTTTCCAATAATGCCTGGTGATCTGAGAGAGGGAAGACTGCTGTCTTCTCTAGGTTTTCACAGTAATTCTGAATAACCTTAAGCTTACAAAACTTACACCTCTCAGCTCCGATTTCCTCATTTTCTACCATAATGAACTCCACTAAACCCCACCTTATGTGCCATCTCCTTTGAGAGTCCTTTCCAGAATCTTTTAGAGATTTCTGTGAAAGGTTGGATAGTAAGTATCTTGGGGTTTGTGGGCTAGAGCAGTGTGAAGACTTCCACAGATAAGATATAAATGGACCTTGTGGCTGTGTTCCCAGAACACTTAATTTACAGGATAGGCTAGATTATAGTTTGAGGGGCTCCCTTTCCTAAAAAATCAGTAGACTGACTAGGATTGTGTTTGTTGAATTGGAAGGCCGATTGGCATCCATTTGGGCTGCTTTGGGTGTAGATACAAGGTGACTGGTCCTAGAACGTATGGGTGGGTACATGATAGTTTTTGCCAAGTAAATGAAAGAATGGAAGAAAAGGAAGAAGTATGAATGGAAAGACAGAAGCAAGTGAGAAAACAATTGTATTCAATACATGACAGTAACTAACACATAAAACTCCAAGCTTTAGTGTCTTCATACAACAGGGATTTATTTTTACTTACAATATCATTCAATGTAGAGTGGCAAGGGGGATGATAGTGTTTGTTCTATGTCATCATTCAGGGACCCAGGTCCTTCTATGCAATGGTTCCACCACCCCAGAGCACTAAGGATCTCAAGTGGAAGGTTCTTACAGTCCTGAACTGGAAATGGCACCCATCACTTTCTCCCACTTTCTAATGGCAACCATGCGTATACCATATATATATATATATACATACACACACACACACACACACACGCACACACACACACACACACACACATATAACACATATACATATATGGTACCACTAACCGAACAAAGATTACAAAATGCATTCTAGCTCTTGGAAAAGAAGGCAATATGACTGCTGATGGATACTAGCATCAACTTTGGGTTGGATTACAAGAAGGAATGAGAGAGAAATTGAGAAGACTTTTCCAGGGGTCAGATAGCAGAATCTTCTATATTGGCACGCAGGTTCATTTTCACTGTAGAAATTTGTAGTCATGTGAAGATTCATAAACTCTTAGCTAAATACAATTTTGCTTGACATCATGGGAGGAAATAAACTTAATTGGCCACACTCCAAGATACACTCAAACATTGTGAAGGTACATGGGAATACATCTTGCTTTGGTCTGGGTGAGGTTCCTGGCATATGTGTTTGGTTGTTTTAGAGCCTGAAGTACAATTATCAATCTCCTAGAAAAACAATTTCATCTTATTAGTTTCAATTACACTGAGTCTCTTTCACAGGAGTTGTCATTATATTTGTCCAAATAATCTCACTGGACATTTCTCAGAGTTACTGAGTCTGATTTCTTATCAGAGAGGCTGGAAGGTATGAGGAGAAATGAAAAGTTGAGAGTTTGTACAGAAGAAAGCACTTTTATAAAACACTACATTGAAGATATTGATAACTCAGTAATATGTGGATATTATAATATTGTTGCTATCATTGCTTTGGTTTAGTTGTTGTGGTTGATCAAATTTAGTTGTGTTGCTGATCAAAATTTAAATATCAGTAATTTATACTTGCCAAAGAGAGATTAGTCCATGAAAATTTTCCTTTATTAGGCCATTACAAACAAGCTGTTTTCCTGGTACTGCAAAAATTTAAAAAAAAAAAAAAAGATTGTGAATGCCTTCCAAAATTTTATTTCCTTTACATCTGGTTTCAGGGGGCTTTCCAGTATAGTAGATAATTTATTGTAATTTAGCATTGTTCCTGGGCCAAGATTCAGGTTCCTGGACTGAGAACTAAGACAGCTTAGAAAACACCAAATGAACTAGGAAAAATACCACACAATCAACAAAACATTGCCCTTTCATTTGCAGAAAGTTGCTGCATCTCATACCGAACCACATTTCTTAACTAGACCCTCCACTTCTTCCTTGCCAGCTGGCGGTGGAGGTATCTAGCACTTGCTGTCACTCTCTACCTGTATCAAGGTCACTGGCTTTTCACAATTGCTATCAACACAGCAGGAAGTCTGCCTGGCCTCCAGCCTGCCATGGAGCATAGCGATGCTTAGCCTGTAACTGTGCTTAGAATTTGGGCAGAATGGGTTGTCACCAGGACTTGGTTTCTGTCTTTTCTCTTCGGATGACTGAAAAACTCACCCTGAAGAATGGATAGGACACAGGTACAAGAGAGGGTGAGTGGGGGCTATAAATGTGTTCCCATGGTTAAGTTTTCATATCTTTATATATTCAAGGAATTCACACGTGTACCTAAGAATGTACACATTACCATGGCAAAAATGTTACATGTTTATGTGTTTCCGGTAATGATTGTGTAAAAGAAAACACCATTATTAACTTGTTGAAATTTGATTTCACTTTGGAAAGTAGAGATTGACAGGAAGATTTATTTATTTATTTATTTTTGCTGGTCCTGGGTGCTGTCCCTGAACTTCTTTTGCTCAAGGCTAGTGGTCTACCACTTGAGCCACAGCTCCATTTCTGGCTTTTTCTGAGTAGTTTATTGGAGATATGAATCTTATGGACTTTCTTTCCTGAGCTGGCTTCAAACTGCAATCCTCAGATCTCAGCTTCCTGAGTAGCAAGGATTACAGCCAATGATGCTGAACTCACAGGAAAACTTTTAAGAGAGAGAGGTAGTCTGTTCATTGACAGTTGGAAACTTGGTAACCTCTTAGTTATTGGCAGCCATGTGTGAGGACTGAGCCTTCACTATGTGCCAGGATTTGTCCTTACAACCCTATGACATAGAAAGTACAATGCAGGCATCATAATTTCCATTTGGAGAGCCTATTTCTCCTCTCCAAATGCCCTAAAGGGCCTTCGAGCAGCTTAGCTGGGATGGCTGACTTTCAGCAAGATGAAGAAACACTTTTACTGAGTATAATTAAAGCACAGATACACCCTTCCCTCACTCATGCACACTGAGTACAATTGAATTTTTGTATTTCAGGCATTAGTAAATTGAGATTGGTTGGCACTGTGGTTATATTGAGCAGATGAACTCATTAAGAGGTTTCTGCCCTTCTGGGACAAGGAATAAGAGAAGTAATAGTCTAGGACATATAGCAGGAATCCTTTCAGCTTTGGCTTCAATCTACCCTGTAGGAAATTTTAGAGATACACTTACAGAAGCATGAGAGGTACAATGTGAATCATCTGAGCAAAGAAGATGATATTGGAGATGGATGCTGGAAAATCTCCATACTCTTGGAAGGCTGTGTGCTTATTTCAAGAATCTTTCCACGAGTACTCAAATATTCTCTGAAATCTTTTTTATTGAGCCTGATTAATATTCTTTCCAAGTGATTGCCACTGGCAACAGATCATTGCCCTTTTAAAAGAAATTTCATTTTTAATATGAAGGACTAATGAGAGCCGAATGTGAAGAACAATATGAACGATGTTAAAATAACACAAGGTGTGGCTATAATAATAAGGATCAATTTAATTGAGCTCATTGTTCTGAGGGAAATTTCCCAAAGTAAATATTACAAGAGCAGCACAACTTGTATGCAAGTGTGCAACACTGGGTTTGTGGTCCCTGTAGGTGGCCACTCCTAGCATACAGACTGACTAATAGGAAATGTAAGTGCCTTAAAATCTATTCGAAGGAAATCAAGAGGTTAACATCCTTGGTTGAGAGATCATTTTACTATAATGCATGACTTTTCCTTTTATACCTCACCTATAACCCTTAGCTTTTAAGCCTTAAAGTTTAAGGAGTCTTTAGAAAGAGTGAGAAAACTTCAGTTATTCAGAACAAGAAATAATTTGAGGACTTCTCTTGGTACTTTCAAATATGGATAACAACTCCTTCTCTTCCCCTATCCCCCATTTTAAGGGAAGAGCAAGATACTTTAAGCTTCCTTACTACAGGCTTATTGTTATTATTGCTACTGGATTTAAACTTCAATGGATATTTTGTAATTTTGAGTGGTAATTGAAAGTTTTACATTTCAGGCTAGGCTTGGGTTTTGCTTCATGGCAGAGAAAAGTTTGTCCTTGGAGTTGACACATTAGGGCAAAGTCCTTTCTATATGATTGTTATTGGTAGTTGTTTTTAAATTTTATTGTGAAGGTGATGTATACAGGGGTTACAGTTATATTATTCAGGGAATGTATAAATTTCCTTTTGAACAGTGTCATCCCCTCCCTCATTCTCTCTGTTTTTCTCCTCCCAACTTCTCTCCCCTCAAATTTGTGTAGTTCGTTTCCAATATAGTGTCTAGTGGGTCTCATTGCTGAATTGGTTCACCCTTTGTCCCACTGTTTCTGTGCTTCCCCTTCCCTCCCCAAATCAGATAAACTTATGTACAAGATGCAGGGTACAGAAATAAAAAAACATCAACAGAAGAGAATTAGCCAAAGAAAATAGAAAAGAAAAAAAAGGACCAGAAATAGTATAATTTAAAAAACCTTCTTATTTCCATTTCTTGGAATTCATTTTGCATTTCAATAAGCATCATTTTATATGATCTTATGCACTTATATGATCTTATGCTATTAAGCCCTTGTGATCCTCTCCTAAGGATATCCTCCATTGTTCTCACTGTGTGAATGTTTAGACTGATGTTTAATGAATCATTTCCAGGTGTAATTATTTGTCTTTTACTATCAATTGGGTTTACTTGTAGATTTATATACACATTCTAGTTATTACAAATGAGGGAAAACATACAGCCTATGTTTCTTTGGGTCTGGCTCACTTTGCTTAGTGTAATTTTTTCCCAAGTCTTTTCATTTCCTTATGAATGGGGCGATGTCATTCTTTCTGGTGAAAGCATAAATTTCATTGTGCATATATTCCACATTTTCTTGATCCATTCATCCACTGATGGCATCTGGTTTGATTATATAGCTATGGTAAACAATACTGCAATGAACATGGTTCTGCTGGTGGCTTTAGCAGAGCCTGGTTTGTGATTAGTTGGATAGATGTCCAAAAGTGGGATTACTTTGTCATATATTGGTAGTTTTTAAAAGAGCTGAGTTCTCTGTCTCCTCAGACCTGTTGAAAGGAAATAAATGAAATACATGATGTGTAAAAGTCCCACTTAATTCTAACATTTAGTAATTTGGTATTCTCTGAAGTCATAAACTGAGTATTTTGTGTTTTTATGCCACACATATACTAAGACATTAAACTACTTGGCATCAAGCAAAGAATCAGCTCAGTAATTCTATTTCTTTCCTCTCATGTTTAAACTGGAAGTGGTAATGATTTAACAGAGCACACAGGGAGACAAAGTTAATATGCTCACTAGTTTTGGTCTACAGACCCAGGGATTATCAGCATCACATCCTTCAAGTATTGCTTCATTGATAGGCTGTCGTATTTTCAGAAAAGTACATCTCCCACTACTCTCTTCCCTGCCCCCACTTTTGTGATTTCAAGCTGTAGAACCCTTCTGAAAAATGAGCTCTCTTTTGTGCACACACACACGCACGCACACGCACACACACACACACACACACACACACACACACACACACGATTGGCAATTTGGTTATAAACATTCTACATTAAACTAGAGTAATACAGATTAGTTTATCATATTCATGGACAGGAGGTCATAAACCATTTACATGTTTTATTAGGTTACAAAATACATTTTTATAAAATCATTATAGCTCTCTTTGAGCTGCTACTTCTTGATCTGGGCTTTCCCTCTGTATCATAAATTATGAAAAATAAAAATATTTGCTGCAAATAACTCAATAAAACTCCTCAGATTACCAGAAAACCTTTGAAAAATCAGCATCTTGATGAATAAACACTTCTGGATTACTTGTGTGTTTTAGACCTGAATGTTTAGGTGTTTTTTGTTTTTTTTTTAAATTAAGTATCAATACTCGGCTTTCCAAAAATTTCTTTAATAATTAAAGGGCAAAATTAGTTTTTCATATACCACCTTTATTGGGCATTTTGTTAAAGACTCAGTATATTTAGAAGACAGTGTTGCTTGAAAATAAGGAATAAAATTGATTATATATATCATACTTAAAATTCAAAAATATTGAGATAGGAGGGGCCATTTGACTGGAATTGATTTCAGAATAGAAAATTGGTAGCCTGATGCTGCTATTATACTTTGAAATAGCAAGCTATACATGAAGGTAAAACTTACAGTGCTAGCAGTCATCATGTAAAGAGCTTATGATGCTGAACTAAAGTTGTTCATGGCTGGCCAGACAGCCCTGGGGAACACAGAAATACACATGGTATACTTAAAAGTAAGTAATCAAACCCCTCAAAGTTCAAGTAGTAGTTTAAGAGGATTTTTCATGTATTAGATACTTGGGTTTAAGCAAGTTCTTTTTAATATTTTAGAGGCCTGGATTGAACTCCTAGAAAGAAGTGTGTTTTACTTATCTGTGGCTTTCAAAATATAAAAAAATATATTTACAAATATGATACATACACAAAGAACTCTCTATTGTATCTCTTATTTGTGCATCTTTAAAGAGAACCATGAAAAGATTTGGTGCAAGACAAGAAAGAAAACAAAATGGAAGATAGGAAAAAATAAGGAAAGAGATGTTAGATAAGCGCTGACACTTCATGAGCTTAGCAAGTCGTTTGGAGATCTATTTTAGTCATCGGTAAGTTTCCTTTATATTTTCTCCATGAGAGCTTACATTAAAACATTATGAATAAATCCAGCCTACCTGTATTTTACAGCTCTACCCTTGGGAGAACAAAAAGGAAAGCTAAGGAGAAAGATTTGTGGGAAAACATTTGCTTTCCTTTCATTCTTTATTTGGTTGTTCAGAGTGCCAATCTATTTCCAAGAAGGAGCTTTGTGAGCTATGACCCAAAGACCATCTTCTCCAAGAAGACTTTCTAGATTAGACTAATAGTATCCTGCTTACCAATCCTTCCCTTTCACTGTTCTTCTTCCAGGCAGAAGCCCTTCTCCTGTGGTTGTCTAAAATCATTAGGAAAATATATTGCTGATCATTTTCTGCCATTATATTGGAAGTTATCTAAGAGTCAAGGTTTCTATGTGGTAGGATAAAACACTGACAAACTGTTAGATTCCTTAAAATCACACCCAACACATATCTGATTATTTCCTTCACATTCTCAGAGTTAAGACACATTTGGTTTCAAGACCCTTTACCACTTTTCTTCCTGTCACTCCCCAAGATTGCGTAAAGCACAGGTAACATTCATTAATCCATCTCAGCATGTAGAGGGCCTCAACATTGCACACACTAAGCGGGTGCCAGGCTGTGGTACTGTGAACTCAAAAGGTCTGCCCTAAGGGACTCTAGCTTTTTAATATGGACTACCTGGCAAATTAATATTCATATAATACTAGCATACTATTATAAACCATAACAAACACCAGGAAAGAAACTTAAAGAGGTCTCTAAGAACCCTTTATCTGTGAAGGATAATCTAATTCACTAAGGAAACAATCTTTGAGTCAAGTTCAGACACAAGAGTAGTAGTTAACTAGATAAAGAGTAAAAGGGAAACAATTACAAAAGGGAGACAGATATGTGCAAGAGTCCTGAGGTAGTCCACTTAAGAGGGAACACATAAAGCAAAGAAGCACAGGTGAGAAGCAGGGAGGGTTAGTTTCCTCTTGACAAGGGAACTCTATTCACTAAAAGCTGTTAATGAGAGAGTAATTAGATGTTACTCCTGAGGTCAAGTTGGGGAGTGGCAAATGGAGAAGACCCAACAGTCTTTTGTAGGAGCAGATGGGAATTTCTGTAGTAGGAGATGATTCACAAATTCATGACTCTCAAAAGGCCACGGACCTCTGGTTTACATTAACATGGGACCATCTACATTTACTCCTTCACCAGATTGCATTTAGGAACACCACACTTGAATTGGTGGGAAAGGCTAGCTGGCCACCAAGAGTCTGAGCTTTCTTTCCTTGTGAAGAGTTTGCAGGAAGCGGCAGCCAGCCGAGGCTGCATATCCTAGCCCTTTTTACAATGGTGTGTGTCAGGTGTCTTTCATGACTCAGAAGTCATGAAAGATGTTGTGGACATTTCTGTTGGCGCTGTGTCTGAAATTGGGTATGTATTTGATGTATTTATTTCTAGAATTTTCCTTTTCTAGTGACTTTGGAACCCATTTAGAAAATGGCAGCATAACAAGATAGAAGAATTCTTGGTTCTTGGGTCAGGGAGGCAGCCAGGAGAGCCGTCCAGCCGTGAACACCTGCATTGAATTCTGGTGATTATAGGCTATATTTTATTATCTTACGTAACTGAAATTTATGGGTATTTGTTAGAGTAGTTAATCCACTCTGGCATACAAAAATAAGATCTTCCACAAGCATACGCAGTAAAATGGGTGTGTTTGCTGGGGAAAAGTCCTTTTGGATTTCTTCCTGGAACCAAGGAACAACACTGTCTTACAGACCACAAATTCTTGATGTTATTTTGCAACGTGTATGTTCCTCTGAACTCTGCTTTCTCATAACTACTATTCTTTAGAGTATGGCTTTTAACAGTTTTAATAAGGTCTGAGAGACATTTGAGTATATTCATTTTGAGTATATTCATTCATTCATGTATCTTAACAAATATTTATTGACTTTCTTTAATGTGTGTTAAAAGATATCTGGGACTTTGTTTTAATCAAGTACCGTAATAGATATGTTGACATGTGCTTTTGAATAACTGCTCATAGTTCCAGGAGGATGAGGCATATTATGTCCTATAAGGCTATATAGGGATTGCTTAGGAGGCAGAGAGGGCAAGGGAAATAGCCTGAGATATTCCTGTTGTCAAAGGAAGGGATGGGCAAGCTAGCCGATGAGGAAGCCCTAGGTGGAGTGGTTTGCGTCCTTTGGGCTCTAGGTCCTCTAGGCTAACAGCATGGTCTCTAATGATGCAGTACCTGGCCCTTGGATGTTGATGGCAGGGGACAGTTTTCTAGACTAAAGGAACATGATGAAAGAAGGCAAAGAGGGTACAGATTCTGTACTGCTTGGCATGCATATGAAAGATATGCCAAAATCCAGGTTGTACAGTATCTGAAGAATTAGCAAATCCATACCTGGTCTGAAAAACCCTTAAATGTTACATAATTTAGATAGATAGACAAAATTGGATAGTTGAGAAAAACAAAAGACTCCACTCCACCAAAAAAAAAAAACCAAAACCTAGGGTCCAGTAAGCCAAATTGTCTACATAATTACAAAGGTATATACTTACCTAATATTCAATAGATATATAATAAAAACATCAATAGATTTTTTTAGTCTATTGTCTTATACCTTGAATGTCATTCTGATTACTTCACATTTCTATTAAAAGTTATTCTACTATGTACAATATATGAGAGAGAGAGACAGAGTTTCTCAAGATTAAGAATAATTTGGATTCTTACGTACATAGGTTCTTGAATTGTCTGAGTAGCTTGTGATTTAAGTTAGAGTTTAATCCAGTTGTAGTAGGTCACGTCTGTAATTTTATTCACTCAGGAGGCTAGAATCAGAAGGACCATAGTTCTAGACCAACCCTGACACAAAAAATTTTCATTACATGCACCTGTTATCCTTGCTTTGGCTGGAAGAGTAAATAGGATGATATTAGCCCAGGCCAGCCCAGGCAAAATGTAAGATCGTATTTAAAAATAACCAGAGTAAAAGAGACTAGAAGTATGGGTAAAGCGGTAGGATGCTTGTTTTAGCAAGCATGAAGCCAGTACTAGCGAAAAAAAGTGTAAAAAGAAAGAAAACCTTTTTTATTTTTATTTTTTGGTAGATTGTGGGGCTTGAACTGTGGTCCTGGGTACTGTCCCTGATCTTTTCAGCTCAAGGTGAGTGCTCTACCACTTGAGCCATAGCTCTACTTACAGTTTTCTGGTGGTTATTTGGAGATAAGAGTCTCAGGGACTTTCCTGCCAGGGCTGACTTTGAACCATGATCCTCAGATCTCAGCCTCCTGAGTAGCTAGAATTACAGGCGTGAGCCACTGGGCGCCCAGCTTGAAGTAATTTTTATATGTAGGTAGTTGTAGATTTAATATGCTAGTTTGTTTTTATCCTAGGACCAATACACTATCATCTTTGGAGAAATTCTAGATGGAAAGTTGGTGTTCAAACCACTTAGCATACTTTCTAAGATTCCTTATCGAAGCCCCTGACTTCATCTTTCCTTCCTTCCTTCCTTCCTTCCTTCCTTCCTTCCTTCCTTCCTTCCTTCCTTCCTTCCTTCCTTCCTTTCTTTCTTTCTTTCTTTCTTTCTTTCTTTCTTTCTTTCTTTCTTTCTTTCTTTCTTTCTTTCTTTCTTTCTTTCTTTCTTCCTGTGTGTGTCAATGTTGGGACTTGAACTCAGGACCTAGGGACTGACCTGAGCTTTTTTGTCTAAGGCTAGCACTCTACCACTTGAGCCATAGCTCCACTTCCAACCTTTTGTTGCTTAATTGCAGATAAGAGACATAGACTTTCCTGCAGAGGCTGGCTTTGAATCACAATCTTCAGATGTCAACCTTTTCAGTAACTAGGATTATAGGTAAGACCCGCTGGGGCCTAGCCCCTGACTTCATCTTTTTAATTTTATTTTATGATCTCTTTCAGTTGTTTAAGTATCTTCCATGATAACTGTCCTTAGCTCCCAGACTATTCTACATTAGTTTCTCTGCTTGCCTGAGCAGGTTCTGCACCTATAATAATGCTTTCTTCTCTAGATGCTGTTAGATCTGTGCCAGGCCTTGTCTCTGTGTTCTACCTCCTCACAGCCTCAGATCTGCACTGCCCTCCCATACTGTGTGTCAATCACTGGTTTTAGTCTTTGTACTTTTTGCCTTCAGAATGATGTGAAAGTGTCACTGGCACTAGGATTAAGACATCCTTCTCCCTGGATGATTCTCCTTGGGACTCTTTAGTTTCAAACTCTAAGCTTGATGGACCAGTTTTTATCCCATCTCATTCAGATTTTATCCCAGAATCCTAAGCACTGTGGACTGTGTGTCTCACCCAAGGGGAAATCTAGGGTTTTCTAGGGCCATTTCCTCTGCTTAACAGTCCTTCCTTTTTCTGGCCTTGTGTCTTCCTTCTTAGCTTGCAAAACCGGGCTTCATTATCACCATCTCCTGACAGCCTTCTTTTGGCTTCTCTAGGCAAAGTTACATTTTCTGTCTTTTGTTTATACATAGTACTTACTGTAATTGCTATAATTATTGGTCTAGATATGTGTCTGCTGTTTGAGGTTATACAAGGCAGGGAAATAATTTTAGTTATCTTTGTTTGCCCAGCTCTTAACACAATGCCTAGAACATTGACAATACTTAAATGATGCTTATTAAATGCAAGAATAAATTAATAAACTGGAAATACATTTGTTTACATACTTTGGAATAGAGCTTTGAGATGTAGTTCCTAGGTAGGATACAAGAATGCAGGAGAAATGTTCCTATCATAAAACAATACGAATGAATAAGTCATCATAAGCTTTCTCCCCATATGTTCGTTTCCACTTTCCTACTCCCTCTTCCCCCCCATTACTGCTGGACACAGAGATTCATGGAACAGTGAGAGCTTTAACTTAAAGATGGAGCAGGAAGTGACCTGTGACCTGGGAGTGAAATGTCACCTTCACCAGCAATCTCCAGAGACACCCTAAACTAAATCCGGTGAAGAATTCTGGCCTGGCTAAGCACTAGGAAACAACACAGTGATGCAGTACATTCTCCCCTCATTTCAGCTGAAAAAAAATATGAAAAGGGGACAAAAGCCAAAATTAAATAAACCAGCTGGTTTAACTTCTCTGCTTGCATATTTTCCACTGCAATCCTCTCTTAGTCATGAAGGCTTTTTCAGTCACTTTTCATTTAGCTGAAATGTTTCTGCTTTTCTACATTAAAAAAAAAACAAAACAGAATTAAAGATAGTGTCTTTGTACTTTTAGACTCTCTTTCCCTTCCATCCTTTACACACACACACACACACACACACACACACACACACACACCCATACACACAGAGCACACATACACACACACAGAGCCCTCAGACACCTACAACTATGCTACTCTGTTTGCTTAAAGCCCATTTGTGATAACAGCTACCTCTCCAATAAGATCTCTCTCTCTCTCTTTTTTCCTTTAAAGAAACAAAGCCCATCTTTCTTGAGGAGCAAAAAATATATTAGCTGTCCCTCTGCTGCCCCTGCCTGCCAGAGTGTTCTCAGATCATCCTCCCTGTGTCAGGACTGCCTGAGAAGCCAGGGAGCAGCTGCTGACCAACAATAGCTCCTGAGGAGCCAACAACAAGGCAGGGCCTAATTTTCTTGAACTCTTCCACCCCTGTTTAGTCCTTAGAAGGAGCGTTTTGATCTGGGCTGGGAGGGGGATGGGAAGAAGTATAGAGCAGCTTGTCTCACTTGAGTTTTGTTTTCTTTTCCTTCCTTCCTTCCTTCCTTCCTTCCTTCCTTCCTTCCTTCCTTCCTTCCTTCCTTCCTTCCTTCCTCCCTTCCTCCCTCCCTCCCTCCCTCCCTCCCTCCCTCCCTCCCTCCCTCCCTCCCTTCCTTCCTCCCTTCCTCCCTTCCTCCCTTCCTCCCTTCCTCCCTTCCTCCCTTTCATTTCTTTAAGAAAAGTGTTCACTGGAAGATCTTTTTTTTTTCTAGTGATTTTTTTTGTCCCAGTCTTAAAGATCAGCCAACCAAAATGGGGGGGGGGGGGGGCGGAGACGGGAAGGAGAAAACAAAAAATGCATGGTGTGTGTGTGTGTGTGTGTGTGTGTGTGTGTGTGTGTGTGTGTGTGTGTGTGTGTGTGTGTGTGTGTGTGTGTGTGTGTGTGTGTGTTCAGCAGCTCCATTTTAAGAAGGGTTGCTTTGTAGGCCCCCTCTTTCCGCTGGAGTCTATGATTTGCTCAGCAGAGGAGAATCTGGCTGGCATTCCAGTACCCCACTGGGAGAATCAACCCACCAAATGACTGGGGACGTTGGACACTTGTGCCAGATCAACATTTCCATGTGGGCAAAATAACGTTAACTCCTTCAGAGGATTAAGGAGACACGTGCTCAGTTCTGTCCCCAGTACCTCCTGCCATGTGACACTGCTTATCTTTTCTCCAAATGCCTCTTGCCAGTTTGGGAATGTTTCCTTTGCTTAGAGCTTGGTTTTCTCCAGCTTAGGTTGTGGTGGCCTTGGTCTCATTGCCTTACAAGTCTCTGACTGAGCAGTGTGATGCAGTAGTTCTTTTCTTTTTGAGAAAGCCGGTGAGTGTGAAGTAAATCTGGGCTTGGAGCCTTGCTTGCCCAGCTGCCCCTTGTGCCCTGCACCCCAAGGAGATGAGGCTCTCCCTCTCCCCCTCACTAACAAAAGGCCTTCTAATCCTGATGTCCTTACATA
Organism: Dipodomys merriami; assembly: GCF_024711535.1. Lineage (NCBI taxonomy): Eukaryota > Metazoa > Chordata > Mammalia > Rodentia > Heteromyidae > Dipodomys > Dipodomys merriami. The sequence goes on along the minus strand of NW_027202271.1, from coordinate 44,592,944 downwards.
GAAACAAAGTGTAAAACCAGCCTTGAGACTGGAAATAAAAGGAATGCTGGAGCAGCTAGTACATGTATGCCCCTCAAAGCTCAGGGTGGATGGAGCCTTACCCTGAAACCCCACAGGGGCTAGGGATAGATTTGGTTTTACAATGATACAGTGAACTGTATATTAAACAAATAAACACAAGTTTGGCAGAACGGTTGGCATCTTGAGCCAGAAAATGCTTTGTGTATTAGTTCTCAATTCTACATACCTCTTCCATTCCTGGAGCCACTACCCCCACCAAGGAGGGAAGGAAAGCTGGGGAAAGGAGTGAATTCTCTTAACTTCATTAAATCAGAAAAGATGGCTGTGTTACCCCTTCACAACCAAATGTTACCTTTTTTTCCCCCATTAGCCCTGGCTATGTATGTAACCCTTGGTGATTTTATTTGCAATTTTTGAAGTCTCTAATCTTGCCTGGTAGCTAGCGGTGTTTGCATTTAAGCATCATTTTCTAAAGTCTTGCCTCTTGGGCACTTAAGAGTTTTTCTCAGAGCACCCCCAGCCTAAATTTTAGAACATGGAAGGCAGTTTGGGTAGAGTCATGCTTAGAAGAACACAGCAATTGGCATTAGTGTCTGCTGATTCTATGGGACCACAATGAACAAAATTAAAACAACAACAAAACCAGCTAGCTTTTTCTAGTACATTGGCCAGGGAATTTTCAGATGCTATGTGTTGCCTCAAGGGAGATTTATTGGGAAAGAGTAAGTTTTAGTTAATTCCAACAATTTGTGAAGTCACATGTAACTATCACCCAAGGGTCCAGATACTTTGTCCAAGGGACAGATAGCTGTGCCTGGGAAGCATTGAAGGAAAGGGGTGAGGCCTGTGGGATTTGGGAATCTGGCTAGAAATAGAATATCCCAGAGAGACACTCCCTTCTGGTTTTCTGAGTGCTACTCCCAGCTCTTCGTGGCTCAAACACTGTCATAATTGAGGTTTGAACCGAAGTGCTTTCTGGGCTTCCAAGTGTGATCACACTTAATTCCAAGCGGCAAAGTCCATTTCGACCCATATTTTCACACTGACACGATGAATCTGAATAATAGCTGTGTTCAAACTGGTTTGGGAATGACTTCCTCAGCTGATATGAATGTTAACTTTGGAAAAAGAGAATGTGTTTAATAGTTCAGAAAAACCCTTTGTCTGACCCTCAGATCACCTTGGGAATCATGTCAAGAGCATCTCTTTGAATATGCTGGTGAGAAAGGATTTTTGTCTTCAATTGTCCCCTCATGGGTCAACTCACCCTGTCTCTACTGGGATGTCCACTCCAGCCTATAATAAGCCCTGTCTTTCTCATCTTCTTTCAGTCCCTTGACACCTTGGCTTATGAGCCTAACTTGATTTTCTTTGTCTTCCTTGTTTCTCTTCATTTCACTAGACAGGTTTCAGGCCACTGACCATGGATAATTTCCCATGGTTTGTTTTCTGTGGAACTTAGGACATGTTTGCCACAAAAAAAAAAAATGGGAAACCATCTCCTGTCCTGCCTTTTCTGTTTGTTTACCAGGAGACACCTTAAAACACTTCCTATCCTGGCCAGGCACCCATGGCTCATGCTTGTAATCCTAGCTACTAAGGAGGCTGAGATCTGAGGATCATGGTTCAAGGCACACCTGGGAAGGAAAGACCATGAGACTCTTCAATAATCCACCAGAAAACTGGAAGTGGCACTGTGGCTCAAGTGTAGAGTGTTAGCCTTGAGCTGAAGAGCTCAGGGACAGTGCCCAGGCCCAGAATTCAAACCCTACGACCAACCAGAAAAAAAAAAAAAAAAAAAAAAGCACTTCCTAGTGCTCTGTCCCAATTCCTAACATCCATGGTAATGACTACTAAGTGGCTTGATCCTCATCTCATAGCTTTCAAGCTTGTCATATTTGTTGCAACAAGTCAGAAAAAAAGGCTAAGGAATATGAAAGATCAGGCCCAAAAATGTTTATGAACCGAACTCATTATTTCTGCTCCTATGATACTCGGTGGAATTTAGTTATAAAATCAGGTTAGATGATAAGGATGACTAGAAACTGTGGTTTTATTCCTAGATGGAATCTAGGAGGAGAAGAGAAGCAAATAGACTTAAAGATGAGTCTCTAATCAGACTCATTGATTTTTTTGCCTTATTGCTTCTTTTTTAAACATTTAAATATTTTTATTATCCTTAAGCAGTCGCACAAAGGAGTTGCCATTCAACAAAGCAGTTTATGAATACAGTGTGTCTTGATCAGTGTCACCCCTTTCAACATTCTCATCCATCCCTCCCTCCCCCTCCCCTCCCCTCTCCCTCCCCTTCCTCTCCTACTCCTCCCCCCCTCCCCCTTCCCTTCCCTTCCCTTCCCTCCCCTCCCCTCCTCTCCTGTCCTGTTTTTATTTTTGTTTTTTCCAGTCCTGGGGCATGAACTCAGGGCCTGTATACTATCCATGAGCTTTTTTTGCTCAGGGCTAGCACTATACCACTTGAGCCACAGTGCCACTTAGAGCTTTTTCTGTTTATGTGGTATTGAGGAACCGAACCCAGAGCTTCATGCATGCTAGGCAAAGCACGCTACCACTAAGCCACATTCCCAGCTTCATTTTTCTTAACTTAGTAGGATATGTGTTCATTTTTTTGTCATTTAACAAAGCGGTTTATATATACAGTGCATCTGGATATGTGTCACACTGTTCAACATTCCTTTCCACCCACCTCGCCCCTTATTTTTCCTAATTTTGTGGTAGATACAATGAATTATTGCCTATATGCTCCCTCCCTTACCCTTTTATTCTTCTACCTTTTTCCTGTGGGTCCCCATTGCTCCTCTTGCAAGTACTCACTTCCTGGTACTTATTTTGTTGGGCTTTGGCATAGTCTTTCTGAAGAATTATATTATTTGAGCTCTCCATAGAGACTATTATACGTTAGTGTTTTTTTTTAACTCCTGACTCACATATCTACTTGCCTAATTGCCATCCACAAAAGTTACAGCCTAAAAGCAATATAAAAAGCAAAGAAAAGCAGTATGCCTTATGAAATATCAATCTCAGAATACCTCAGGAAGGTTCTTACGGGCCTCCCTAGGTCATCTGACTGCCTGATGGCACTGGGGCCAAGAACAATTGAAATACTCTCATTGGTCTTGTCCATTCTCTGTGCCCACGAAGAATGAAATTTACTCCAGGAACTGGAATCCTACCTGTGGGCTGAGCAGTCGCCATGGTTTGTGCCTCACTGAATTCTGATGTTGCTATAACAAACAGTTGAGATACATATTGCTTTGATATGGACATTAACCCATCAAGCCTATTGGGCTAGTGGGATACCTCAGTCAGACATTTCCTTTATTTATTCAGTGCTTTTTAAGGATCTGATATATACAAGACCCTGTGAGAAAAGCATTCTCATCCTATTACATTCCAGAGACACACTAGGCACTTAGGAATTATAACTGAATCACTGTCATAGTCCTGTAACTCAGAACATATCCTTGAAGGGTAACTGCTGGTGATGCCTAGATATCCCTTTTTGAAGAGAAACAAAACTACAATTTCTGTCAGTGTAGAAGCTAGAATGAGATCATATAAGATTTCTCCATTCTTTTTCAAAGGCGATTGCTAAGAAGAGTCTAATTTCAAGCCCATTTTCTTCTGACGTGATGAATAAGTTGCATTTATGTATAATTGTTTGAAACAGTATCTCCTATATCTCAATCTTGTCAGCTCCCCTAAAGCAGGAAAGCTAGGAGATAGAGAGGTTAGGTGTCTGATCTAGAGTTTGATTGCAAATCGATCCTCTTACTCTTAAAAGCATTTGCTACAGACATTGAACTGATCAAGTAAAGCGCTTACAGTCTTTTTCCAATGCTATCTTAAGGGAGCTGTTCTTAAAGAGAGATTTCTCAGACCAGTGGTATCAGCATTACAGCAAAAAGCAATTTCTTGGGTCCCAACCCAGATGGGCTGATCAGTGCCTCGGGGGTTAAAACACTGCTCAGTCTATTTGAACACATGCCCCTGAAGACTGTGGGATCAGCCCCTAAATTTTTGTTCCACAATAATAATTTCTCAATAATGAATAAAATGAAAACTTGACCTTTCTTGGCTCTATATTTCTAACTATATTTTACCCTGAATTAATATGGTTTTATCTAGTTAATAACTTTTAATGACTTTCTTCCCATATAAGGAATGAAGAAAGATTGTTTGAGCATCAGATATGGTTACATTGTTTGATTCAGCCTAATTAAAAATGTAGGCATGATTTTTAAACACACCAATTCTATACAAGTGGTTTAAATGGGACATAAATAGAAGAGAATAGCTTTGCTTTCTGCTCCATTCCCTCCCCAAAGCTCTTATCTAAGCCCCCGCCCCCGTTATCTATTTCCCTGCCAACTTTTACAAGACAGAGATGCCTTTAAACTAAGGTGTATAATTTGCTTAGCTAATATTGTAGCTGCTATTTCCCCATATTGATTAAAACAAATACCTCTTCTCCTTTCCTTTTATTTATTTTGTGGTGGTTCTGGGGTTTGAACATAGAGCCTGAACACTTCCCTTGAGCTGTCTGCTTAAGGATAGTATTCTACCACTTGAGCCACAGTTCCACTTCCGGCTTTTTGTTGGTTCTTTGGAGAGAAGAGCTTGTAGCTGGTTTTATGATCCTTAGATCTCAGCCTCCAGAATAGCTGAGATTACAGGTGTGAGCTTCTAGTGCCTGGCTGTCTTCCCTTTTTTCAGATACTTACGCCTCTAGCTCTCTCTCTCTCTCAATTTTCTCCTAAGGATGCATTGGACTCTCTCCATTTAAGGTGACTAGAGAGAAGATAAGTAGGAATCTTTTTTTTTTTTGCCAAATGATTCTACATATTATGGCCTATACATTTGGGAAAAAAGATGCTAAATCCAGTCCTTCAGGAAAATGGAACTTGGACATTCACTGGACAGAGTCATAAGTGACACACCCCTTCTCCCACTTCATCTCAATAAAACATTGTTTCTTCATAAAACACTGACTACAGCATCTGTGAACAGTTAGTCAGTCTGCAGAAGAGATAAAAGAAATGGTGCAACCATGCCTTGCCTCAAATCTACCATTTATGTCTTTAAAGTCTAATAGTCCTGGGGTTTGTTGGATTAAAAGTCAATGCTCCTATATCCCAGTCTGTATTAGTTTAGATTATAGCATCCTCAAGAGAAGACTACACCCAGCTGGTGGGCTACTGGCACTAATCTTTCTGACCTCCTGTATGAGGTCATTGTGTAATCACTTTTCTTTTCAGGATTTAGTAATGGAGAGTGTACAGAGGCTAGTAGGTGAACTGAGGCTTTCAGACTTAAAGCTGATATTTGAATATCATTACCTTACAGCATCTTACCAACAGCTCATAGTTTACTAAGTTTGAGGGCGAATTCTGCAACCAAGAAACTGAAAGCATGTGCTAAATTAGCTTGTGACTGTAAAACAAATCCTTAAATAAGTTTCCAGTTTCCAAACCACCTAGAAGAGAGTTGCTAAAGCTGAGAAACACCAAGGAACTATATAGTCACTAATGTCTATATCAGATGTAGTTGTGACAGACAACAAAGGGTTTCCAGGAGTAACAGTGTCAGAGGAGGAGGCATTGGATAAGCCAAAGTAGCCCAGAGACTACAGCCAAGGGCTGCCGTCTGGGTCAGCAATGAGCATGCCCATCGCCACAATGTTGTCATGGCTCATGGGTGTGCTGTCTCCCTGCTCCCTCCATCCCCCCTTCCCTGTAGAATTTCATCACTGCTGGGGACTAAGAAACTATGCATCATGCCTGCATATTTCCTCTCTCTCCACTCTCCAAAATCTTAAACAGTTTTTATTTTCTAGTTTTCTTAATTCCTTCATTACTACTTTATATTTGATCTAATAGAAGCAATAGCTTTATTTTTCATGTATATTTTTATTGGAAAAATACTGTACAGAGGGGTTACAGTTACATGAGTAGGGTAATGAGTATATTTTCTAGCAAGCAGTTACCTCCTCCTTTGTTTTTTCCCCTACCATCCCTTCCCTCCCTACCTCCCCAACTTCTCCCCCACCCCCAAAATTGTAAAGTTTGTTTTTAACATAGTGTCTTGTACATTCACTATTACAATGGGTTAATCTGTATCCTTATTTAAGCATTTTGTTATATCTCTTCCCCTCCCCAAATACACTGAACTCAATAGAGAGGATTACATGCCCAGTTTGATCTTATATGCAGTTAGTGGATAAGACTTACTTTATGGACAGGAATTAGCATATATGTACATTGGTGTAACTGAAAAGATGGTGTATAAGTTTTTCATTTCTGTGACAGAGTACCTGAGAGAAATAACTTAAAAAAGAGAAGAGGTTTATTTTATTAACTTTTTTTTTTGTCTTTTCTTTTTTAGTACTGGGGATCGAACCCAGGATGTTGCACTTGCTAGGCAAATGTTTTGCCACTGAGCTACATCCCAGCCTGAGAAGAGGTTTATTTAGGGTCATAGTTTCAGAAGTTTTCACCCAAGGTTGAATAGCTTCCTTGTTTCTTGACCACAGCGAGACAGATCATCAGGGCAGATTGGCATGAAGGAGCAGGCTGCTCACTTTATGGCAACCAGGAGCATAAAGAAGAGTCAGAGAAGAGCCTGAGACAAGTTGTAACACCTAAGGACACACTTCCAGCCTACTGGATGATGTCACTCATTAATTAAGTCTGGCAATTCACTCATAGCCACACCCGGAAATGTGCTTTACTAATCTAGTGTGTCTCAATTCAATCGAGTTGACAATCAAGATTAACCAACATGGATAAATTCTGCTACTTGCAATGATCCAAAAGCCATTTTCCTTTGCTTCCTTATTAATAGAACCTTGGTCAGTGAAGAAAATGGAAATAGATATTTTTAGTACTCATGTCTAGGTAGCCATTATGTCTGGCTAAAGACATATAAACAGATGCAATATAAATGGTTATCCATGCTTGATTCAGTAAGTTAAGGTGAAAGCAATTGAACTGAGAGACAAAGATACCATCTTGGACCCATTTCTATTGGTTGGTTGGTTGGTATATTGGGATGAAGGAGTTCTGGACACAGGGAAAGTATTCTTCTGTGTTTGCTCTGTGTTGTCAGAAGAGAGTCTGATTGAAAGAATCTGAATTCATTAGTGTTTCTTGTTATAATTGAAGCTTGCTAATATAGATCCCCCCTCACCCCCCCCCCCCCCAGGTCCTGCGGCTTGAACTCTGGGCCTGGGTGCAGTCTCTGAGCCTCTTTGTTCTCAACGCTAGTGCCACAGCACCACTTCTGGCTTTTCTGAATAGTTTATTGGAGATAAGAGTCTCATGGACTTTACTGCCCAGGCTGGCTTCAAACCATAATCCTTAGCTCTTAGCCTTCTGAGTAGCTAGGATTACAGGCTTGAGTTACTTGCTGCTTGGTGCAATATAATATTTCTACATATTTTAACCTGGAGATAGAAGTAGCTTTCATTTCTTGAAATAATTCTAACAAAGATTTAAGGAAGAAACCCTAATCTTCAAAGAAATGATCCTTTGTAATCCTTGATTTCTCCAAAACTGAGTCTTAGTTGCTAGAAAAATAAAATTTGGTGCTGCCAGGTTCTGGTGGCTCATGTCTGTAATCCTAGCTCCTTAGGAGGCTAAGATCTTAGGATCATGGTTCAAAGCCAGCTTGGGCAGGAAAAGTCTGTGAGACTCTTATCTCCAATAAACCAGCAGAAAACCAGAAGTGGCACTGTGGCTCAAGTAGTAGAGTACTAGCCTTGAGCTGAAGAGCTGAGGAACAGTGCCCAGGCCTAGAGTTCAAACCTCTGACGGACAAATAAAATAAAATAAAATTTGGTGCTATTTCCTTCATTGCTATAAAATTTCAGTGAAAGTTAGACTTTTCACCACTGTGACAAAGATTGATATTGTGACAAGATTGATATTGGATTATGGATTCAGATGTTCCAGTTCATGGTAGACTGACTCATTGCATAAGACCCATGCCAAGGCACAATATCATAGTGGAAGGATATAGTAGAGGGAAAATGTTCACTTCAGAGTGGCCAGCAAGCTAAGAGGAACAGGGATGGACTAGCAACAAGATATATGCTGCAAGGACCTGCTTTCAGTGACCTACTTCCTCCAACCAGACCCCACTTCCCAACATTTCTGCCACTTCTCAAAATAGTGCCAGCTCTGATACAAGTCTTCAACACAAGAGCCTGTGGATGAGCATTTTATATGCAAATCCAAACAAATATAAATTACAGAACTTAAATGATTTAGGAGAAGAAGAAACCCTGTAGAACATACTGTTTGCAGCTGGGTATGGTGGTACATTCCTCTAAGCCCAGCATTTTGGAGGCAGAGGCAGGTGGATCACTAGCTCAAAGCCAGCCTAAGCTAATAGAGAATTCAAGGCTAGTTTGAGCTGCTTGGGGAGATACTATGTAGACTCAATGTAAGATTGTCTCAATAAAACAAATAGAACAAAAGAAGCAAGCATTATTTGTAACAGTTATCCATTCACATACTATTGAGATTATACTCTTTTTTTTTTCAGTGAGGTGATGGCTATGAAATTGTCCAAGGATTACTTATTAAGTGAAGTAAGCCAAGCCCAAAGAAACATAAGTCCCATGGTTTCCCTTATTTGCAATATCTAGTATATGTATGAGTCAAGCAGAAAAGGTCAGATAATGTGATGTTAGGAAAATGAACCCTTAGATATGTATGTAAATGTTTTTTATCTTTCATGCATTTGTTTCTAATGCATTTATAAGATTATTTCCTTGTTGCCTTGTATATCCCTCCCCCACAGTATAACCCCTGCTTTCACTATATTTGATGTCGGTATAATTTGTGGAGGAGATGGGGAAAAACAAGTCGTTTAAGGATACAGGTGGACCCGTTGCAACAATGAGAAGTACAAGTTGTCATGTCGAAAACGAACTTTATAACTTTGGTGGGGGGGGAGGGGGAAGAACTGGGTGGGGGGGCAGGGAGAGGCTGGGAAGGGATGTGAAGGGTAAACAAAGGAGGAGGCTGCAATGCTTGATAAGAAATGTACTCATTATCCTGCCCATGTAATTGTAACCCCTCTGTACAGTATGTTCACAAAAAAAATAAATAAAAAAAAAAGAAATTGTCCAAGGAAAATGAGTGATAGTAATAGCATGGGGTGTATTTTAAGTTAATTAGCTATCAGCAATTAGTTTTGAAAGCCCATTTAGTGAAATAGTTACACAGCTTTCTGACTGTCCAGGACCATCTGACTAATTCTCTGTCACTAATTCTCTGTTACCTGTTCTGCCTCTCACTTCTGTGGATAGATATGTAAATGAATGCTTTTCAGCTTTAAGATGTTTGACTCTTTCTGAATTTCCCAGATGGAATCTGGGTGTAGTTCTATTAGCTGATTTCTAAATGAGGTGAATTTTAGAGATTAGATTGGATCCTCAGTTCATAAGGACAATTAGAGAACCATGTGAATATTCTTATCCCCACAATGCTTATGGATTATGGGAGTAATTTAATGGAAAATGTATCTCTTTGTCACCCTTTAATCTCATCTCAAGAATAAAGGCATGAATTTCAGCCTGGTGGCTCATGCCCATAATCCCAGTACTAGGGAAGATGAGAAAAAAGGATTTCAAATTTGAGAGGATTTTTGAGTTAAGGCCTACCCAGGCTGAATAAAGATATGCTATCTCAGCAACATCAGCAACAACAACAATAAAACAACAGCAACAAGCAACAACAAAAATGCGATGCTTGAGGCATACCATTTTAAAGATGTACTCCCTTCTCATTGCAAGACTTTACAGAAAAATCTCAGTTAAATGGGCTGTAATTACAACAATGGTGTATAACAAATTGTCACAAAGATGGTCTGCTTCAAATGTTCTTAAATATTAGATCTAAAGCATGATGAATAAAACTCAACTTCATTGTCATAGTAGATTTTCTGTTTTGTTTTCAGGTAGCTAACCGATGAATGTCTTTTAAAAAAAAATTCCTGCACTGAGTATAGGACTCAAGTGTGTGTGCACGCGCGCACACACACACACACACACACACACACACACACACACACACACACAGAGGATCTGAATAGACTGAGGAATGATGAGGTGATAAGATGTACAAAGCAACACCAGCAGGTTGCCTTTCTTTTCTGAAATAATAGGTTTATTGTGCAGGCTTCCAAATAACAAAATAGCTTTCTAAAAATGGAGGCTTGAAGCTAGTTGATATTTCACTGCAGTTTAAAAGCCCTTTCCAAGCTTAGATTAATGTATTGATAATTGAAAACTATCTGGACATGTTATATGTTGTAGATATTAATCTGAGGCTTTGCTGAGTAGCTGCACCTTCAGATCTTTATGGTAGCTAAATCCTCAAATCCTTTCTAGATGAAGGCAAAGTAGAAATAAATCTATTGGTTAAATTAAATTAAATTAAAACAACTGTTCCATATTTGTTGAGATGGCTGTCAGTCTAGAAGGTATCTGTTCCCCTTATCCATTCAACCTTACTAAAGATTCAACTGCCCAGATGGCTTTATAAGAATTATATAGCATCTTGTAAGTCAGATTAACTGATTTCTTAGAGCAGTGTTAAAGAACATCCAGATAATTTTTATAACATAATGATCCAAAGGCATTAACTTCATTTTACCACTGCCTTCTTCTATTTCAAACAATTAACTCTTTTTTTTCTGGAGAAATGTTTACTAAAGGATGGTTTGTTTACAATTCCTTTCATTTGAACATAAACATCCCCCAGTCACAGAATTTCACACAGATATCAAACAAAAGAAGTCTTTGGTGTTAAGGCTAATGTTTAGTTTTCCATAAACTCCATACCTCTTGGTCAGTGTCATTGTCAATGGGTTTCTATAACTTAGACCATTTTAGTGATTATTGAAGGTAGTTTTGCACATTTTCAGTGCATACATAGCTAGGGATATGCAATTATCTTCAATGACTATAGTGTTTTTCCATGGTTTAAAATGAGTCTTCAAGGCTCCAAACTATACTGGGCTCAGATCTCTTACATTTTTGAGACTTGATGAGGTTTGTAAGAAGATGTAATCAAACTTCAGTTTGTCTTTTTTCCCCCTACCATCAATCTAATAAATATAGTCTCTAAAGACTAATGGATTGCTCACTTCAGCAGCACATACACTAGAATTGAAATGATACAGAGAAGATTAGCATGGCCCTGCGCAAGGATGACACACAAATTCATGAAGTGTTCAATATTGTTTTTGGAGTTTCTTCAAAAAAAAAAACACAACTAAACATAGAACTTCCCTTAACACTCTGGGGCATCTGCACAGATCATTACAAGTCAGGATCCATAAAGACACCTGCATATCCATGTTCATTGCTGCACTATTCACAATAACCAAGTTATGGAAACATCCCAGGTGCCCTACAATAGATGAGTGGATCATACAAACAATAGGATTTTACTCATCTATTAGAAAGAGTAAGAGTGTGTGATTTGCGGGGAAATGGGTGGGCCTATAACAAGTCATGCTAAGTCAGGTAAGCCAAGCTCAGAGAAATGAAATGGGGCATGTGTTCTCTCATATGTAGAAGCTAGATTTAAAATATAACTGGACATAATAACCTAAACAGGACTGTAGAAATTCATACCCAAACAGACTGAAGGAGCATACTCCTTGGGGAAGAGCGCAAAGGTGTGACTTCTCTGAACTTTTAAAATACTGTACATTGAAACAGGAAATGGAAATACTTTTTTGGGGGGGTTGTTATTGTGGTTGGTGGTAGTAGTGTTCATTTTTGCTTTGGGATTTTGTTTTAGGGTGTGTAAAGTAGGGGCACACAGAATGAGAGGGAAGAAGGGGGAACAAATGCATTTGTGCTATTCAATATACACAACCTATGTAACTTGTGGGCAGGGATGAGAGGGGGAAACCGGGGGAAAACAAAGGAAGGGGTGATAATACCCCACAAAAAGAAATGTACTCAATACCTGACTTATGAAATGGTAACCCCTCTGCACAACACCTTAGTAACAATAAAGTTATATGAAAAAAATCAAGAGTGGTACCCATTTGGAATTAAATAGGACCCATTGCCTTGAGAAAGATATGACACTGCCATGTCATCAATCCCAGGTGTGGAAATGATGGGCATGTTCAAAGAGGTTAGAGGAGGGAAAGTTTCAATAGGCAAGATAAAGAGGTTTACATAGCTCTTTTAGGACAGTAATTCCCTATAGGCATCAATGACAAAGGTGACATCAGTTGAAGGCTGGATGGGCAGTGGTTGGACACGTATCCTTGAAGTCCTGTGTGTAAGGTTGTAGTGGTTGTGCCAGGTCGTAGTTGTAGCAGAGGCTTTTGTGATAGTTCTTGTTTTTAGCCTGCGTGCTTATGGATGTGCAGCTTGACAAAAGTAACTTCATTTTGATTCTCCTAACTGTTACCCTCATTCCACTTCTTTCTAAAATTTCCTGTGGTGTTTTGTAAAGTTGTTCCCTTGCTTTTAGATTTATCTGAACCATGGCCATGGCATATAATTTTATATTGTAAAGAAAGACTTGGATTTAAAAGCAGTGTTGTGATTTCCCCATACTTTGGTCTGCCTGGTGATTGTATTTAGGCCAACTTTTTTTTTTTTTCCTTTCTGGAAATCCTGTCATTAAAACTTTTCATGGGCTGTTGGGCCAGGGTTTGGGAACAGGACGCAGGTCTTTCAGATTAAAGTTATAATAACGCCTACTCATTTGCAGTAATTTTGTTTTGTTTTTGACTTAGAAAAACTCCCAGTTAATGATCCTGCCTTGGATCTATTTAAAGAAATTCTAAATTAAAATGGTAAAAGAACTAAATGAGTCTCAGAAAACATTCACAAAACAAATAAATTTGCGTACCCACCCTTGGTGATATATAATCCATAGGCATTTCTTCTTATTTTTATCTTTTCCTTCCATTTTATTTGATGTCTCCTCTCCTCGTTTCTACCTCTTTATCTTCAGGGGCCTGACTGTTCAGATGAACTCCAGAGTCTTCCATCTGCTTCCTTTCATTTTATAATCCTGCAGACCTCCCTAGTGTTCTTCTATCTTCCTTCTAATTTCTCCCAATTTTCTGTTGCCTGTGCCTCCTTCGAACTGTTCTACCATCCTTTTCTTCATTTCCTTTGACCTGACTCAGTGTCCTTTTTCTCCTACCTTCTTCTTATATTCTGCTATTATAAGTAACCTCTTAGACTTGGAACTCCTTAATCCAGGAGGATTTTGTTATTTTTATTTTTGTATTTGTTTCCCTAAAATCAGGTCACATTGGTACAAATATTTTATCTGGACTTTTCATAGAAAGAATTTTCTGGCCTTGCAAAGCAAACTTCAGAACATTTCTGTGAATCATTTTGTTATAGGAATGATAACTAAACATGCCCATCCCCAATATAAGCTGCAAAAAAACTAGATAAATAGATATAGGAAGCAGATAGGCAATAAAATATTAGCTATACATAACTATCGATACTTACAGATAAAACTGAGCTAGAAACCTACCTCAGCTTATGGTCAGACTCAGGCTGCCACCTGAGCTCTTCAGCTCAAGGCAAGCAATCTACCACGTGAGCGCTATTTCCTGTTTTCTAGTAGTTTATTGGATATAAGAATCTCACGGACTTTCCTGCCTGGGCTGGCTTTGATCCATGATCCTTGGATCTCAGCCTCCTGAGTAGCTAGGATTATAGGCCTGAGCCACAGGCGCCCGGCTCCCTTAACATTTTCTGCTCAAGGATATTGATTATTCCTTGAGCCACAGCTCCACTTTTGTTTTTTTTACTGGTTAATTAGACATAAGCATCTCCTAGACTTTTCTGCTGTGGCTGGCTTTAACAGTAATCCTCAGATCTCAATCCCTCAGTAGCTAGGATTATAGGCATGAGCCACTGGCACCCAGGGTCAATGCATGTTAAAATAAAATTATGATTGTAAAAGAAATCTATTGGGATAAGAAACACCTCTATAAAAACAAAATAAAATAATGATTGAACATTTGGGAATGTTATGAGCTCCAAGGACACAGAAATGAGGTGGACATGGGCAGTGACTTTGATCAACATGGGGCAGGTACATGAAAATTAATTATATATAAATATGTTTAAAAAATAAATATGTTAAAAATTAACATCCAAGAGGCTGATATGTAAAGTTCTCAGACAGTAGAGTCAATTTAGTAAATGATTTGAAATACCTAGTTAGAATGGATGAGTTTTGTACAGTTTGAAGCTTACAAATTTGTAGGAATCTTTTTGAGAAAACAACAACAAAATTGTGAATTCAATATCTAGCTAGAAAGGGAATAACTAGAATATAACTTATTAGGAACCACAAGATAATCCCTAGAGCTTTGGGAATAGAGGCCTTATTGCTGAGATCTCTTGGGGTATTTTCTCAGAAATGTTTTGTTTTTCATCCTATCTGTAATACTCTACAGCTTCTGAAAATTGTGGAACTCAGGGAATGAGGAAGTAGGGCTTGACAGGTAAATATTCTTCCTTTGGGGGTATATCTACTTTGGAGAAATTTTCCAGAGATTCAGGGTTGCCTAGATAATACTTTCTAAATAATAGAGGTGACTGCCAACCGGAGAAAGACTATGGAAGAGCTTTATCCACTGTATTGTGACTATTTCCTATACCTCACAAAGCTTCAGGAAAAATGGAAGTCACTTCAGGCCTTTCTGATTGTGTTTCTTTCGGAAACAAATGAGAAAAAGTTACTTTTATATCTTGGTTGATATGGAATTAAAAGAGGAGGTCTATTATCACTTAAGGTACCTATACTACAGTATCTGTATGTGTAGTATGTCTGTACAGTATCAATACTACAATATGGAAGATATATTGGTTGTCCATTGCTGTAATGCACTTTCCCAATACCTTGCACCCAAAGATAATTGATGCACATTTATGACCTCAAAGTTTCTTTGGGCAGGAGACTACGCAAATCTTAGCTAAATCTTATGCTTCCAGGTTCTGGTATCAGTTGGTATTTTAGTATGCTAGGTGTCTTTAAAAAGGTAAATGATCTTTTCTTTCTTTTGGGGGGGGGGGGCGGGGTCCGGTCATGGGGCCTGAACTCTGGCCCTGGGCCAGAGCTCTTCAGCTCAAGGCTAGCACTCTACCACTTGAGCCACAGTGCCACTTCCAGCTTTTTAAATTTTTTCTGCTTATGTGGTGCTGAGGAATCGAACCCAGGGCCTCAGACATGCAAGGCAAGTGCTCTACCACTGAGCCACCTTCCCAGCCCGTAAATGATATTTGCTTTCTCTTTTGTTTTTCTTTACTGAGGTTTGAACTCCAGGCCTCACACTTCCCAAGCAAGTACTCTACCACTTGAGCCATACCCTTATCCTTTTTTGGTTTAGTTAATTTTTGAGACACAGTCTCTTCTGCTTTTGCTGAGGCCAGTCTTTGGCCTATGACCTTCTATGCTCACCTATCATGTAGCTGGGATTATAGGCATTCACCATTATAGCCAGATTGTTTTTTTGATATATGGTCCCACTAACTGTTGGAATGAGCTTGTCTTGATCTGTGGTTCTCTTTTTCTTCACCTCCCAAGGATAAGATTGTTTTAAAAAATATTTAAATGGATTGCTGAAACCTTCCCATTTCTCTTCCTTTAGCTTTTATTGTGCTGGCTCAGAATCCCAGGGACCAATCTCAACAATGGGACCCATCAGTCTTGCTTGGAAGCCCTAGATGATGAGAGGTAGGTTCATCTGTGAGATGATGCATTGTGGTTTATACAGGGACTCAGTGGAGAACCTTCTGGGAAGTTGGTGCACATGTGTTTTGACTTGTGATGTTGGCCTTGCTGGACAAAGGCCTTGGTGGGTGTTCTCTCACAACACCAAACCATTTCTTAATTCTTCCATATTTTCATCAGAAACTACCAACTACTGTAAAGCAGGTCCCCCAAACTCTAATGTTCGGACTTCAACACTAGTTCACACGCACCTTTGCCCTAAAATTAATCCCTCTTTTCAGTTTCTTCTGCTGCCAAGGTACTTCAGTCACTATCATCTCCATGTGTGTGTGTGTGTGTGTGTGTGTGTGTGTGTGTGTTTTGGTTCTGGGGCCTAATAGCCTGGGCACTGTTCCTGGGATACTTTTGCTGAAGGCTAGTGCTTTGCCACTTGATCCATAGCTCTGCTTGCTTTTTTGGTAGCTAATTGGAGATAAGAAGTCTCATAGACTTTCCTGGCTGGGTTGGATTTGAACCACAGTCCTCAGATCTCAGCTAGGATTACAGGCATGAGCCACTAGCACCTGGCTATTATTTTCATTTTTGACATGTGTTTAAACATGTCAAAAATCCATTTAACTTAAATGGAAATGCTAGCAATATCTTTCCTTGTAAGGAGGCTATTTGGCCTAATGCAAAATGTCTCTTCCTTCCTCAGCAAACTGTGTGTATTGGGGAGATATGGGGAAGAGATAAATGTCTACTACCCCAGAGAACCTGGTACCTTTTCCCCTTGCCAGACATGATTGTTAGGAGCAGAGATAGCAAAGGACCACAGAACCAATTGTCAATAGGATAGGAAAAAAACCAACTCAACTTCTGGAGGTAGGCATTCAATGAGTAAAATACTGGTCAGTTGAAAAGCTGAATATAATCCTCAGATAAGGGAGAGGTTCTGGCCACTGAGATCCTGATCTCTTATACATCTTGATGTCAAGTCACTGCGAAAACCCTCACCTGAGCTGCAACTGAGCTTGTCTCTGCCTTTAGATATAGCAAATTCGTGGAGGTATCACCTGACAAGTGTGCCACTTTCTTCTTTAAAAAGCTATGCCAAAATTTACATTTGATACATTTATTTTTTTCTTTTTTGTAAGTACTGGGGATTGAACCCAGATCCTTGTATTTGTTAGACAAAGACTCCACACCTTGATCGACATCCCAAACCCTCAAGTTCTATATTTGAAATGTTCTTTTGGCCATTTGAAAACTTACTTTTGAATTGTTATTTCATTTACTATTATTTTGTGGGCTTTTTTTTTTTTTTTTTTTTGGGTCCAGTTGTGGGGCCTGAACTCTGGGCTGGGCGCTGTCCCTCAGCTCTTCAGCTGAAGGTTAGCACTCTACCACTTGAGCCACAGCGCCACTTCTGGCTTTTTT
This sequence comes from Dipodomys merriami, assembly GCF_024711535.1. Lineage (NCBI taxonomy): Eukaryota > Metazoa > Chordata > Mammalia > Rodentia > Heteromyidae > Dipodomys > Dipodomys merriami. The sequence continues at coordinate 44,575,737 of NW_027202271.1, read as the reverse complement.
CTTTTTGCTTATGTGGTGCTGAGGAATCAAACCCAGGGCCTCAGGCATGCAAGGCAAGTGCTCTACCACTGAGCCACCTTCCCAGCCCCTATTTTGTGGGCTTTTAAAAAAAGCATTTTTGTTGTCTGGGTTGTCTCAGTTCTATTAAACAGTCCCTGTTGTTCAGATATTTAATGTTTGGATTCTAAAGACAGAAAAGAACAAATCTATTTTTATATCATTACCAATTTCTATCCATGCTTTCATCCAGGCAAAACTAAGCAAGCGCACATTTTAAAAAGCCTTAATTAAAAAAATTATCTATAGGCAGATTTATTTATTTATTTATTTATTTTGCTGCTCATGGAACTTCAACTCAGGGCCGTGGTGCTCTCGAGGAGCCCTTATGCGCAAGGCTAGCTCTTTACCATTTGAGCCACAGTGCCACTTCTGGCTTTTTTTGAGTAGTTTATTAGAGATGAGTCTTATGAACTTTTCTGCCCTGGCTGGCTTTGGACTGCAATCCTGAGATCTTACTCTCCTGAGTAGCTAGGATTATAGGCATGAGCCACTGGCACCTAGCTTATATTTTTATTATTTTTAAGTATGTGTGCAAAAGGGTCACCATTCAACCAATCAGTTCATAAATAAATACAAGACTTTTAAAAAATCTGTGTCAACACTTTCATCATTCTCCTCCCTCTCTTCCAGCCCCAAAGTCTTAAAATCTTTGAAGAACTTTACCACATTTTGTGTTCCATAGGCACTGCGCCAGGTGGTTAAATAGAAAAACGAAGTAAGACTAGTCTCTGCCCCAGAGAATCTTCCAGTTTAATGGTGTATCACTGCATGTAACCATGATAAAGTATGTAACAACTCAATCCACCAAACTCCTTATCATGCATAAGTCTCTAGAGTTTCAAAAAGAAACACAGTAGACATGAAGCTTGTCCACATGAAGCTTAGAGTTTGACAGGGGGAATGAGCATTGGACTAATCATTACAGACAGGATCAATGCTTTCACAGGGAAATGGTGGGAAAAAATATAAAAGATTTTATGTAGGTATTTATTGGAAGCATTACTTCAAATTTGAAACTTAGGACAAAGATTCATTTAGAAATAATGGGGCCAAACAGGGGAAAGGCAGAGGGGAGGAAATAAGCAAAAGGAGAGTTCAAAAAAAATAAGTACAATGTGTCCTAGAACCAAAAACCAAGCTATCAGGGCTACAGAAGAAGGGAGAGAAGGATAGGTACATGGGTCATTTGGAAATCCTAAGCACTGGAAAGCTCACTCAAGGATTAGAAAATGTTAACATCAAGAACTTTTTGTTTCACAAGGACACAATTATACATGTATACTGCTGTAAGTTTTTACTCATTCAATTGACACTTGCTAATTATATTGATTATGGGTTGTCTTTCTGGGAGACACCGTGAACAAAAAGATGCATAAAGCAGGTCTCCATACATAGTCATGTGGAAGGTATGATGAAGCCAAGATGGAGACCCAATACAATGTTCACAAAATTGAAGGTATACTTCTTAGGGATCTCTTCAGAGCCTTCTGACACAAATCAAATGTAAAAAATTAAGCAAGTTATACATGCAAATCTCTAGGTCAAGTTTTAAATCAATACTTTTTCAATTGTTAAAAAATCAAAATAATATATATGACCTACTGAAAATTTGCTAAGATGGTAGATTTTAGATGTTCCTCTCTCAAGAGCATGAAAAAGGTAATGTTGGGGGCTGGGAAGGTGATTTAGTGATAGAGCGCTTTCCTTGCATGAATGAGGCCCTGGGTTCGATTCCTCAGTACCACATAAGCAGAAAAAGCTGGAAGTGGCACTGTGGTTCAAGTGGCAGAGCGGTAGCCTTGAGCTGAAGAGCTGAGGGCTAGTGCCCAGGCCCAAAGTTCAAGCCCCATGACTGACTAAAAAAAAGGTAATGTTGGAATGTGATAGATTCATTTGTCTGATGGTGGTAATCATTTCATTAATAGATGCATAACTACATATCATGTGGTACATAATATATATTTATATTCTTTAATAAAATATATTAAATATACTTGTGACACAGGTCAACTAAAATGACTAATGTTCATGTTTTGGGCACCTGTCGTACATCAAGTCAACATATGAGTTGTAAATGGAATATTTAGGTTGTTAACAATGAAGTAAAATAGTGAGCTGCTGAGTTGCTCTTTACATCTTGTGGATTTGCATCTGTGTAGATGAGACCCAGCAATTTAGAATTTTAAAAGAGCCCTAGTGATGCTGTATATTGACTGTTAGCAGCTCTTTAGGGGAAGAACATGGTACCCGTGCAGCTGCTGCCATATTTCTCTAAGTGTTTGTGTAGATTGTTGATAGCCTCTGAGGAAAGACCTTCAGTGGTATGATGTGAATTCTCCACTTTTCTCTTCTGTAAGTGTTAAGCTTCAGCACTTCAGAATGTGACCTTAATGAGATAGGGCTTTTTTTCCCTAATGTAATCAGGTTAAAATATTTATAAAGTAAGAGGGAGCTTCCATCTAATCGAACTGCTCTCTTCATCAAGAGGTGGAAACTGAGGTCAGCTTCTCCAGGAATTATTCCATGTGAACACGTGGAGAGATCTTGGGAAGCTGAGAAGAGAAGCCTGAAGCAGACCATTCCCTTGTAGTCCTTAGTAAGAGCCAACCCTGCTGACATCTTGATTTGGTCTTCTACTTGCAGGATGGTAAGTCAATTCACTTCTCTGGTTTAAGGATGACTTAAAATAATAGGGTTGCAGAACTTTGTTAGGGTAGCCTCAGGAAACTAATACAATGGTTAAATAAACTCAAGAGAGTTAAAAAGATTTTTCTTTGGCAAGATCCTCAGAAGCACCACTCTGCCAACATGTCCCACAGCATCTGAGGAGATAATGTGGCCTATGCATCATACTGGAAGTTTGAAAAGAGAGTGCTTTCCATTTGTCATAGGGAATCTTATAAGACTAGTGTTCTGTGGCTCTTATTCAGGGAAACATTAGGCTTCTCTTTCTTGAGGGTATTGCAAAAATCTTCAGGCTCATGACGCTGGACTACTTTGAATAAATAAGGGTGTCGATGAAAGTATTTGAAGGTATTTAAACCTAATCCATCATATCTACTGGAAAAAAACAAATAGGGCCAAAGAAATAACCTGGTGCAGGCTATCAGAAGTCAACTTTCTTGATCTATGAATCCTTTAGTTCCTTCTCATTTACATCCATGACTCAGAAGCAGCCACTGGAAGGAGAATTTAAAAAAAAAGCCAAGAAGAACTGGGAGTAGTTCAGGAAGTATGGGGGAAAAAAAGCTGTTTTTTCTTTGAACACACAACTATATATGTATCTTCCATGTGCTCTATTTTTTCTGACTGTTGTTCTCTTATACCTTGCCAAAACTAATCAGTTTTTCTTAAAATGTAACATTAGGAAAGAAATTGCCCATATATTGTCAGTAGATAAAATGACCAGATTGCAAACATTAACTGGCGTATTTTAGTTTTCAGACACGCACAGGTAGAACACAGGAAGTGTGCATGTTAGCCTTTCTGAACCCAGACTTTCCAAATGTCTGTGGCATTGCAGTATTTCAACTGCTTATCTCTCTGATATGTTTATTTTAGATGAAATGTTTTTATATACGATCTATAATTGTGACAAGTGTTTGTGACTAAACCCAGTAAAATGGTTGGGATCAGGAAGTTACAACATTCTTCATCACTCTGTTTTGTATTAGAAATCCATTATCTGGACACTCTACCCAGCTCTCAGCCTATTTCAGCTTCCTCCGCTGTCAGACCTTCTAACCATGTCTACAGACCAGCTGATTTCTTATCCTCATAATCTCTTGCTGTTTGCTGCTAGCTCCAACAGTTCCTCATAACCAGTGCACATCAAACAAGGCCACTTCCAACACAGAAAACAATATTATTAGTTCTCCTTTCAGAGCTTCTGATTTATTGAGAATGGGTTAAGTTGAAAAAGTTATAGTTTTAATAGGCCTCCCAAGTGTACCTGGTGGTTTAGGAAGTGAATCTTAACGATTAGTTCAACTTGAAAATCAATATTATTCATTTGGTATTTGCCTTATCCCGTCTCAGAATATCAGTGAGCCTTTCTCACCTGGGACTGCTCTTTCGTTAACTGAATTACATTTTTAAAAAAGTTTTATAAGCTATATTGTGCAGCCTGGGAAACCTGTAAGTCTATTTTTTATTCTTTGTTAAAGCTGGTACCCATTTCCTCTGGCAGTTCTATTTTATGAGAAAAATACTCATCTTCATGTGTGGTTTGTTATTCCTCTGGATGTTAGTCCTGTTGGGATGTTTGTGATTTTCACTACTCCACATGGATTCCACTTGCCTGTGAGAGCCATAGAAATGAGAGGAGATGTTTTGTAGTTTCAGTCCCTGTTGACAAATGGTGGTATAAAAGTGGAAGTCACTTCTCGCAAAACTATAACACACTTCACCATATTCAGAGAGAACCTTTGCCTTTGTATTCTACCCCTAAATTTCTAGTAGATGCCCCAAAGATGATCCCCTGAAACTGGCTTAATTTAGGGGTTTGTACACCTTCAAATTAAACCGATCTCCTAAGACTATCTTGTCTCCTGGAAGCATGGTACTCAGATTCTTGTCCCCAGGCCTGTCGGCGAATGGGGATTCATGCGTCACTGGCCTTCTCTCAATAGGTAAGAAGGCTTCACAAGTGACCTCTAGGACTTACCTATCCTTACCCATCACCCAGCTCCAAAAGGTCTCAGCTTAAGATAGGTGGCTGGATGTTGGTTTGAATTTGAATGAGGATTCATGGGGGGAATCAAAGTAGAAGCTCAAGTGATCATTTTTACAAGATAACTCTCATTCATTATCACTGTACTTTCCATGTATACATATCTGATGTCTCCAGCTAGAGGGCTTTGAATATAGTCTCGGTCTTAGTTCATTTGCACTGTTATAACAAAATACCTTACGAAACATTTATAAACAACAGAAACTTATTGTTCACAGTTCTGGAGTCTGAGAACCCAAAGATCAAGATACTAGTGGAATCAGCATTTGCTACAGGCTTTCCCCTCTTGGGCGCTATATTCTCATATGACAATGTGGGACAATGAGCCCTTTAAGGTCTTAATGACCTCCCAAAGGCCCTAACTTCTAATATGGTCAGCTTGCTGAGTAAGCCTCAAAATGCACATTTTTGGGGAGGGAGGCATCCCTTAATCTTACCAGGCCTTATCTTCCTTATTTTGAAACACAGATAATAATCTCCATATAAAAATGGTATTTAAATCACAGCTGCCACATCGCTCACTCTCCCTGTGCCAGGCACCTGGCTAAGTGCTTTACAAGCACTAATGCCAAATAAGATAACCCACACACAGAACTCCGCATGCTGCCAGGCACAGGTGGGTGCTCCACACAGGCCAGTCATCCCCCCTCTGCTCCTCATAGCTGCTGACCTCCACTGTTGTTGATCTTGTCTTCTTACTGCAGACAAAGCCTACTTCCAGTCCAAACACTCAGCCTATTTGGGGGTTGGTTAACAACATAGATCATATCCTTCCAAAAGGCCATTTCTTATCTTCTCAGCTTGGTGAGCACAACTAATTTTGCATGTTTCTATAAAGCCTAGCTAAAAGTTCCCTTTTTTTGCAAAAGCTACATATAATTTCCCTTCTCTGGTACATCTTATCTATGTATCAATTAATTAGCTCCAATTTACTTCAGATTCAAGTTGTATATGTATGTGAAATACTTACATATGATGGGGAACCATCTCTTTTCTTCTCAAAGAGAAAGACTGTCTGGCATTCCTTCTTTTAAATCCTTGCCCTTTGAACTTAAAGGCCTTTGCAAGGGAAACAAGAATTAAAGCAATCTACCCTTAGTTTCTTAAAAATAATGTTCAAGTGGGAATGGGTTATGTGAAATCAGAAAGCTTTGTAATTCAGAAGGCATACGTATAGGGAGACGTTGGCAGAAGGTTCCAGTAAAAGTGTTTTGTTGCCTACCTTGGACACTTGGTCTCATATTTTTTAAGTAATTAAAAAAATCTGCTAATCCTCATATGTTTATGTCCTCAAATAAACTAGTATTTACATTTTATTTGGCTCAGTGTTTCTTAAATAACTATTCATTTTTTTTAGTACAAGTACATTCTACTATCAACATTTGTTTATAGGTAATTATGTTTTAGAATACAGCTTTTCATGATTTGGGGTGAGGCTGTGTAATACATAATTCTTTTTCTTTCTTTTTTAACTCAGGGCCCCATGCTCACTTAGAATGCTTGCTTAGCTGGCACTCTATTACTTGAGCCACACCTCTAGCCCAGCTTTTTGCTAGTCTTAGAGATGGAAGATGGAATCTCTTAGAGTTTTCTGCCAGGGCTAGAATTGAAACAGGATTGCAGGATCTCAGCCTTTGGAATAGCTAGATTTACAATTCTGAGCTGCTTGGACCTGGTTATAATGCATATTTATTAATTATGTGGGGGTGAATTCTCCCCTGTATCAGGAATTTTCAGGAGAACTAGGCTATATAGAAGTGAGAAGGTAAGGGTATGGATTTGGACATCTCACTCCCAGCATTTGAGTCCTGAAATACCACCTATATCCTCTAATAATGAGCTTGCTAATGGCTCTTGTGTTTAGCTATGTAATGTCTTTCAGTGAATTCTTTTATGGATGAAGAATCCAAAATTGCTTGTGAATACTGGATTATAGATTTTCCCCTCTTCCTTTTTCTTCTTCATTCTTTTTCTAAACTAACAGAACTGAACATGATATTGTAAAAAAAAAAAAAAAAAGATATTTTATCTTGAGGTAGAAATGTCAACCACGTTTCAGTTCACTCTTAGGCTTCCTTTAAAAGGAATGACTTTTCCACATAACAATAGCCTTGTTTTTATAAGTAGTTGGTAATATCTGCAAATGCATAAGGCATTCATTATCCTGGAGCTCTTTTCTCCCTGGTAGCACATCAGGAAATATCAGAGTGTTGTTATTTCAGTTCTTTTTTGTGCTCTGACTCCCAGATGAATTGAAATTCAACTTCACAGTCAAATGAGTAGCCATTTAGCGCTCAGGTGTGTATTTCATAAGACTCTCTCAAAGGGTATGTAACTGCTTATGCCTTTCCTAAAGACAGCAAACTGAATTTTAATTGGATCTCACCTCTCCCAAGAGATCACTCTATCTCTACTCCAAGACCATATATTGCAAAGCTTTTCTTGCTTTGGAACATGAATCCTGTGTTTGCGTTTGGTATTTAAAGTTGGAGTGATAACAATTGATACAACAGTCATTTTGGAAACTTCCCAATCACAATTTTATTTAATTCCATCTAGTCCCCCCCAAAATGAACATATAAATGCACACACATAAATAACTTATACATCAAAATTATATGAATTTTCAGATTACTAAAAAGTAATTTTTTTCAGGAGATAGAGCTCAAAGAGTTCCAATTTTTCCTTAAGTCCAACTTGACCTTGTCAGATAGATTAAAAAATGAAGCAGTAGAACAATTTATATATGTACATTTAAGAGGTGATGACTCAGCTGGGCGCTGATAGCTCATGCCTGTAAGCCTAGCTAGAAGATTGCAGTTCGAAGCCAGCCAAGGCAGAAAAGTCCATGACACTCTTATCTCCAATAAACTACTCAGAAAAAGACAGAAGTACTGTGGCTCAAGTGATAAAGCACTAGCCTTGAGCACAGAAAGGCTCAGGAACTGAGCTTAAGTCCCAGGACCAGAAAAAAGTGCTGACTCAGATCAGGAACAGAGAGGTCCTTCTGTGATGAAGAATGAATCTCTTCAGCAGAAGTTGCAGAAATGGAAGACATTTACATATGAGAACCTACAGAACAAGTCTTTCTCCAAACTCAGAATGGACAAGACAATATCTAAAAGGAAACTTAAAGACTGTGGGACCTAATTCACCAATCCAAATAACAGCCATGTAGTTCTTTGTTCTTTACAGTATAAATATCTGTGTGAATTATGGAAAGTCTCAGAGCATGAAGGATGAACTTCACACTTTAAAACTCTAAAGGTACTATGTTACAATCTTGCCTAATGGCATAATAAAGTAAATCCTTGTGTAGTATATGTAGTTACAATTAGTTTTTAAGATTTAGTTTATTTTTTTTTCTGGAAAGTTTAATTGGTACTTTTATTCCATATTTAAATATTTTAGAAAAACAATTTTCCTTTTGCATTTGAGATCTTGATTGCAATTACATACGAGGAGAGAGAAACTGTTCCTTCTTTTACTCTCTGAGACATGGCTTCTTCAATTGCAACATTTGGGGATTGAGATCAATAATCTGTAGACCAGTTACAATTGCAGCAAGTTATGATTCTAAATTTCAAGTGGATTTTTCTATATTCATGTGAAGCTCAAAGTTGCCAGACAGCATGTATCCCTGGACCTCAGCAATTTTCTGCTGTGATATAAAAGAATGCTTGGATTACACATTCAGTACACTTAGTCCTGGAATCTTTGGCATAAGTTTGTCCATTTATTTTTCCTTAATTGTCTTCTGCTAAAATTGCTTCTCTTTTTTTAAAATTTTCTGCGTTGATTTTTTTTTTAAAGCTTCTTAGTTACTAGGTTGAAGACGTTGACATTTTCTTTGATTGTTCAATTCTTTCTTGTTCCTAACGTTCAAACAATCGACAATTCTGTTGGGTGCACTTCTGAGAAGGATAAAATCAGGTTTACTAAAAAGAATTGCAGGATGGGAAGAGACATCATTTATTAGTTTATAGATTTCACATAATTGCTTTGAGGATCTGTAGAAAATTATCCAGTATCCCTGTCACAGAAAAAAATTTGCAATTTTATATATAATCTCCAAGGACATGAAGATGCCTTGAAATTCACCCATGGATTATATAGTGTTTGACTCACATGCCAGACTTTTGGGATATTATTAAATTAGTTGAGAATCTGTCCTCTCATCCAAAGCCTCTAAAATCAGAATATCACTGGCAGAAGCCCTAATACTTATACAGTGCCTACTTAAATACTTCAAATAACTGAAAGAACTGATGTGCAGAGCTTTTTCTTCCTTCATTTCTGAAGAAACTTGCATTTGTTGCAGACTTTACTTGTGATTAAAATCTTTGCTTGTTACTCACAGTTGACCCTACAACTTCAGAATTCAGAGTATCTCCCATATCACCAAACATCTGGTTTTTATGTTAAATATTTAACATCTTCTCCTTAACTGTGCCTTTGGTCTCATAGTTTTCAGAATCTTTCTTATTCTGATCATTTTCTTTGGATTCTCTGGACATTTCTCAGTGTCTTGATTTAATTTGTGTTCCTTGCGATGAATAACATCCTCTCTATGTGATACAAATAACTAATACAAAGTTATTGGAAAATTGCTTTGATTACTGGAGCAGAGGAAAGAACTTCAGAGTAACAGAGCTTTGGAAGGTGACTTGCGCTGCTATCTGATAGCCATTTAGACCTAATGTAGTCACTTAACATCCTCAATATTCCTTTTTAAATATGTTTTTATTGTAAAAATACTGTACAGAGAGGCTACAGTTACATGAGTAAGGTAATGAGTACATTTCCTATCCATTATTGTTACCTCCTCCTTTGTTTTTCCCCTACCTCCTCAATACTCTTGTTTGTAAACTGAGAAAAATTTTAGCTTCATTCTGTTATTTTTAAATCCTAGCCTGCACTAAGAACTTAGTAAAATGATAGATTTCATTTTTGATAATATTTAGGACATTTTGGAAGTAACATCCTATTGAGAATGCATGAGTAAAATTTCTAACTATTTTAAACTCATATTAAACTTAGCTTCTCCAATTTTTAATATTTTGTGTTTATAATTAAATACAAAATTTCATAATTATGCAAAATTACTTTAATTATGCAATGTCAGCATAGGGTATTTATTTATTTATTTATTTTTGCCAGTTTTGGAGCTTGAACTCAGGGCCTAGGTGTAACCCTGAACTTCTTTTTGCTCAAGGCTAGCATTCTACCACTTGAGCCATTTCCAGCTTTTTCTGAGTACTTTATTGGAGATAAGAGTCTCAAGACTTTCCTGCCTGGGTTGGCTTTGAACCATGATCCTCAGATCTCAGCCTCCAGAGTAGCTAGGATTACAACAGGTATGAGCCACTGGTGCCCAGCTGACATAGGGTTTCATTCATATGCCAAGCTTTTGAGTTATTATTGAATTCTGACCTGTCATTTAGTGTGTTACCTGTCCTTCCCACAATGGAGATTTTCCATCAGGTAGGTATAGGGCCAGGGAGCTCTCTCTCTCTCTCTCTCTCTCTCTCTCTCTCTGCATCTTTCCTCACGTTGACTCCTCACGTTGACTTTATTTTACTAACCAACTCTGTCATAAAAAGAGATAATCATTTCTCTCTAACAGGCTACTATGACTTTTTGACTCCCTGATTTTTTTTTAAGTACAGAAGAAGATGGTGGGGGAAGGAGACAGAGACACACACACAGAGGGACAGAGAGAGAGACAGAGAGATATTACTGTCAAATGAGTTGTTCTGTGCAGAGTTATTCTGGCAGAGTTGTTTAACTGAATTCTTTCTGAGTCTGCTCATCAAAAAAAGAGACAGGAAGTCAGGGAATGTACCCGACTCACAAAACTAAGTCCAAAGGTTGCTAAGTACCCCTAGGAAAAGTGTGGATGATCAAGTATTAAGCTTCTCTCCTTTTCTAGGCTCTCTAATCCTTCCCAAACTGGGTATTTATTCCTTCTAAAAGAACTTTGAAAAATTATTCAACAATCTTATGAATGAAATTTTTCAAAGGGGTTTAGATGAATGTTCTGAACAGAGGGAGAGGAAGAGAGGAGAAAGGAAAGGAAGGGAGGGGAGGAGAGGAGAGGAGGAGAGAGGAAAGAGGGAGAAATAGAGACAGACAGTAGGGAGAAGAGCAAGTGAGAGCCAGTGAGTGAGAGAGAGAGGAGAGAGAGAGAGAGGGGAGAGAGAGAGAGAGAGAGAGAGAGAGAGAGAGAGAGAGAGAGAGAGAGAGAGAGAGAGAGAGAGAGAGAGAGAGAGAGACCCAACGGTAACACCCTTAACATGAACTCAGTCTATTTTGCAATTGCTTGCAGCTGTTGAATGAGTTCAGGTCACATTTGGAAGGACAGCTCATTCTGTTTGGATGGTTGAGTAAGAGAATGAAATAACTGGAGTACAGAGATGCCAGACAGGAGAGCCAGCCAGCAGATCCATGTGGACAGGGCCGTACAACCAGCTCTGCTAACTGTTGGAATGTGGCTGCCTGAAATGGAATTCATGGCTCACACCTCAGGAGTGTAGGCGGACGTGACCTCTCTCAGAACGTGGTAGTGAACTCTACTAGGCAGAGCATTTGTTCAGGGTCCTTGTCTCTTAAGAGACCTTAGCCTTGAATTTAGATTAATTTAGATCCATGTGAAGATGGTTGAATGTATCTTCCTGTTACTGTCATCTCTAAATAAAAAAGGCACTTGGAAACTTTTCATTTGATTTGATTTTCCATTAGAATCTGTGCTAAAGTTTTAAGAAATATGAAGTGTAGGACACCAAGTACCTCTCTCCAGAGGGAGATGCAGTATCAATCAATATAATTCTCTTATCTTAACTTAAGATTTAATTTAAAGCAGCAAATGTCCAAAAAAAACCCCACATATGATTCTCATTTTCTGAATAAAATTCAAGAACAAGTTAAATTATTCAAATATAAACTTTCACTACAAATTAGCACACAGACTAAAGTTCAAAAACAAGTTTAATTCTTCAAATATATAAACTTTCACTACAAATTAGCACACAGACTAAGGCAAAGATCCTTTCAAATAAGTATCTAGTTTGTAAAGTGAAGCTCATTCTCCTAACAAATACATAATATTATCCTAGAAAAAAAACAAGAAATTAATTTAGCTCCTAATACATAACAATATGGACAATTTGACAGTTGGCATTCATTTGTCTTCTTTGGAAAGCTAGCTTTTGTTTATATCATTTATACAATGTGTGTGTGTGTGTGTGTGTGTGTATGTGTGTGTGTGTGTGTATGTGTGTGTGTGTGTGTGTGTGTGTGCTGATCCTGTGGCTTGAACTCAGGACCTGAGTGCTGTCTCTGAGCTTATTTGCTCAAGGCTAATGCTCTACAACTTGAGTTATAGCTCTGCTTCTGGCTTTTTTGGTAGTTAATTAGAGATAAGAATCTCATGAGCTTTTCTGCCCAAGCTAGCTTTGAACAGTGATCCTCAGATCTCAGCCTCCTGAGTAGCTAAGATTACAGGTGTGAGCCATTGGCAACTAGTTCATTTAGACAGTTTGTGTTGTTGTTATTTTGATTTTTATTAAATTGTGTGGCCTTGGAAAAAATCATCTCCCATTCTCATAGTTGAACTCGCTAATCTGAGAAAAATGCACCTATTTTCTTCTTTGTGTAAATGTTCAAAGGCTTAAAGATAACACCTACATGCAGAGTTAGCATAGGAGATGCTCCCTGGCAAATGGCAGTGAGCCATTCTGCTAACTAAAAGACACAATGGAGAATGGCCTAAGGCCCTATTGTCCTTCTGATGCCCTGTAGTCTCAGAGTAATGCTGCTAGCAGAATCCTGACAGATCTCCAATCCTCAACCTTTCTCAGGGGAAGCTATTTTATAAGGAACACTTTTTTGTGTGATATGGCTCATAAATTCCTTTTGAGTTAATCCTATGCTGAATAGGTTAAAATCTTTCTATTCATGTGGAGAAACACTGCTCATCGAACCTTAGAGATCATGGAAATCATCACACTTCTGGTGAGACTCATAAGGATGTTAGCTATTCTGAATTTCACATGATGGTCTGACAAAGAGTGACTTTTCTTGATCTGTGTGGCTCTGGAAAAGCTACTTGCATCCAGAAGACTCTGGGTTTTAGGTCTGTAGTGGGGGGACGGGGGGGGGCAGTGAGACCACTCAGTCTGCAGTGAAAATGTAAAAGATTTTATTGAGTGAAAAGTGCTGATGCACCAGGACCACAACTGGAGTTGGGATCCCAGGAAATGGCCCCAAGGGCCAGCCCATATCAGCTTTTAAGCATTTTGGGCTAGGATAGGGAAAGGGGGAGGCTGAGTGTTGGTTTTAGCCAATGATTGTTACAAGAAATGTGCACCTTAAGTTTAAATTTCCCGCCAAGGTTTTGCTTGTGGGAAGCAGGGGAATAGAACAAAGGGTGGTGATGGTTCCCCTGGGTTAGGGCTCGCATTGCTCAGAAAACAGCAGAAGCAGAGTTACAGAGTTACAGGGTTACGGAGTTACAGAGTTACAATTACAGTTACTAGCTAAAGTAACAAGTTACCAGGGAAGTCAACCACAGCACACTTACATTTATATCTTAAAATCATTCATTATTCATTTTACACAACCCAAGTCAAATATCATATTCTATCTTTACATTCTCTACCATATTAGGTCATTGGAGACTCTGGAGTTTGTTTTCTACAAGTAAATGCTTTTGCTGATAACATTTCCAGGCATTGCAAGGCAGTGAATCATGATGGGTCAAATCCACTTCACTTAGGAGATATCTAGGTTATAAACTCAGTTCCCATCACCAGTGGACGCAGACCCGAGAGTCTTCTGGGCATATGTGTCTCTCACAGCCAGTTCAATGGTGGATCTCATCCTGATGAGGTAGGCATGCCTGCCTGTCAGAGACAAACATGGTATTTTTGCCTGGTGCACACAGATTTTGGAACTTGACAGTGCTTTGAGTGATGCTAATCATAGTGAATTCTGAAAAATAAAAGCTCAGGGCACTGAATCACATTGTTTTATGCTGGCTGTATTATATATCTAAAGCAGTGCTGGACCAAGTAAATGAGGCATGGGAAGACCTCACTTCCCCTTGGAACAGTAGAGAACTGAGATTGGATGCCTCTGTAGATTGAATGGAGAGAGGTCAATTTGCTGCTTCCTGCTCACTGGTGCTAGTCATTGTTGGCTTTTGTTTATTGGCCTCACATGTGAAGATTGCAGCTGTTTCTCTCAGTGACAAAGCACTAGGAGAATGTTCACAACCAGCCTCACATTTCCCCTCCTCCAAATGTTTGTGGAGTCCAACAGTTGTCTTTGCAAATCCTGTCACTAAGAACTAGAATGGTTCTACATAATCAAGAATGGAGTGGGGACGCTGAGATTGCTGGCTGGCTGGAGGTGGCAGGTGGGAATGAGTTGTGTTCTTAATGGGCTCACTTGGTTTATTCCTGAAGGGATAGACTCAAAAACAGAAAACAAAAGAGGCATTTGAAGGATGATGGAAAAGTTAAACACACACACATAGCTTGGATTTCATACTTGCAAATCTGAATGGTGGGGAAAGCATGAATCCACTAGTTGTTGTAACTGGAAGGGATTTGAAAGGCTCTGTTGTCAGGGAGTTTCACCTTATTTTTAGCAAGAGCAGATTTTTTTTTTCTTCAAATGAAATCTTAAACCAGGGGTATCATGTGATAAATTAAAATACCCCCCCCCCAAAAAAAGAAAGAAAGCAAAAAACAAATAAATATCTACAGACAAAAAAGTAAGAACCTGGTTGGAAATTAGGCAGACTATAGGAAATTAAGTTCAATAACAAGTGAATGCAGATCTGGAATGCGGCAGGAGTAATAGTGAACATTTCCAACTGGATGTGCCCAGGGCAGTATCTATCACTGCTTTTGTCAATCAGGTATGCATTCATTCAGTGTTTAGTAGGTGCTTACTTGCTACAGATACAGTTTTAGGATTATACACAACAGTTCCTGGGATGAGATTTTATAGTGTTTATGTCCTAAAAACTATTATATAGGAAAGGAGATAGCTGCCAAGAATGGGAACACAGAGAAAGTGTATGTTTATAAGTAGTGTTAAATGACAAGACCAAAAGGAAACAGGGTAAGGGATGGGGAAAATTGAGAATAGAGGTAAGAGAACTTGCTGGAACAGATATTTGAGATGCATTGCATCTGTGCATTAAATGATGGAGAGGAATAGGCTATGTACATATCTGTGGGTGAGGATGGAGTTGGTGCAGGTGAGACTAGAACTCTTAGGGTATACAATTCTTCAAAAAAAGAAGATGGGAATCTGTATTTCCTAACATTAAATCTTACTGTCAATTATGAGCAATTGCTTCTTTTTAAAAAAGATTGCAGATCCTTTTGCTCAGTTATGAGGCACATAAGCTGCTGGCTAATCTACTACCTGTAGCCAGCAGTCCTTAAGTTCCTTTAAAACAGGCAGAGACAAGCCAGGTCCTGCAGTCAGCATTGAGGAAGAAAGAGTAGAGGAGGGCCTACTATTCTCATGAAGTTTTATCCATTCTGATTGGTAAGGATTCTTTCTCTACTTGAATTGCTGGAGAAAGAATTCACTGAAAGCAGGAGAGTAGAGGATAGTGATTCTGAAAGACTTGGTTTTGATCCTATCATGTTCTAGTTTCATCACTCTATTTGACCTAGAGGAGGAGAGAGCAGAGTGGTGAAGACTCTGGTCTAATACCACCCAGGCATGAGCTAGAGGGGACCCAAGGTCTCTGCTTCCATCTGGCAATAGAGTATTTCGTTTCTTAACCACATTCATTCAACACTTTCTTTTTTTTTTTTTTTTTTTTTTTTGGGTCCGGTCGTGGGGCCTGAACTCTGGGCCTGGGTGCTGTCCCTCAGCTCTTCAGCTCAAGGCTAGCGCTCTACCACTTGAGCTACAGCGCCACTTCCGGCTTTTTTCTTTTTGCTTATGTGGTGCTGAGGAATCGAACCCAGGGCCTCATGCATTGCAAGGCAAGCGCTGTACCACTGAGCCACCTTCCCAGCCCTCAACACTTTCTTTGTCCCCAGAGCAGAATAGTCAGTACAACTTGCAGGACCAAAGCTTAAATGAGTAATGAAAAACAACAAACAGTTGCAATTTCTTTCTTTCTTTCTTTCTTTCTTTCTTTCTTTCTTTCTTTCTTTCTTTCTTTCTTTCTTTCCTTCCTTCCTTCCTTCCTTCCTTCCTTCCTTCCTTCCTTCCTTCCTTCCTTCCTTCCTTCCTTCCTTTTTTTTTGGTCAGTCATGGGCTTGCACTCTGGCCCTGGGCACTGTCCCTCTGCTCTTCAGCTCAAGACTAGCTCTCTACCACTTGAGCCACAGCACTATTTCCGGTTTTCTGTTGGTTTATTGGAGATAAGAGTCTCATGGACTTTCTTGACTAGGCTGGCTTTGAACCATGATCCTCAGATCTCAGCCTTCTGAGTAGCTAGGATTACATGTGTGAGCCACTGGTGCCCAGCAATAGTTGCAATTTCTAATTAGGAATTTAAGGAAAACTTGTTTAAATTTTCAGAGTTCAAACCCAATTTACCTTGCCAATTTCTACCTGAGAGGAGAATTTCATGTTATTGAGCACTTTCCCATATCTGCAATCAGTATAGCTGAAATCATTCACTCCTAGTAGATTAAATCCCACAACAGCACAAGAGTATGGAAGACAGAAAAAAAATCCAAGTTACAAATAAAGAGAACAAAAAAATCAGTTATGTCTGAACAGTTTTAGTAGGTATACTTTTTTCTTTGTAAATATGCATGGTTGACTCACATTTCTAGTTAATTTCTACTTAAAAGTTAGGTCAGCCGGGAACTGAAATAGCAGCCCTTGATTATCTCTAGTTTCAAAGACTGGAACATACCAAATTACTTCTTCTCAGCCAACCAAGGTCTTGTATTCCAGTCACCCTGACATCAAGTTCAGGTAGAAAAAGAATGTTTACAAATCAGAGTGGATAAGACTTTATGAGGGTGGTGGTAGGCCCTTCTCATCTTTTCTTCCTCAACAATGGCTGCAGCTAGGATCTGGTTGGCCTCTGCTTGTTTGGCAGGAACTTAAGGATTGCTGGCTTTAAGACGACATACATAGTCATCTTCCAGAACAGGTGCAAAATATCCTGTTACTAACCACCTTCAGCTCTCATTCTTCCTTACAGAGAAGTAGAATCTTCTTTTATTCATTATTTACTTATTGTTGCTGCTTTAAAAATATTTAAGAGTTGAAGAATGAGTTACAAGGATCTCTTTTGTATTTAGTGGTTTTTCTGTTCAATGTTTATCAAAAGTAGAAGTATAATTCATTCATTGAAATCCTTTGAGATGCCATTAGACTTCTTCAAATCACCAGAGAACAAGAAAGGAAATCAATAGACATCATCCCATGTGAGAGGAGCTGAAGTAGCTATTGCAACACTCATTTTGTTTATGTAGTTAGAAGGTAAGCAGTTGTTACATATTTGTATAATGTATTTGTTTATGCTTCAGTGTTTACTTAACAAATATCCAAACAATAGTAAATGCTCAAAGAGGAAAAAGGAAAACAAAGTATAATAAGTATGACTTGCCTCTTTCATTAAAAGTAAGTGGAAAACCAACTTGACATAAGCATTAATCATGGGTTGGATATATCTCAGAAACATATTTTCTGTATCTGTGCTTTGGGATAACTTCAATTAAATGTATGAAGTATTTTTATTAACTCGGTATCTACAATGTGGGAGGAATAAAAAATGTGAAGTATATTGCATAATTTTTTACAATCTTAGTAGAGGTTGGAATGACGTGCCATCAAGTATTAAGTTTGTGCTAGGAAAATTCTTTTCTTGCTGGGCCTCAGTGGCTCATGCCTGTAATCCTAGCTACTAAGGAGTCTGAGATCTGAGGATCCCAGTTCAAAGCCAGCCCAGGCAGGAAAGTCCATGAAACTCTAATCTCCAATAAACCACCAGAAAACCAGAACTGGCACTATGGCTTAAGTGGTAGAGCACTACCCTTGAGCTGAAAAGCTGAGGGACAGCTCCTAGGCCCAGAGTTCAAGCCCCACAACTGACCAAAAAAAAATTCTTTTCCTTTTCTGATCTGAGACTGGGAATGGAGATCAGTACCTAATGCTTTGACTCACTGGCTAGTGCTCTACCAACTGAGCCATACCTCTAACCCTGCGCTATGAAAATTCTAAAGGGCTAAAATTGTTGCAATATAGATCATAGAAATTGGATATTGGAGTCATGGCTGTGATTATAGCTAGATGGAAGGTGAAGGCCAGAGGACATCAAATTCAAGATCAGCCTGGGGAAATGTTGAAATATCCTGCCTCAAAAAAAAAAAAAAAAAAAAAGAGAGGAGAGGGTGTTGTATATCAAGTAGTAAGAGTGTATGCTTAGCATAAGAAAGGCTCTGGATTCAATCTTTAGCATCTCTCTCTCTCTCTCTCTCTCTCTCTCTCTTTCACACACACACACACACACACACACACACACACACACACACACAAAACAGGAAGGATGTTGGATTAGGTCCAAAGTCATAGATAGGATATGACTCTACAGAGAGAAAAGAAAGCTAGCCAATAGGAAAAGCAATAGTGAAGTCCCAACACAGCAGTGAGCATGCTCTCTGTAGGGAGGACAGTAGGGAAGTGAGAAGACCAAAGCAGAGAGGAATACATGAAATGTACAATATGAACCATGCTCATATTACAGAGAAACTTGAGTTCAAGGAAAAGAATCTTGGCCTTGCCCTGGGAGAGCCTGGAGCAACTGCTGAATGTTTTGAGATGATACTAATGGATGAAATCCAAGGGAGAGAAGATCGGGATTCTAGAACAAAATACCTACCAATGCATCACAATGTTCCTTTTATGGTGGTTCAAAAGCAATGGGAACCAAAGGAAAAGTGAACTCCAGAAAAGAGAGCTAGTGATGCTTGACTCCAGCACACATAAATAGGAACTGTATGTTTGCCTCCATGTGTTGGGCATACTGTCCCTGCCCTTGTGGGCCATACACTCTAGGTGATCCTAACCAGGACTGAGTTTGAGATGTATATATGAATGTCCTACACATGATATCACATCTAGTGACTGTTATAGAAAGTGAAACTGAGAAGTTAAAATGCTTGAGAAATGTTCAGATTGCTATATCATCCTGAGAGAGCCCTTTTATCATGGAAGAAAACAAACAAGAGATAAGCTATGCTGACCTCCAAACCCAGGCTAGGAATGAGCCATCTTCTGACAGCACAATGGTGGGGGGAAAAACTTTGGACAAGTAGTTCTAAGTTTCCTGAGTTGAGTCTTGACCGAGCAACTTGTTTTGTAATATGATCTTGAGAAGTCATTTATGCTCTCCAAATTTTATTCAGCTTCTTTATTCAAGAGACCAATGTCACCTGCCTGAAAAATTTAGTTTATCTTAAAATATTAAAGAAATATACACATTAAGGGAACTGGGGTTTAAGGATAAGAATGGAGGAGAATGAGTGACCCACTTGGGTAACTATTTGCCTGTCCTAGTTATCAGAGTGAGATTTTGTATAAAAGATACATCACAAACTCGGCACTAGTAGTCCACATCAGGAGGCTGTGATCAGAGGATCTTGGTTCAAAGCCAGCCTGAGCAGAAAAGTTGGTACAATTCCATCTCCAATGAACCTGAAAGCTACTATTCTGGAGGCATGAATAAACAAGCCCAACAAGAGCATGAGACCCTAAATTCTAATCCAGTACCTGCACAAAAAAAGAAAGATAGAAAAAAGAAAGAAAGAAAGGAAGGAAGGAAGAAAAAAAGAAAGGAAGGAAGAAAGGAAGAAAGAAAGAAAACAATTATTCTTATGCTAGGAATTTCAAGCCCTAATCTCACAAAGTCCTGTGTAAAGAGGCAGTTCTGCCTCAGTGAAGAATGATGTTGGGACTTTTATGAGTATGACTCTGAATTTGTAGAGTGCCATTTTCATTTTAATTCTGCCAATCAGGACCATAGAAGGCTTTTCCACTTCTTTATGTCTTCTTGGATTTCCTTCTTTGAATATTTATAGTTTTCATTGTAGAGGCCCTTCACATCCTTGGTTAGGTTAATTCCTAGGAACTTAATATTTTTGAGACTATTGCAAATGGAGGTGCAAAAAATCAGAGATGGAGGCATGGCTTAGCAGTGAAGTGTCTGACTTCTGCTTATCAAGTGCAAGGCTGAGTTTCAACCCAAGTACCACACTCACACACATACACATACACAAAGGATAGAAAAGTATTTGCTCCAGTGACTACGTACAAAATGTTAACTTAAAATACAAGTTAACGTGGAGAGTGAGACTCTGTGTCCAATTTAGTATGTATTTCATGATACGATTAGAAAAATAGACTCTGTGTCCAATTTAGTATATATTTCATGAGTACGATTAGAAAAATAGAACTCTGACAAGATAAACAAGTCTCAACCAATTGAGACTTTTCTTGTCCCCAACCTTATACCTTACTTGTTGATTATAGTAATTATAAATACATTTTCTTACTGGATCTCTTTTAAATGTCTTATAGATACTCAATGCATCTCCAATGTTATTCATTCTTCTCATAACCTCATAGCATCATTTTTCATAATCATCTTTTATTGACAAATCCAGAAATCTGGCAAATATGTTTTTTTTCAACTCCCACATCTAAACAAATTCTAATCCTGCAGATTTGATTTTCTTATGTGTCATCGAAATGCAGATCTCAGTTTTTCTAGGTCACCTCTGGCTTGATTCTGATCCATGTTTCTTCAGAGCAGAGTTATGGTAGGTCTTGACTTATCTCCTTTATCCAGAGCTAGCTTTTATAAAGCATTCTCTTCAGTGATGGACAATTCTTAACAATTTTGATTCAGAATTTTGCGATGTTCTTTCTGCTTGCCAAATAGAGCGACTTAGCTATCATTTTGTTTATTCCTTAGCCCTCTATCAGTCAAGCTCATCATCTCACATCTCTGCAGGTCCATAGTGCTTTATGCTTCAAAACGTTCACTTACTTAAGCCATCTAGTCTGCAGTGCTTTGACCTGGCATCCCCAGTAATCTGATAGCTACTTTGTGCTTAGTTGCATTTGGCTTCTCATACAAAGAATATAAGCTTGACTTCTTAATATTTTAGGGAGGTTGGATTTATCCCTATGAGGAGAGCTGTGGTGGCCATGTATGGAATACTCTGACACTTAGCTGCTTGCCCATATCTCTATGACCCAAGGGCATGAAACTTGAAAGACTGGCAGGAGCAAGTGGAAATTTTTCATGGGCTCTAGTCACATCTGTTTCCACAGATGTCCTTCATGGTGGATCATTTAATTTGTAGGAATATTTTCAGAGATGCTGATAGGAAGGACTTATCCTAAGTGATAAGAGAATGGCCTTCTGGCTCTAGGTTAATAAAGTATATGTGTGTATTTATATTATATGAGTATATAATGACTATATATATACTATATATGTATATATATGTATAATATACACAATCTATAAATAGCAAACATACAGCTAATACAGTATATTTAATAGTATACATATGTTCAATAAAATCTAAAGGATATTGAAATAGTACACCATGAAATTCTGACAAAATCACAGCTCTGACTCTTAGCTAACTACATGAACTTGAAGAAGTTACTAAGTTTCAGCAAGACATAATCACTTCATCTGAAATACAGAATCATGACTAATTCACAAGTTTGTGACCACATTAGAAAAGATACTAACGTAAGGTACGGCAATACCTAGATCACAGTGAGTGTTAAATAGAAGTCATTTTTTGTTTTTACTATTTTTTTTAATTTTTATTTTTTTATTGTGAAAATACTGTACAGAGGGGTTACAATTATATGGGCAAGATAATGAGTACATTTCTTATCAAGCATTGTAGCCTCCTCCTTTGTTTCCCCTTCCCATCCCTTCCCATCCTCCCCCTACCCCTCCACCCAATACTCCCCCCCCCCACCAAAGTTGTAAAGTTTGTTTTTGACATAACGACTTGTACTTCTCATTGTTGCAATGGGTCCACCTGTATCCCTATTTAAATGACTTGTTTTTCCCCTTCCCCTCTACAAATTATACCGACATCAAATACAGTGAAAGCAGGGGTTATACTGTGGGGGAGGGACATACAAAGCAACAAAGAAATAATCTTATAAATGTGTTAGAAACAATCGCATGAAAGAAAAAAACATTTGAATACATATCTTAGGGTTCATTTCCCTAACATCACCTTATACTATTTTTTTTTTGCTCACTTTTGGCTTAATATTCTCTTCATCTCCTACTGTCCTAAGGAAATTAAAATAATTTGTTTGAGATCCTTTCCCTTCCTAATATAAATATTTACTTAATATTATAAACGTCCTGAGCATTGCTTTAATTATATGCCACAATTGAACATATTATGCTTTTCTTTTTATCCAAGTCAAAACATTTTCTGATATGTTGGTGATTTCCTTTTTGGCATTTGGGTCAAAAGGGATTTATTTTTTTGCAAATATCTTTCTGCTAGTGACTTGTAGCATAATTTTATGTTCAGAGAACATACTTTGTATAATATTAATCACATTAAATTTATTATTGAATATGCTATATAGTTTTAAAAAGAATGTGTATTTTGTTATTGCATGGAATGGTCCATAAATTTTACTTAGTTAAAGTTGGTTGATATTATTGTTCAAATCCTCTATAACCTCACTGATTTTCTGTCTAGTTTTGCTATGGATTACTGACAATGAGATGTCCAAATTTGCAGTTTCACATTTTGAAATATGTTAGAAATTCATTCAACAACTTCAACTATTTTGGTTCATATTGGCATAAAAATGTAGCTTTTTTTGTCTGAGACCAGGACTCAAACGCAGTATTTGATGCTTGCTTTTGCTCATTGTGCTGTGTGATCTGGGTAGCTTTTTATACCATGATTTATTATTAATTTAAATAACTTTTGGTTAAATGGTTATCTTTCAGTATATAGTTAGGTATTGTCTTTTTATCATGTCTACTAATGCATGTCATTTAGTTAAGTGTCAAGATCTCTAATATTTAATGTAGTTATTGATACTTTTAGTTCTATATCTTTCATATTGCTATTATCTGTCCTCTCCCAGTTTCTTTATCTGTCTCTTCCTGTTGTTGTTTTTGCTAGATTAGTGTTTGCATTATTAAATGATTTTTAACTATTGGATTATTAGCTTTAACTCTTATTTACTCATTGGCAGTTGCTCTGGAGATTATAGGGAAATTTTTATATTTAACCTTAAGGTATTTTACTATATCACATGGGATTAAAGACATTAGAGCAACCACAAATATCCATTTACCTTTCCATCTCTTCTCCCATCTCACTATGCCATCTATTTCTATTTCTATTTCTATATATGATTATTTTCATCACTTTTTCTTTAAAAGAACCACTTTCGGGAGGTTGGAAAACAACAAACAGAAAACTTTGTTCCATATACTTAGAAAGAAGAGGGCTGTATTTACAAGGGTTATACCCTTGTGAAATTGAATCCACACTACTAACACTTTTTAATCTATTCAAGTTAAATTGGTTTATTATCTGAGCTGGGCTTGATAAATTACAAGCAATTTTTTATTTTTCTTCTCTTCCTTGGGTTGATATTTTGACTACTTAACTTGACTACTCAGTCCCTGAGTTCACTAGCCACTAAAACTGGGTAGTTCTCTGTTGGCATTTCTCATTATCACAGGTAAATGAAAAAATAAAGTGAGCATAGTAAATGACTAGAGAATTGACTAATAGTAATGACTAAAGAGGTAAAGAAGTGTTAGCTCAAGGGTTAGAGTGTATGCTTAATAAGCACACCAAGCTAAGTTCAAATCCCAGGATGCAAATAGTTTTAACATGACCAATGATGTTCTTGCAGTCTGTCACTGGGATCCTCTGACTATTATAGACATCCATGAATAGATTTTTACCTTCAGGGATATTTTGTTAAATAGTTTAAAAATGATACTTCTCTTTTCCTATTTCACAAGGCATCTCTTGGTAACTATTCTGTTGAATGAAGTCAGATTAACCATTTAGGATTTCATTCTCTTGGTTCCTAATGGTACATTCACTAATGGAACCATGCATTTTCTTTCAAAATGCACTAATCTGCTTTGTTTGGGCAAAGCCCTTGGGGATGGGTACATATTCACAACATATTCTTGTCTCACACACCAGAAAGAAAAGCTCTGGTCATAGTCTCCTGTGCTGTCAGGTACAAGTTAGACCTCAGGACCTGTGTTGCTTGAAGTCCAAAAAATGTGTAGCAACCTTTCTTGGTCATCTCATTGATGTGTTTTCCTCTGACTTGTGTTAAAGAAGAACGGATAGTTATCTAATGTGAAGGTAAGTATGTGCACAATCACCTGAATTTATAACACTTCCCCAAGAAATCTACAGTGCTAGTTTTCAGGTCTATTTTGGTGGGCTGGAGTTTGTCATGTGATAAAATGGGTCCAACATTACCATTTCCTCCTAACGCCCTCTATAGGCAAGCTACCACCTGGTTTTAGGATGAGGAGGGTTCTTGGCACTAGATGTGTTGGGTTATTTCTGAGGTTCCTAGACAACAGGAAACACCCCGTTGCAGGGGATTTAGTGTACACTATCTATGCTAGCATCTTTTATAAGAAATACAGCAAATAGCAAGAGGATGCAAAGACAAAATAAGAACTAGCCATGGATATAGCCACTGAGTGGGACTTTAATTGTCTTATTTACAATTCATATAGCTATAAGACAAGCAAGGAGGGGGGAATAACCCTGAAACTATTAGTTTTAGTCATCATTTATTAGCTTCATGTAAAGACTTTTACATCCATTAGAATGTGGGTAGAGATTGAATTTCACTTGTAAAAGATCTACTTTGTTCTGCTGCCCAATCCATGACTATCAGACAACAAATTAATTTCCCCTGTAAATACTCATCTGTGCTTAATTTCTCACTTCTCCTTTGGCTTTTGTTTGAACTTTAAAACAATAACCATTTTTCCCAGTGAGTATCTGTTGTCATGTGGTTCTAAATGAATCCCAAGACAATCAGGCAACCAGCAGCATTGTTGAGTCTCAGGCAAGAAAAAAGAAGGAAGATCTCATATTGAATGTCAACTCTCTTATCTATGTTTAGGAATCAGTCACCTGTGTGTTATTATGTTAAACTTTTCCCATTAAAATAGCTAGGGAAAGATTGAAAGTTCCCAAAGTTTTGGCATCATCTCTCATTCTCACCCTTTACCTTACATGCATGCCTTTCTTCTTTAACGCAATTCAGATGAGAAACATTTCAAGGATTGGATCCAAAATTCTGCATTTGGACCTATGTGTAGTTATTTTTTTAAAATAAACTCATGGGAATTCTAATGCACAGAGTTGAGTGTCTCTATGAATATGTTTTGTGTGAAATGTAGCCTTCTTCTCATTTATAGTGAAACTATAATTGTAACTCTTAGGAAACCCTAGCCCATATAACTAGAAAGAAGACAGAAAATTCATTACTTGAGCTATATGTTCAGTTTGCCTTTCCGGTTTTTCACCCCCCTTCCACCATCTCTTTGTGCCTGTCCGGGGGCTTGAACTCAGGGCCTAGACACTGTCCCTAAGCTTCTGTGCTCAATGTTAGCACTGTATACCACTTGAGCCATAGCCCCACTTCAGTCTTTTTTTTTTTTTTTTTTTTTGGTTGCTTAATAGGAAATAAGAGACTTTTCTGTTTGGGCTGGCTTTAAACTGTGATCCTCAGATCTCAGCCTTATGAGTAGAAAGCACAAAATCCTGAATTGTGATTATAGGCATAATCTACTGGTGATCAGCTATCTCTCCTTTTTATTATGTGCTGGGCCTGGGGCTTGAACTTGGGGCCTTGAGCTCTTGCTTAGCTTTTTTGCTCCAGATTGGAGCTCTACCACTTGAGCCATGGCTCTGTTTCTTCCAGTAGCCTTTGAAATATTGACTCTCTCACTTAAAAACCCAGGAGTTCTAATGACAGATCTCAATGTTCAGCTTCTGTTGGAAATTCAGCAGGTCAGCCCCTGGAGCCCACTTCTCCTGTAATGAACAGTGGGTGCTGGCCAGAGCAAACCATGTTAGAGGGAACACGGGATTTCCTGTTTGCTCACAGGCCTCAGCACCTGGCTTCCCAGCCTGGCCCCTACAGGTGGAGCTCTGAGCACTGCTATTGTCTAAATTGAGAGAAGTCTGTCAGAGCTTAGTTCCCTTTGTCTGTTCCATTTTAAAATACAGGAGCCTCCAATTTGTGCCAAAGAGCTTTCTTTGATCTGAATGACTTAAGCAGTCCCTCCACCCCTTGATTATTTAGAAGGTTATCAGGTTCCTCTTTTTCATTCTTTACCATCCCATTCCTCCTACCTCAGAGAGTCTGTTCTGTTCTGTTTGCTTTAAAGGGGATCCTCGGGAGTAGCTTAGATGTGAGCTTCTGAACCTAGTCTAAATAACTTTGATTTACAAATAAACAAAGGAAAAATGGTAACCCAGAGCATTCATTCACAGGTGGGAATGGCCTCTAGTACATATTAAAAAAAAACAGAAGAAAAGCTGTTTTTTTGTTTTCTTTTTTTAATCAGGACAGAGAAATCTACATGTGAACATTCACTGGAACTTTATGTGTGTGTGGAGGAGAAAGCATAGCTATATGTCTATTCTCCAAAGGCTGAGAGCCAGATGCCTGATTTGTTTTCCGTCAAGAGCTGCACGTAGAGAGAAAACACAAGGCCATTCTGCCTTTGACCTCCCTAGGGCTGAATGCACGGCTAGTCAACAGTGAAGCTGAAAATAGAACCCAGGACTTTCAAATCATTGTTCTGCTCACTGGGCTGCGCTTCCTCCCAGAATGACTTGGTTAAGCAATGTCCTATCCTGTTTTGCAAAAGCAGAAATATTTAATGAGAAACTAGACAGAGAGGCAGACTCCCACCCCCACCCCATCTCCCCTCAGGAAAGATGGCACTATTGCATAAAAGGAGTGCGAATTCATTTCTAGCTCATAGGTTGGACGCACAAAAAGCGTGTGTTAAATCATTAGCTTTTTTAATGTGTGGCATTTTGAACAAGGAGTTCTCACTGAGTACCAAGAATGTATTTGCTGAAAACCCACAGGAAGGACATTTAGACTGTTCAAAAGGTTATGTAAAAATGACACATCTGAATAAAACGATGGTTAGGGGCTTGGAATCCGGATGCCAATTTCTGGGATCGGGTGGTGGTAGTGGGCCCTGGAAAGGATCTAGATGATCGCTACCGTACTCTTTCTTGACTTGGGGTATGTTGGTCTATAGAAAGATAGCAAAGGCAATAAAGAAACCTTTGTTTTGATGGTGCTAGGGTTTGAACTCAGGGTCTCATGCTTGCTGGCTAGGCACTCTACGACTTGAGCCATACCCAGCCTTTTGTTTTTCTTTAGTTATTTTTCAAATAGATCTCCAATTTTTGCCAGTGCCAACCTAGATCATGCTCTTCCTGCTTCTGTCTCCTGTGTATCTGGGATTACAGAAGTAAAGTCGCCACACCATGCCAGGCTGTTTGATATGAGGGTATCATGCTAACTTTTTTTTCCAGGGTGGCTTCAAACCATAGTCCTCCTATCTCCTCTGGATCCTCGGGAGTAGCTTAGATGTGAGCTTCTGAACCTAGTCTAAATAACTTTGATTGACAAATAAAGGAAAAATGGTAACCCAGAGCATTCATTCACAGGTGGGAATGGCCTCTAGTACATATTTAAAAAAAAAACCAGAAGAAAAGCTGTTTTTTTGTTTTTGTTTTTTAAATCAGGACAGAGAAATCTACATGTGAACATTCACTGGAACTTTAGGTGTGTGTGGTTACTGCCCTAATGTGTAGATGGGGCTGTAACTATGTAAAAAGTAGCACTTGCTGGCTGTTCCATTGTCAGTTGCTGAGTAAAACCCAGTCTTAAAGATACTGCAGGCAGGCCAGGTACTAATATCTCACTCTTGTCTTAGCCCCTTTAGGAGGCTGAGATAGAAAGGATCATGGTTCAAGACCAACCAGGGCAAAAAAGTTTGCAAGACACTATTCAGCACATAGCTGGATACCATGGCATGCATCCATCTTTGTTGGAAGCATAAATAGGCAGACTGAGGTCCAGGCACACATCCAACCAGGAAGCAATATTGAGCTGGAAGTGTGGCTCCATGATAGAGCAAGTTCAAACCCCATTATTTGCAAGCATGTGTTTCATTGAATTGGTTCCTGGAGACAGCAGAGTGGATCCTAGAACCAGGCTTTCCCAGTCTAAGTCCTGCTCTACCACCTTCCATTACAGGACATGGAGTAAGTGACTTCATATCTTTGTGTCTTAGTTTGCTCATCTGTAAAACATACAGTAATGAGAGTTCTTACTTAAAAGGGTCCTTATAATATTTAAAGAATTTCTATTCATGGATTGCTAAGAAAAGTACTTGGTTCTCTCCTTAAGTTTAATTACAGGCAATGAATATACAAGGTACGAATGGATAAATATTCTAACAATATAGCTAGAACATTCCAGATGATTTGCTAAGCATCTTTCATGGATTACCACACTAAATTCTAAAAGCAGGCACACAAGATCCCTAATCTGATTGTTCCATATTATAGATAAAGCAGCCAAGGCAAAGGAAGGTCAGGTAATTTACTGGAGCTGACACAGCTGGCATGTGTCATGGGAAGGCTTTGATAACACATTTTTCTTTTGACTTCTGCCAATTCCGCATTTGTTTCCTAAGGAACATTTTCAGGTAAAAGCTGCCTGTGATCTTCTCAAGAGGCTTAAATATAATCATTTATTGACACTTTGAAAGTAGTAAAAAAATTATAAACATGTGCAATTATGGTAATGACTAATAGACACAGGAGAAATCCTGTAGCCTCATTTAGCATATCAAAAGGTGTTAAAAATAATAATTAGCCTTGGGAACCAAAGAACAAGAAAAACCAGTTGTTTTGACATATCAAGATGCAACTTGATGTTTGAGTGTCACCTACCTAAGATAATAGCTATTGACTAAATTAACAAAAGACTGTTGAGAACTGGAACGCCATGATTCTTTACTTTTTCCTTGATTAAAATATCCTTAGGTGCATGTATATGTCACATACTTCTTTATTTAATCGAGTAGTTTTCCCAGTCATAAATATGGGCAGAAATGAAGAGCTGCTTCTTTTCTTCTCAGATATTAGTGGAAGTGCTTGAATACGGAAACTCTGCTTAAGGCTGAGATAAGATTGCTAGCTTCAGCTTCTCTATCAAGGGATTTGAGAACTTGCAGTAAATTTCTCAGTCTACCTGTGCCTCAGATTTCTCTGCCTCGTATTGAACACCATTCAATGTTCGTTCCTGGTACCTTTAAATTTCATTCATTTCCATCCTGGAAATTTTTTAAATTATTATTATAGAACATACTCTTCTCATTTTGACTCCCACAGATTTGTCTCAGCCTTTAGGAAATCAGATTGTTGCCTAACTGAAACATACATTAAATTTAGTGCTTTGTTCTCCTCCTTGTCCTTTTTGTTTTTTTTTCTTTGTAAAATTGCAATTAAAATGAGAGTACACTTTCGAATTAAACCCAAAACAAAACCCAAACCATTAGTACCACTGCCATTAACATCAGCTTTAATGAAGGCTCCTCCATGACTTGATTGATGGAATAATAGACTGGGATTGTGAAAATTAAGTGTGTTATTGCTGCTTAATTTCTTTGGTGTTCAGATCGTCTTCCAGGGAATAAATTTAACTTTCTCTGTAGCAACAAGAATCCCTGGGTTTCCCCTTCCTCAGAAGGACAGCATGGTCCCAGCAACAACCTATTATTTTAAACAAAAATGCCTCAGTGCCTTGAACCCTGCAGTCACCTGCATGTACCTTTGGTGAATCTACGTGATGCCTCCTCCCCTTTCTACAGGCAGCAGAGATGACAGAAGGGTCTTCCTTTATTCCAAGCGTAGCCCAAGTCAGGGAACAACTGGGCTTGGTTTCAGGAAAGGAAGGAGCAAAAAGTACCTTATGGTAGAGCTTTCTGTTGGTAATGGGCCAAAAATTTTGACGGTTTTGTTAAAATGAAGATAGTTCTTGCTGGGCTAAGCTGTGATGAAAGTAAAATTTGCTCCCCAGCTGATGTCTTAGTATATCTATATAAGATATATAAGATGGATCATGTTATCTCCCTGCTAACAATTCTATGACTCTCCTTTGCTAGTCAAAGTCCCTGTGTTTATAGCACTTTTAACTTGACCCAGGATGACTTGTAGTGCAGTGAACTCATTTCACTTCTTGGAATGAATGACTTTCTCACATATTCACCTGTCAAGTCACTTGTCAAGATTCAGCTCAGATGTCATCTTCCCTTGGCAGTGATGGGTAATTTACTAATCCAGGCAGGGGCCTCTTATTTGGGAACAGAATACCCCATGATTCCCTCTGTCCAAAGGATTCTGAATTCTGTCTGCATCATGAGTCAACCTGGAAAGCCACAGAAACACAACACACACACACACACACACACACACACACACACACACACACACACACACACACACACACACACACAGAGCCTTGCTCACTAGATTTGATTGCATGGGTCTGAGATGGGGGTGAGTGTCTCTAGTGTTACTCTATGACCCCAATAATAGAAACCTTACAACATATTGTATCCCAAAAGTGTGTTTATCTTCATCCAAAGATGAAGTTTCTTGAGAACTACATCATATGGATAAAGCTATCCCCAGATACTTAAAAATGTCAAGTACTAGAAGGTGTTCTTAAGGATTTTATGACTACTGACTGACTGGCTGATGAACGAATAACACATGTATCTTCCACACTCGCACCCACCTGTATTTGGAAGTTTCCTTATGTTCATGAAGTTTGGGGTTAGAAGTTGTGGAAAATAATCACAATGAATGTGGATCCCAGGTGTTTAAGTATGAAATGTGTAATCTGAGAGGAGTGGCTAAGAAACCAAATAAAATATGGCCACAAAGTAAACCTGGGAAATTTTGAATTAATTAAGAGCAGGTGTTGGAAAAAAATAGAACCATGAAATCTGATTCAGCAGGAACTTTGGGAGAGACTAGTGTAAAGGATTCTGAGGCTGGAGGGTGAGCAGAAGGAAAAGCAACTCTCTCTTCTACCATCTGCTAATATAGAGGTAATGACTTTCTATCTGAGAAGGCATACAAAGGTACCAGAGTCTGGCCACAAGAGATTTGGTATGCCTTTAAGGCTAAGATCCAGGGTCTTACCGCCAAGGAGAGAAGCTGAATGATGTCCAGCTTGAACACTGAGAGATACAAATATGCTCTGCCACCTACTCTATGAATCTTCATTTTGGTGGTCATAGTATGTGCCAAGTGATTCATATGTGTTTGTATGCACCCACTGTTTAACATGTGGGATTAGACATAAGAATAGGTTTAATTATTACTAGTTTTATAGATGAGAATATGGGTTCTGAGAAGTCAAGTAAATTTATCATGTTTCCTACATTGCAAATAATGAAGGTCACCCTCTAAAAGGTCAGAAGAGAGAATGGTGGTGAGAGTTTCAGGATCACTGTCCAGGAAGAGGACGTTGCCCCTCACTCCTGTAGACTAGGAGATGTTTGCTGATGGTCAGCAGGTGTTCCTATTTTATTATTTTATTCTTTTTATTAATTTACATTACTCAGACAAGGGGGATTTCATTGGTACATTTCCACGTGTGCTTACCATATATCCTAATCAATCTTATCACCTCTACCTCTTGTCCTTCCTTTCCCCTTCCCACAACAATTTCAACAGGCCTCATTGCTCTATTTTGAGAGGTGCAAATGATCTATTTTGACTGTATTCAGCCTCCTTTATCCTCATTGTTAGTCCTCTTCCTCTCTCTAAAAGGTTATTATTATTTGTCTGAGCTAGACCACTGGAGAATGAGGATTGTCCTCATCCTAACTCCCATTGGATACATTTTATAAAGGTCTTTGCCCTTTCTTAGAGGAGGAAAGCTGGACAAGAAGACTTAGAATTCAGTAAGATGATAAAATACTATTTAGTTATATAGCTTATACTTTTTTGGTTTTTTTTTTTGTCAGTCATGGGGCTTGAACTCTGGGCCTTGAGCACTGTCCCTCAGCTCTTCAGCTCAAGGCTAGCGCTCTACCACTTGAGCTACAGCACCACTTCTGTTTTTTCTGATGGTTTATTGGAGCTAAGAGTATATGGACTTTCCTGCCCAGGCTGGCTTTGAACCGCAATCCTCAGATCTCAGCCTTCTGAGTAGATAGGATTATAGGCGTGAGCTACCGGCGCCCGGCCTAGCTTGTGCTTTTTTTTTAAACTACAAAGTATACTATTTTCATGATGTGGGATTTAGTTATACTTCATTCAATGTCTCATCAAAACCTTTGGTCTTGGTCTATTTGGTTTGTCATACTGGGGGGAAGTCCCTCCTCCTGGTCTTCTCTCTTGACTGCTTACAAGTCTGTGTTCAGGCAACCTTGTCTTCTTTTTTGTCTTACGATACATTTGGTTTCTAAAATAGGATCTGATCTAATGGTCTAGCCAATCAATGTAGTCTCCCTATATGAAGGTGAGATAAAGATACCTGGGAGTTTTAGTCCTCTCAAAGACATTTTCCTTTATTACATACTTACAACACCAGTGTGCCTGGAATAGTTTATGCAGTTACAGCTTTTGTGGCAAACACAATGGAACTACAGCCTTTCCCCTAACTCTGGACCACATTCTTGTCCGTGGGAATTGCAGTCCACCCTGCTCTGAGAGATGCCAGGAAGAGGTTAACATTGGGAAAGTTTTGGGCTCATTGAGAAATAACCTGGCTCATGAGTTCTGTTTGATCTGAGTTCAAATTCTCACTCTACCATCTACAAAAAATGGCGAAACAAGGGAGCCAAGAAAAGTTCAGCATATGGTGGTTTCCTTCCTTGCCCTCTTGTTTGTAAAACAGTGCACCTTTCTTTTATTATTTCTATAATTCACTCACATGTACCTTCAGCCCAATACTCTGTTGCAAAAAGCACAGTTACAGATTTTACTCTCCTCTGCCTTTTGTTCTTTAACAAGAAGCCAGGACTTCAAAGGCAGCTTATGAGTAGTCTATATTTCAAAGAGATTTATTGCCTGACCTTTCTCTAGAATGTAGATGTTCTATTACTCTGAGCTTCCTGACATGTGGAAAAAAATATATCCTTCTTTCTGAGTCTGTGTCTTCTGATAACAAGTTCAGACAAGCCTTTTCTAAATAATAAAAGAGAGGGTGGTTGCAACAAGCTTTTATAACTGACCTTATTTCAATAATTTGATTGGGAAGCCCTTTCCTCAGTTGTGAGTGAGAAGGTGGATGTCATGGGAAGGTTTCTCTAGAGGTGAAGAGAACAATGGACTATGTATATCCACTGCTAGAGAGAAATAGACTGACATGGTACTTAAATACCTATGTCTAGTCTTGTTGATTTATAAGAAAATTAGTTGACTTGACCAAAGATAAAAAGATATTATATGGTAAATATTTCACAAGAGAACTGGTCCCTCTTTTATGTCTAGGCTACAGAATTATTATTATAATGATTACTTTTCACCTCCCACTTAATCCCATAAAACACCTCTCACTATATCAGTGTACATGGTCTGTTTCCCTGTGGCATTATTTACAGTATTCATAGAAATTAGGTTGTGCTAAAGCTTGGTAAGAGAGGGTACCAGCTTTCTGCTCACTGACTTTGTTTTTCTCTCTGGCCAAAAGATTTCTCATGGCTGAGACCAGTTCTCTATATATCAGTTCTATATCTTTATTGTCTTCTAGAACAGGATTAGTCAGCTAGTATTACAATGTTTATTTGTAGGTAAGTCTTGGTTCAGGCTGCTATAACGAAATGTCATGGATCGGGTGACTTCAACGACCAGCATTCATTTCCCATGGTTCTGGAGGCTTAAAGTCCAAGATCAGGATGTTGGTAAGGTCAGATTCTTGGTGAGGGCCCTTCTTCTAGTTACATCCTTAGGTTTCCATCAGATGTGTGACGTGAGAGAGCAGGCGAGGATTGATTGCCTATGAAGTTGTAAGTAATGAGACTTGGGAAGAGATATTAGTTGACCAAGTCACAAGGCTTGAGAAGATGGGAATATTAGTATATCTGAATCTGAAGCAAAATAGTAGACAATATGTCCAGGTTACAGGGCGGACTGTGACCCAGCTATTCCTGTTCTCTTCCCATTGGTCAGCACTTTCACATAACAATTTGAAGACCTTGTGGGAATTACCACTGTGAATATAGAATGTCCATAACAGGCAATAACAGTTGTAGGGAAGGTCAACCCTGGTCTCTGGCTGTACTTGCATTCATTAAAAACAGAATTTAAAGACAATAAGGCAAAGGGGACAATCCCTCTCCCAAATGAGGTCATTTAAATGGTAAAACATTCTGAGCAATTTTTAGAGGGAACAAAACTGCTTAGATGTCAGAAACAGAGCTGTGAAGAGACGTTTTCTGTCTAGAGGCCACTTCCTTTGCAGCATTTCCCTGCAAGATTATTTATTGTTCAGTTTAATAGTCTCAAAAATAATGAGGAATAACAAGATAGACTAGTTAAAAAATAAATGGTGCCTCACAATGAATTACTTTCAGTTGACTGTCACCTGAGGAAGTCAAATCATTAAGAAAATGTATGTCAATACTGCCCTTGGATTTCACATGGTCTGTGACTGCATTTAAGCAGTCCTGGCCTCCCTTAGGCCTGTTGGCCTTTCAATGCTCAACTTATTTTTTTCGTCATTGGGTTTTTCACTCCTTACAGAGAGCTGATTATGATAGCAGATCTTTTCCTGGGAATTGAGTTTGTTTAAAATATATCATGACCTGGTATCAGCGGATTTGGGAGATAAGGTCAAAGATAGGAAATGAGTCAGAGTTGGCAAGTGACCTGTCTGCTCATGTTGCAGCTGTGTTGGATGCAGGGCAGCCTGTCTACTCCCTAGAGTCCTGTAGAACGGACTGAAAGTTTGTGTCTCTTTAAAATTCATATGTTGAAGCCATATTCAAAAGATGGTGGCACTGGAAGTTTGGACATAGTAAAGTTTAAATGAGGTCATGAGAAAAGGGTTCTCATGATAAAATTATTATCTTTATAGCCAAAGAGAAATCAGATGTCCCCCCTCTGTCTCTGTCTCTGTCTCTGTCTGTCTGTCTGTCTGTCTCTCTTTCCTCTATTCTATGAAGACACAGCAAGATAGTGGCAGTCTGCAAGACACCATTCATCAGAACCAGAATATATAGATTGTATCTTGATCTTAAACTTTCCAGCCTCCAAAACTATGAAAAATGAATGTATGTTGTTTCAACCACCCAATATATTGTATTTTGTTACAGCAGACTAAATTGAACCAGAGAGACTGAAATGTTGCCAGACTATTCTTATCTGACTATCAGTACTCAAGATTTCCTCAAGATTGCAGAAACCAGAGCTTCTATACTTAGACTAATTTAGAAATACCATCATTTTCACTCAGGCCTAAGGCATATAGGCATTATAAAGGTGATGGGAAAACAAATTAGTTCATTTTTCAAGTTATGTATTGGGTCAAAGCATATAGTATAAATAGGATCAGGACAAAGCCACTGAGAATAATAATTATTGGAAATAGTTCTAAAAATAGATATTAGATACTACTGATCTAACTACAGGAAATGTCTCTGGTACTGGTTGATAGGCAGAAGTTGGAAGGGACTGAAAGAGAAGTGTGTTGGTCCTTCAGGAGTGTCAGTAATGGCATAAATTGAGGACATTGTGACTGAAACTGGAAGATTCTTGCTATCTAACGCAAGAAAGCTTAGCAGAGCTATCATTTGCTATAACATGGAAAATAGCAAGTATACCTAATGAACTTGTAGATTTGATTAGAAAAATCACAAGTGTTTAG
Organism: Dipodomys merriami; assembly: GCF_024711535.1. NCBI lineage: Eukaryota > Metazoa > Chordata > Mammalia > Rodentia > Heteromyidae > Dipodomys > Dipodomys merriami. The sequence goes on along the minus strand of NW_027202271.1, from coordinate 44,539,955 downwards.
GGAGGAGGAATTTAAGAAGGGTACTATTCCAAGAAAATTTAAAGGAAATATACAAAAGCTCTGGAATTTGTTACATTATATACACAAAAATTTCTCATTCTCAACATTCTCCATGAATCAAGACTCTCAAGTTAAGGACAGGAGACAGCTAAAGAGCAAATCAAAAAGCCAAAATATCTTTTTTGTTAGTATCTGAAGAAAATATGAGGTCATATCTTGTCAACTCTTCTAAACAGATAAGGTTCTTCTAAGGATCTGCTGGCATGCAAGTACATTCTTTCAGTTAAAGATTAGGGCCTCTAACCCTCGTAAGGTTGTGGTCTCATAGCCATTTTTAGGTATCCGGATTTGAAAGGCCTATATTAAAGAGACTTCTAGGTACTAATGCATTATATGCAAATAAGAATCATAGGAAATTCATAAAGTGTTTAGCAGAATTAAATTAGCATGTATTTTATTATCTTGGAATAGAGAGGACAGAAATAGAATCAAATGAAAGAGGTCCAAAAATGAGGGAATTACAAGGGAGACCCAAGAAGAGTGGAAACTCCTTTCCTAGGTGGGATGGAGATGAAAAAAAAAGTTAGCCAGCTGAACTTCAGAGCTGCCATTAACCAAAGACCTTGGTGACCAAGTGTAGCGATGGTGGTTTTCCTACATATTTCCCACCATTAAATGTTAGGTGTGTGGGTGGCAAATAGCTTGTCTCTTAGTTTACAAGCCTTGAATTTGTGGGCATCCATAAGAAGCCTCACCCGGGAGCTGCATCTGTACCTACATCTGACTCTCAGCAAGGGTATATCAGGATGTATTTCACATGTGGGAGAAAAGGAGATAGTTATGGTCAGTAGTTAGACTTTGAAGTTTTAAAACATTTAACAATTTTTGACATCCATCCATAAGAAATGGAGTTTAATTTCTGTCCTTTAATATGGACTGGTGTCTGTGATTCGCCTCTAAAAACCAGCATGGGATGAGAAGAAATGCTGCAACCATTCCCAGGGTGGAGATGAAAAAGCAATAAGGCTTTATCCTGATGGTTTTAGAAAGTTCACCCATGCAATACAGGCAGCACCTTGCTGTATGAAATCTAGGTCATATGGAAAGTCCCAAATGGAAATGACCCAACCCCCCATCCCTGAGCCCCAGCTGATCTTGCAAAAAAAAAACCCGCCATCACCATCTTGCCAGGCATTTTGGAAGTGAACGTTCATCTTTCTATCAAGCCTCCAGGTGAAACTCCATGTAACAGAAGAAAGTCTTCCCAGATAATTATAGAGCTGTATGCCAAGATGAGAGATTGGTTTGCTTCAAGTTATTAATTCTGAGATGCTTTAATACATCCCAGTAGAAATAAGAATAGTGTCAATGTAACTTTCTATTTACTATTTTCTTTAACTTGATCAATGTCTTGTCTGCCTTTATCTCTAGATTAACAATTGGCAAAAATGAAAATGTATAGTAAATACCTATATTAGTGATATTTATTGAGAGATTGATACAGGATAGGTCCTGTTCTATCAGTTTGACATGCATTCACTTATTTCATTCTTACAATCCAATCCAGAAACATTTCTTTCTTTTCTATTGTGCTGATTCTGGGGTTTGAACTCAAGGCCTCATGCTTGCTAGGCCAAATCTTGAACTTTTATTATCCTTATTTAATTGATAAGGAAATGCAGGCATAGAGAAATCAAATAACTTGACCAAGACCATGCAAGTTACGCTGCCAGGAAGGAAGTCTTTCTTGTTCCTTGACAATGATCATAGCCATTATTTGGCTCTATTTCTTCTAACTTGCATCTTCCATCACTTTCCCACTTACCATAACTATCAAGCAGCCCTTTTACTTCCTAAGTCAAGCCTTGATCTTCAGTTAAGGGAACTTCTGCCTTTGAATAGTTTAGCCAAATCTAAATTTTGTCCCTAAATATCAGATTTACTCAGATGAGGGTTAAAAAAAACTGTGACCCTTGGGTAAGCTGTGGACTATCACTTGGTTTTATAAATAAAGGGTTTTGGGTGGTGGGGTTGTTTGTTTCTTAAATCTGGCCACCATATCCATTTCTTTGCACAACACATCAGAGATAAGTAGTTGTAGCATTGATAATATTTTCCACAAAATCTAGAATATTACAATCTGCTCTTTGCAGAGAATTTTCTGACCTCTGACTTAAATCACTGAATTCATGACATGTGTGCTATGAACACTTCTTTCAGAGCTGCAGACAGATTTACCCAGATAAAATCCTAAGTACAATACCTTAGTTTTCCTTTTCAAAAATTGGAATGAATAACAAGACTTTTATCTTCACTGATCAATTCTTAGATATACTGAAAGTATATCATTAACATGTGATCCAATCTTTTAGATTAAATCCAACTTCAAGGGACTGTAGAATTAGAAGCCAAAGAACTAAAAGCTGCTTACAGGTTGGATTCCATCTTGAGCAGGGAAAGAAAAGTTTATTTAGTTTTAACAAACATTTGTCACTGTTTGGGCACAAGAAGAGAAAACAGCTTCTATTAAGATGGGAGTTGGCCAGTAGAAATCTGACCAACAAGGTGAAAGTTAAAGTTGTGACATTTTTCCTATAGCCCAGATTTTTAAAGAAAATTCCTGCAGGGAGAGAGATGATTTCACAATGAAGTGTTTTCCAAAACCAAATTCTGGTGGATTAAATGTCAAGGTTTAAAAGAACTTCCAATTGCTTAGTGAGCTAAAGGATAATCCTGTTTCCCCACCACAATTGAATCGTTTTCTCCGAGAATATGAGTCAGGTTAGAATCCCCAAAGGTAGAGTGATTTGACCTGATTTTTTTTAAAAAAATATTTCTTTTCTATGTCTTCAAGTATTCTAAGCAACTGTCATCAATTTACTTATTTCGTTGCTCCAACAAAAAATTATTTAATATTTTAAGAGTTCAGATTTTTTTTTTCTCGGTTGTGGGGCCTGAACTCTGGGCCTGGGCGCTGTCCCTCAGCTCTTCAGCTCAAGGCTAGCGCTCTACCACTTGAGCCACAGCACCACTTCTGGCTTTTTCTGCTTATGTGGTGCTGAGGAGTCGAACCCAGGGCCTCATGCACGCAAGGCAAGCACTCTACTACAGAGCCACCTTCCTAGCCCCATAGAGTTGAGATGTTTTTTAAAAACAAATCTATATAGCTGAATCTCTGTTCTTGGAGAGAGCTGAGAAGTCACATCCTGTTTTCCTGGGAGTCCAGCAGGAGCTTGGGGGCTTGCACTTTTTTTTTTTTTTAACATTATTGGTGGGAGACTTCTTTCTTGGGTGCAATCCATGGAATCAATAGGCTCCCAGTTGAAGCAGATCAGCAGGTAGTAACTGCACCCCTGGCTAAGTGGGGTTGACAACCTGAAGTGTGGGGAAGGCTGTCAAACTCGTGAGATGTGAAATGAGCAAGGACACGAGAATGAGGATGTCCTATTGAGGGAGGAGTGCGGGAGCTGCTGAACACTACCCCTCAAGCTGCTATGTACGTTCTGGGTTTCTTCACTCTAGTGTCTTTTCTTTTCATCTTTTCACTTGTCATGAGCATAAAGGGCAGCAAAATGCCAGCCAGACCCAGCTGAAAGGCCTGGAGATGGGAAACTGCAAAAGAAAAAAAAATTAGAAACACATGAAGGTGACCCTTGATAATGTGCTTTCCATTCTTATTTAACCTTTAACTAAAAAAAAGATATGCAGTTAATAGACACACAGAAGATGAAAAGAGTCAGAGACAGAGAGACAGGCAGACAGAGAGACATATATATCTTAAAAGAGAAATAGAGTGATTTGGGGTCAGATCTTAAGGACACATTAGTGCTATTGTAGCAATCCAATTCATTAGTTCCTCAAAGAAATCACAGAATCAAAGTAAAACGTTGATGGGTGCTGATGGCTCATGCCTATAATCTTAGCTACTCAGGAGGTTGAGATCTGAGGATTACAATTAAAAGCCAGCTCTATCAGGAAAGTCTATGAGACTCATCTCCAATTAGGGACTAGAAAACTAGAAGTGGAACTGTGGCTCAAAGTGGTAGAGTGCTACCCTTGAGTCGAAAAGCTCAGGGACAGCACCTAGGCCCTGAGCTTGAAGCTCTATGACTGAAAACAACAACAAAAATATAGAAATTTTGATGGCAAAATGAAGTTACTTTATCAAAAGTTGTACTCAGGCAGAACTCTTAGGTACAACTACAGAAATAGTTAATTCATGCATACTTATTCAGCGTGATTGAAACTAGGTTTCAATCTAGACATAGGGATGAAAAAAGAAGAAAGAACATTTTTGTCTTTGTGGAGACATACGAATATTTCATGGCTTGAACGTAGCCATTGTTTAGGAGCTAAACAGTAGATGGATGGGATCATTCAAAAGTATTACTTATGACATGTTTTGGAGCAATGTTTTAATTTCTTAGTATGATCATCATCACTCTTCTACAGATGAGCAAATGGAGGTAGAGTTGAGGCCATCAGTTTATTGAACCACCTGCAGGCTGCACAGCTGCTAAGCAGTAGGGCAAGAACCCGAACTCTACAGTATAGGTATGGGGGTCTATGTTTTTTCTTTTCCGTGAGGCTACACTGGCCCTGTTGGTCTAGCTTATGATTGTATCTTGGTTTTATTTTTCCTGATGTTGGCATCCTTTATTCTAAAATGTTTAACATCTTACTCCTTTTTTTTTTTTTTTGTCAGTCATGGGGCTTGAACTCTGGGCCTCTTGAGCTCTTCAGTTCAAGGCCAGTGCTCTACCACTTGAGCTACAATGCCACTTCCAGTTTTCTGGTGGTTAATCAGAGATAAAAGTCTCACAAGTTTCCTGCCTGGCTTTGAACCGTGATCTTCAGATATCAGCCTTCTGAGTAGCTAGGATTACAGACATGAGCCAACAGTGCCCAGCAGCGGCGGTGGCACCTTGCTCTTTAAATCTACTGTAGACAGCAATGTATGTAGTATGATAGTAATTGATAGTCCACTGTAGCATATACTTAGTCTATAGTGGTCTATAACTAAGGATGAAGCCGTCTTTAGTCTCTTGATTCATGTGATTTATGTAGGAGCAGACAACACATTTTTAAAGGTGATGATCCCAGTAGTTTTAAAATCTTCCTACATTGTAGGTGGTAAATCAGTGATAGCTATTGCTATTATTTCATGTTTCTGGCTAATTATTTAATGTTTCTAGTCAAACCCTGTTTTTTAGGATAGAGAGCCAATCAAAATTCACTGGACACATTTTAAAGATTTTCCATGAAAGTAGTCTTAATAAATGGGAGATGATCACTTAATTTTGAGGGGAGAGATATTGGCATCGCCAGCTATGGAAATGAGGTAGAGGAGAAGTACGGGGAGACACAGGAAACTCACTTACATGAGCCTTCTACAATAGCCCATCCAGTTCCTTGGTCTCCTGCTTGCAGTACTTAGAAACAAAACACTTCTTTCCTACGGAGGTTTCTTGCCTGAAACCTGAAAAAGTATCATTTGTATCATTCCATCATATGTTAAGAAATGAGAAGAAATTAAAGTTTGAATAGATAAGCAAAAAAATTTCAAGTTTTCTGAGCCATCTCATATGTTGGCTGAATATTTTACAAAGTATTTAAGAATATTGGTTTTTTTCCTCATTTCAAATGGGATATTCCCCAAATACTCGCTCTATCAAACCTCTGTGATATCCTGATTGTTGTCTGTGATTTCTGTCCCTGCCATTTATGAAATAATCAAGTTCACTTTCTTTATACCTGTCTTTATGAACCTCCACCATGGTGACTGTTTTTCATAGTAATCATCCATTCGGAAAAAAGTATAATTTTGTTGGGCAAGGTGGCACATATCTGTAATCCAAGCACTTAAGAGGCTGTGATAGTAGAATCATGGCTAGGTTTGGCTACATTGTGATATTTTATTTTTTAATGAGAAAAAGAAAAGTATAATTCCTCTTGTTTCCTCTTCTGCTTCTCTAATTCCAAGTAAGTGATTCATCTTTTAAGTTCAAACCCCAATGCTGCCAAATTTTTTAAAAAAGAAATGAAAATCTTTCATACTCTATTATACTGCTATTTTTCAATAAAATCTTTAGGGCACCCTAGACATCTCCAAGAAGTGTTTTGAAATTATTAAGTCTTAGATTTTTGTGTGTTGCCCATCCGTGAAATGTTAGCGTTTTCAAGATAAAGAAAAATTGGCAAAAAAAATTTTTAGCCATTTGTCCAGATTGCTTGAAGGAATTAACTCAGAATCTGAGTCTCCCAAAGCAAATATTGATTGTGACAATTCAGGTGGGTTTCTACCTCATCTAAATGAATTCAATCATTTCTTTTTCTTGGCTGGTATTTTTAAGTATTTGCTGGCTGTTAGTATGGGAAGAAGTGTCTTGTATGTCATTAACTTAAACAAAAAACAAAAGGACATTTCTCCTTTTGAAGATTTCCCTGAATGCTTTGAATGCATTCCTCCTGCATTATTGGTTGAGTATATTCTTGCCATGAGAATCCACTTTTAGTGGCTTCATTTACATTAGATCTCACTCTGGAGAGCCATAGTAACAGGCTGCTGAATTACTCAAGAGAAATAACTCTTGAAAGTAATCATTGTGAATGAATTTTCATTACTTAGCCTCATCATTTCATGCTGTTTTTGCCTCTCATTTTGTTTTATTTATTTGTTTTTTGCCTCCGATAAAAGTGAAATTCAAAGAGACCTTTTGTTATGATCTCATTTTCTTTAGAAAACTTAGTCTTATTAATTACTGTAACCAGTTTATAGAGGTAACTAAGGTGCATCAAACAGAGCCAGAGAAAGCGAAAGGGGAGAGGGAGGAGAGAAAGGGAGAGCTTTTGCAGTACATTTCATCTTCTGGGAACATTTTTTTCATTTATCCTAATCTATTCTATCTCATATAAATTTGATTTTCATGTAACCTAACTCATACAAGAAATATGTTTTAAGTACAGAGATTTTGAATGTTTAAACAGAAAAGCTTTATTGAATCTGCTTCAGGTTACTAATATTAAAAAAAAACAACTGAAAATTTAAACTCCTGGGTAAACATGTAGAATAAAAGATGAAGTAATATCGGTAAGTATTTAGCAATTTCCCCTTCATTGTCAGGTCCTACTTTAAAAGGTTTATGAAGGGTTCTTGCTGATGTTGTTATTAGCTAGTTTTGCATTATATATTTAGATCTTATAAATCTGGTGCCATAATTTTTTGTTCTTTTCCTCAATGCTCAGATGAGGAAATGGGATTTTGGGAGACAGGTAGCTTGCCCCAATTCACACCACTATCTGGTGTTTGATTCATAATGTTATGTTAAGAAATACAAAAGTCTGATTTCTTAAGCTTTCTGTTGTAGTACATGGTGCATTATATATATATTTTTCTCAATTGAATGGGGAATAAAAATAATTAAAATATCTACTTAGCAACTATTTTATATAGGGTTATAAAGCAAGAGAGATGCCACTGAAAAAAATCCCAAATATAATTTTCTACCAATTCAAAGTGAAATGGAATTTTCACTCTTGCCTAAAAGTTGAAGGGGCTGGATTTCCTTGTTTGCTTTTGTTTCACTTCTAAAGTAAGGAACAGATTAAGGCATGCTAAGTTATGGAAAATAGTCACATGCTGTAACAGAACTTCTCAGATTTTACTGTGGCTATGATTCTGTAAGGATCTTGTCACAATATAGATTCTGGTTTTATTCATTCATAAAGGAGAATGAAATTAGGACATTTGCAGAAAAATGGATGGTTCTGGAGATCATCACGTTAAATGATGTAAGCTGGGTTCAGAATGACAAAGTCCACATGTTTTCTCTCACAAGCAAAATTGAGTACCAAAAATTATGCACATACATAGATACATACACACAGAACATGATTGTTGCTGTGTGACTATTTAGGAGAGTTCAGATGGGGGTAAGAAGATGTTAGAATAATAATAGAATAATAGAATAATAATAGAATATCTTGTATCCATGAATGCATTAACATAAGGAAGCTGCTAACTAACAGAGGGCTAAGGGTGACATGGAAGGAGAGAGCAACAGAGGAGGTTAACCTGACTAAAGTATAATATATACATCATGAAATACCACTGTGACTTTCCTTTGTATGATTAATATGCTCTAAAGACAATGAATGGCAGGAATGTAGAACAGGTTCTGTTGGGTAGTATTTATGGGTGCAGGAAAGGCAAATAGAGAGTATGGAGGAGGGCAAATATGGTAGTCATGGTCAAAGTACTTCATATGCTTGTATGAAACAAGGACAGTGAAATCTGATAAAGTTGTTTAAAGGAGGAGAGAGAAGTGAGAATGAGCAAAAGGGTAAATGTATGAAAATATTACAATGACTTCCCCTTTGTACCACCAATATATGACAATAAAAATGTAGAATTGTAGATTCTGATGTAAGTCTGAGGTGGGGGTGTAAGATTGCACATTTCTAATAAGTTCCCAGCTAATGATCTGGGGGACCACACTTTGAAGCAATAAGATGCTAAGGTTACAACATACTAATTTTACCTTCTGCTTAAATTGCTTCTCCATTTCTGTATTTTTCTGATAGTGTTATTTCTTTTATTCTCTATTTTTTACTCCTTTTTTCCCTGAAGAAATCATAGCAAGTCAAATGAGCTGCTCTGTTAGTTATATCTTTATTGGTTTGTCCTAAAACAAAACTTCTGGGAAAGTGTTAGTTCTGATTAGCTGACCAAAAAAGAAATGTGAATTTTGAAATCTATGGGATCTGAATGTGAAATGAAGATTCACTCCCTTTCTTTAGAGCCTTCTTCTGATATTTCTATTTCTCAGCCCTCTCTCTGTATCTGTCCCCCACTTCATACAGGTCATACCTAGTCTCTGAGTTTTTCTTTTTTTTTTTTTTACAAAAAATATTTTACATTCTGCATATTATTTTACATAGTCTCCCCCTTAATGTAATTGAGCCAGATGTCTCACTTCCATTTCCATGGGCTTTTAACTAGAGAGCATGCCTTTGTCACTCAAGCCTAGTACAAGCTAAGAGAGGTAGGATGGTATTCTATCAGAGTTAGACTGAGTTAATAACAGTTTTATCTTGGACTCAGTTCCTATACTACAGTGTCTAGTTACATAAGGTGGGGTGATAATAGTATGAACTACTTAGATTATTTATGAGAATTAAATTGAAACAAAAATAGCTAATGTAAAGGACTTAGAACAAGCCTTTGGAACTTGAGCTTGGCACGGTGTCAGCTGTGTCATAACTAAAGGTTATGATTCCCCGTGGGGAATGTGAAGATGTGTTCATGCCTGTTTCACTTGGATTTATAACCACCCAAGGCTTTCAGTCAGGACTCAAAAGTTCCATTTGATCATTCTAACTCAGCCTGAACTTGAACTACATTTGCAGAAGAAGTGAGTTCCTTTTGATGTTTTGGTCCAGAAAGTAGAAAATGAGATAGCAACTTTGTGGACATTATAGGGAAATGTCTCTTTTCAGTGACCTTGCTGAAAAAGTTTGCCTCCCAAACTATGACATTTTGAGAGCAGAACTGAGGCGAATAAAGAAGACATTTGGGCAACATTTATGGGATAAGGAAAGAATAAAAGAAAATGTAAGAAAAGTAAAATGCAAATAGGGCTAGTGAAGTTATTAGAATAAAAACCACCCCATCAAGAGAAAGTAGAGTGATGGAGGCTGATTTATATGACAATTCAGAACAGGACCAAACAAGACAACAAAGCAAGTGAGAGGTGGAAAAAACAATCTAGACCTGGTTGATTTGAGTTCCCTATCTTGTGTCAAAAAGATTAAAGACCAAAGGAAAATATCTCTGTTTTAATTACAGAATCAAGAATTGACTTGATTTTATACTCATCTGAATCTGCTTAAAGACTTTAGTCAAAATCATTATGTGGATCAAGAAAATGTGGTATTTATACACAATGTAATTCTATGCCTCTATCAGAAAGAATGGCATTGCCCCATTTGTTAGGAGATGGAAAGACTTGGAAAAAATTATATTAAGTGAACTAAGCCAAGCCCAAAGAAACATAGGTCCCATGGTTTCCCTTATTTGCAATAACTAGTATATGTCTGAGTCAAGCAGAAAAGGTCAGATAAGTTGATATCAGGGGAATGAACCCCAAGACAAGTATTCAAATGTTGTTTTTTTTTTCTTTCATGAAATTGTTTCTAACATATTTATAAGATGATTTCTATGTTGCTTTGTATGCCCCTCCCCCACTGTATAACCCTTGCTTTCACTGTATTTGATGTTGGTATAATTTGTGGAGGGGAAGGGCAAAAACAAATTGTTTAACTAGGGATACAGGTGGACCCATTGCAACAATGAGATGTACAAGTCTTTATGTCGAAAAACAAACTTTACAACTTGGGGGGGGGTTGAGGATTGGGTGGGGGGGAGTATGGGAAGGGATGGGAAGGGGAAACAAAGAGGAGGCAACAATGCTTGATAAGAAATGTACTCGTTATCTTGCCCATGTAATTGTAACTCCTCTGTACAGTCTTCTCACAATAAGAAAAATCATATGTATAAGCTTCAACTGTTTAAAATTAACAATGTATGCTCATTTCTTTCTTAACCTATCAACTGTGCAATTTTACAGGGCTCAAACTACTTAAACAAGAGGGTCTTCTCAACCAAATATTTCATTTTCCTTAAAAGTGCAAGTAGAAGACCCGGAGAGAACTTCAGCTTGGTTAAAATTCTGTGTTCTCCTGGAATGTGTGGTTCATGACTTTGGTGTCCCCTGGGGAGCGAATCCCCCTGTGCTCACCTGGCCTCGGGCCCCAGGTGTAATAAGAAGGGGAGGAAGGCAGTGAGGCCTTCTGTCCATGTTCACTTCTTTTTCCTTTTTTTAAAAAATTGGTTTCACTCATTTGACTTTGGATCCAGATTTATTTTTCTGTTTATGAGCTTGACTTTGACATTATTAGCAGGTCCATCTGTTTGCTTTTTAATAAAAGGAAATGCAGATTGATTCTGGTATTACATTTTTGGTGCTTCTAGGTTTGACTCCACTGTTCATCTCTTAAGGCAGTTTGGCTAGGATGGTGCGTTTGATGCCAAAAACAGAAAGGGCTCGCTCTTTCTTTAGGTTCTTTCCTTGAAATGAATGTTCATTTTAGTTTCGAAAAAATTCCTGATGGCTAATAGGTTTGATTTGCCAGTCTGTCATCTTGTTTTCTTCCTATTTTACTCATATTCTTTTCTGTCCTAAGATCCCATAACCATATTTGTGGGTTTTTTTCACATTGTTCTTCCACATAAGCAACCCATGACACTATATGTTTCTCAAGGGACAAAAGAAAGTATGTGTAGGATCATGTTGATTCTGTGAGCCCCTTGCATACATGATGTGGTGCTTTAGATAATGGCTTTATTACTGATCGATCAACTACTAATTAATAATTACCTGTCCTATGTAGAGTATTTTTCATATAGTATAGTGAATAATGATGGGAATAGATTTCATGAGAGACCTTGAAATCTCTATAGACAGGTTGACAATTATGATTTTTGAGATACATTTGTATTAGAAACATATTTGGAACAGAAAAAGGTTGGATCCTGCCCATGTAATTGTAACTCCTCTGTACAGTATGTTCACAAATAAAATAAAATAAAATTAAAAAAAAAAAGAAAAAGGTTGGAAACTCTCACAAAGATTTGATTTAACACCTTTGAGAAATTAGTTTCCCTATTGTAGAAGTTGGGATTTATCTTCACACACTGTCTGTGCCAGCCTCTGTAAGGTATGCAGGTAGCAAGTAAATGATTGTTCTGGATAAGGTAAAAGTCCTACTTTACCAATGTTTTGCCCTCCCTTTGTTTCTTCTCTGGGATTATCTTAAAGATATATTTATTACAAATAGTATTTTATTACCTAGGAATGCTAGGTTCTTCTTAACTAGAAATATGTATTTTAAAGTGAGTGTTGATCCAATCTTTTGATGGCAGGAAACAAGGCCACAAGCAATGTGACAGGAACCTCTCTTACTGTAACGTTATAGAAGCTCTAAGAAAAGACACACTGAACAACTCCAGAGAAGGGAGAGAATATGAGGTCTCTCAACAGACAGCATTCACGACAAAGAAAAGATGCTAATGAGGAGAACTGAAAGAAAATCAATGATGAATTTACCCTTGCAGCAACTTACCTAATCCCTAGCCTGACTAGGGAAGTTCCAGTGAGCAGTAAAGAAACCTTCTGGGAAGCCTAGGTGGATTGACTCATGCAGGGTAACAAGCTTGTCTATCCCTTTCTGGGGTATCTGTGGGTTTGATACTGAGTATCTCACATCCTAAGAATCTCCCTAGTCCTGAGTACACTGGAGCAGTTGATTGCCTTAGCTTGTATTACTGATATCAAGAATGCTACTGTCTTCTTCATAAATAACTTTGTTAAGAAGTCTGCATACATGATGGGTTAGGTCTAACAGTATGTATATTGTCATGTTTCTGTAGAGAAACAACCCATAGGAGATGGATAGATAGATAGAGATAAGGGGAATTTATTATAGAAATTGATACACATAATTATGGAGGTTGAAACATTTCATGATCTGCTATCTAAAAGCTGGAAAATACAGGAATCCGGTGGTACATTTCCCAGGCACACTTAGAAATAGTGTAGCTGGGAGCTGGTGGTTCATGTAAGGCCCATGACTGCAAAAATAAAATAAGAAAAAATCGTATTTACCAACTATCTGAATGTCTCAGAGTAGTCAAATTGACACCCCAAATTAACCATCATAGTGTGGTTCAAATATAAATCTTTCCTTGCCCCTGAAATTTCCTAACTTTCTGGATCATTCTCTTTGGAACTAAGGTTGTCTATATGTATTTTGGTGCATTCCTATGGACTTGCTTTCCTCCCTCCATTTGAGACACCCTGGAATTGTTTCCATTTTTAATTTTAGAAACTGGTTCAATCTAGGAATATCACTTCCTAAAGCTATTGTTTGGTGCTATGTGAGAATGCTCCGAGGGCTCTCACTGGGCTGTGAAGCTGAGACATTTCAGAAGTGTCATTCTCACTAGAGTTCAAGAGTGGTGAACAATTTCCAGGTGGAGAAAAACATGGTGTGGTGAAATCTGGTGTTGACTTCAGAAGCTTCGGGTCATTGGTCCTGAGAGAAGCGCTTCCTCACATCTCTCTTGAGGTGCACTGACATATTCCAAATTTCACAGTCTTTGCTTGAGGTATTATATATGGAAAGAGGTTAAGGCATAGTTAGGTTATACGTTCTGAATAATTTGAGGAACTGTCTCAGTCATGTAAAATATTCTGGAGAATATTTTCAAAAGTTTTAAAACCAGGTTAGCTGGTATTCCCAAACACTAGATGATTCCTGAATTATAGTTTGACAACTTTTGTTTTTAACTAGGAGTCGCTTATAACAAAACAAAGCAGTGCTCAGTCCCTCCTCTGTTAGTTAAACTAATGAAAGGTTGGCTTTGCAAACAAAATCCTAATTAGTGACATTAGGACATTAGGATGTGAGTATCTGGTAGCTAATAAATTATTATAAAATAAAACTTTATTACAAATATTAGCAGGTATGTGTTCAATTTTACTTAGATGACCTACTTCTGTAAGGGGTCATCTAAAAAAAAGCTCAGGGACAGTGCCCAGACCCTGAGTTCAAGCCCCATGACCACCACCACCAACAAAAAAAAATGTTACCGGGTTGTGTGCTAAGTTATTTGGATTTAATAACTAACTTTCCTCACCAGCAAATGTTTCATGTGGGCACTTGCACCCCTTCACATTTATCTTTTGATACGTAGGTGGACCATGTGAAGCATAATATTATATAGCTGGTACACATATGCACATACACACACCCATTCATATGCACTCACAAACACATACACACACTCACATACACAGTCTAACTCATCATCATTAATTGTATTGTTCTTCTTGACAACTTTTCAGAATTAGAACTCTGCTCTCCTTTTAGACAGAACAGACATGCCAGTTTTCTATTTGTCTCTATTGTACAAGGGCTTCTGAACCCTAAAGACATTTATCTCAGTACATTTCAATTGAAAAATTTGGATGTGCTAAAGAGCAAGTTGAATCTTCTTCTAATAGTATAAAGAACCTTGAAACATTTTAATGACTTTCAAAGGCAGAAACTATTCACTCATGGTCTTCACATACCTCCTCCGCTCACAGTGGAGTAAGGTGGAGCCAACAGCAGGCGGGGAAGAGACTCTTTCAAACCAAATCTCTTCTTAGAAATGCTTTAGTTTGTGGAGAAGTAGACATTAGAATTGTCTATGTATCTTTGTACGAATACTGCCTAGGAGATCTAGAAGATATTTTTTGTTTTTGTTTTGCTTTTCCTTTCTTTTTTTTCTGTGAAGGAATCTTGCTTTGTTGTCCAGGCTGGCCTCAAACTTGTGGGCTTAAGCAATCCTTTTGCCTTAGCTTCCCAAGTAATTGTAGGGACAGGTACCCGTGCCATTCCTATCTCTTAGGAGGCTATTTAAAAATGAGACACCCATGTTGCTGAAGAGATCTTAAAGGTAGACATGGTAGAGGAACTGGATTAAGGGAAAGACAAGTTATAAATCAAGAAAAATATTTCTTCTTGTGGCTTAGAGATGTGGAGCAAGTATTTAGAAATTAGGGTTTTGGTGCATGTTTCCTAGGATGACAGAGATTTTTCTTTAATAAAATCCTAATCTGTTTACTTACTTTTTTCCCCCCCAAACATATCTTGCTGTTTTTTGGTCCTCCCAAACCTGTATTTCGACACATAAAAATGAGAACACCGTGGTCCTTGCTTCTCTGGTTGTCATTGCTGCCTGGTGGAACTCGATCTCTAATTATATTGTTCCTGTTAGTGAAACTATACTTACTCTCTCTGGTAACATTCCTTTGCTTCCCCATTCTCTCCAGCTCATCCTTTCTCCAGCCACAATCCAGTCTTCCATCTTCCCAGCCCTCCCCAGATCACAGCATCTTCTCTTCTCCTGACTCTTTGGATGACCTATTGTCTTTGCTAAAGCTTTTCTCTCTTGGACATCTAGCTCATAATGTTGTTTAACTATATTTTATGTATGAGTTCAGTTCGCTCCATTGGATCCTAAATGTTTGAGATCTAGAATGACAGCATCTATCACATTTTAGCTTCCAGTAGCATATGTAAGCAATGTACACTATACAGACAGTATTTCAAATAACACTGATTTTTCTACTTTCCAATTAAATGTATGTTTTTTTCTTCTTGCCCAGCCAGGCTTAATTTTTTTTTTATTAGGAATTTCTTTGATAAGATGAGGTTGCAAAAAAAAAGGGTAACAGTCACAGCCACGACATTCAGTTATTCATTTGTGGAAGGCAAATTATAAAATAATATTAATTCTACTGAAGAACAAAATGTTAACTAATAAGCTGCAAAGGACATAATGTTGTTCTATTCATGGGTGAGTAATACTTCATTGGATACAGGCACCACATTTTTTATCCAGTCATTGTTTGTTAGGCATTTCATATATTAGCGAGTGTAAATATTACTGCTATAAACTTGGGGGTGCAAGCATCTCTCTTAATTTATACTCTCTTGATTTATACTCCTTTGAATATACACTCAGAAATGAGATCACATTCCTTCCTGGCTCCCAGCTCTATATCTTCACCAGCTTTTGTTGATATTTGCTTTCTTGATGGACTCTGACTGGAATGAGATGAAATCTCTTTATGGCTAAAGATTCTTTTAAATACTTTTAAATAACAATAAAACTTGACCAAAGACAAGATCCACAGGGAGTTACAAAGACCAAAGAACAAGTAATTACCTGCCTACAGTCTTACTAAGTATAAGATTTTAGTAGGAAAAAAAATATTTGATAATCATTTGAATCATGTGAAAACCTGTTTGTTCATACATTCATTCCCTAACTTAATGAGAGATGGAATAGGGAATCTTCGATTTAGTCCCCTTTGTCTATGCTCTGGCTATAAGAAGGGGAACAAAATACTTAAGTCATCGGCATCCTTCTGTATAACTTTGTTAGGCTCTTGAACATAATGAGAGAAAGCCATAAATGCATAGCAAAGGAAAGTTGTATGTACTTTTGGAATGGTGTCAGGCAGACCTCAGTCTTTCTATTTTATATAGAATATGACTGACAACTTATTTTGCATTGGGATAAAGTTTCCAGTATGAGATTCAGAGATGAGACTTAAGAGGTAAGAAATAATCTGTGAATTACTATAAAAGATTGTGCTTCTCTCTGGATGTCTGTTATCAAGACAACTAACATTAGCAATTCCATTTTTGAAGAATGACCATGGCCAATAGGTATTTATGACTGCCACAGGCCTATGGGAGGCAAGCCCAAAGGCTGTCAAGGCCATGTGTGCTCATGTGTGGAATATAGAGCAGATGCAAGGAGCCCACACTGAGCAGAGGTACTATCTAGCCATCCCCAAACCAAGGTTTCTGGCTATTATACATTTCAGACAAGTTTGAAATCAGGGCTCCTCCAACAAGTCAGAAAAGAAGCTAGAATCTCTGAAAGATGATTCTTCATCATGGTTTACCTATTCTGTAGTATTTAAGTGTATTAGGCACTGTGATTTACATGCATTATCTCAGCAAATCCTCCCAGGAGTTCTATGAGGTAGCTATTATCATCTTCAGTGTACATATAAGTAAAAGAAAGCACAGAAAGGCCATGCAATCAGATATATAGTGAGGAAAGTGTTAACCAGAGTGAACTCATGCCATCTGAATCCAAAGCCTGTTCTCTTTTAAAAACAAAGCAAAACAAAACAAAACACATTAGATGGACATCTATGCACATGAAGGAGGATGAGAGGTGGGCTTGGAGGGAGTTTGGTCTGACAGCCCTGTGTGATTTTTGTCAGTCTGGTGTGCTGCCTGAATGACATGAAGTCTACTCCTTTGATGGTGATGATATCTCCTGACAAAGAATGGCTGTACATGCTTTGTGTCCCAGAGATGGGGTGGGTTGCCTGTTTCTAAGGCCTGGGGCCTTCTCTCTCCAATCTGACCAAGACAAGTGCCAGCCAGACACAGAAGCACAGGTGCAAGATTAACTAGTCTGCTTCTTGGGTAGAATTTTCCTGCTTACGAATAATAGATGCAGGAAAACAACTGCTTTCTATGACTTCATTCTGCTTAACATTCTTGGATATGTCTTTTATTTCCTTTCTTGTTTCAGACTTTTTCTTACTTTTAGACTAACTTCAGCTTCTGTAAAAAGGAAACAGGCATCAAGTTCATAAAGAACTGGTGTTGATTTGCTGTTTTTTTCCAAGAATAACTGGAAATAGAAAACAAAGTATTTTATTTAATCCATCCTCCAGTCACTACCCAGTTCAGTTTTTTTTTTTGTCAGTTGTGGGGCCTGAACTCTGGGCCTGGGTGCTGACCCTCAGCTCTTCAGCTCAAGGCTAGCGCTCTACTCTACTCTTGAGCCACAGGGCTACTTCCATTTTTTTCTGCTTATGTGGTGCTGAGGAATTGAACCCAGGGCCTCATGCATGCAAGGCAAGCACTCTACCACTGAGCCACCTTCCCAGCTCCCCAGTTCAGTTTTTAAATAGTCAGTGCATTATGCTTCATAGACTTTCTGTATTTGAATCCCCAGTCATTCATTCATCAAAATTATTTACCATATCCCATTTTGGAGACAGACGTTCTATTAGACTTTGATTTTTCTAAACCTTTCCCTATACCTTATGAATGAATGTTTTGGGGAAGTGGGGGGATAGATGTTTTAGTCTGTTTTGTGCTACTGAAGACTGCCTAGGTTATAAGAAGAGAAATTTAGTCCTCATGGTTCTAGAGGCAGGTCTAGTGCAGGCTCTTTTCTGTTTCCAATATGATGCCTTCAGGCTGCATTGCTTAGAAAGGAAAACTTATGTCCTGATAGAGTGAAACCATTGCCCCGAACCCTAACCCATTCATAACTGAGCTACCTCTCAGAGGGCCTGCCTTCCAATATCATTCCCTTGGTGGTTAGGCTTCAGCATGCATTTTTTAAGGGGCATCCCATGCAAACTATAATTCATACCATAGCAACAGGCCTGGAAATCTTTTTCCCCCCTCATAGAATCTTCCTATTTAACAAGTTCCTGGATACTTTTTTATGACTTCCAAAGTCTGCAGACCTCTAACCTTTGTAACCTGTATTATGCACCCTTCACATTCAGTGAGAGATGTTGTGGCTCTTTGTTTCTAGCTCCTAACAGAGTCTTGCACAAGGGTTCTGATGTGTGTGAGGGTGGTAGGCAGAATAGTTTCTTAAAGTTGTCCACACCTTGGAACCTTCTGAACTTGTTATATTACATAGGAAAAGAAGCTTTCCTCCTGTAATAAGGTTGTAGATAGATTATTTTGAAAACATTGTCTTGAGCACATTCTCTGGCTGGAATCAGGGTGAGAGTTCTACTCTTACTGAGTGAACTATATTTTGTTGCATCAGCAAGAAACATACTAATTAAGAATATGAATTACTGTAGCCATTGCCTATCATCTTAACTGTTCAGGAGGCTGAAATCTGAGGACCACAGTTCAAAGTCAGCCTGGGCAGGAAAGTCTGTAAGACTCTCATCTCCAAGAAACTACACAAAACCCAGAAGAAGAGCTGTGGCTAAAGTGGTAGAGCACTAAACTTTAGTAAAAGAAGCTAAGGGACACGCCTTGAGTTAAAACCCCAGGATGGGTGTCGCGACCACCTCGACCAGCAAGGAAGATGCGACCGGGGATTCTTCTCAATGCGGTTTATTCAGGAACCTTGTAACAAGCTTCTCTCCCACTTCTCTCCTGCCCGCTTCTTCCTGGTTCTTCCTGCTTCTCCCTCCCTCTGCCCCCGCACTCCGGTTATAAGCCTCCTGGATGGCCAATCCTGAAGCGCTACGTGGCATATACCGGTAGGGCTGCAAACAGGGAAGCAAACTAGGAGCCAAGTCATAGCCATATAAGGAGTTGTTTTTTACAGAGAGCACTGGTCACCGGGAAGACTGAAGGCAGGAGCCCGTGCCATCTTAGGTCGTAGCCGCACCACACGGCCCCGCCATGCGGCTGCGCCTTGAACCAAGGAGCTACAATATTGCTTTTGTGGCCTTCTTTGGTCGCGGCTCCCGCAGCTCTCCACAGATGGGCACCAAAGTAAAAAAAAAAAAAAAAAAGAATATGGATCCCAGAGTCAGACTGCTTAAGTATATGTCCTTGACATTTTTAACTTTGGGGGAAATTTCAGTTTCTCAGAGTTTACTTACTAAGAAGTTGATCCTGGCATTAGTGGTTGTGTCTGACATATAATTAATTCTCAGTAAACACTAGTAGTTAATGTCCTGTAGATTGTTTCTTATTTCACTTCTTGTTCTGACACAATCCTTGTTCTTAGATATCTGATAGTGTCTCTGTTCCTATTTAGAGTTTCTTCTAAATCAGATACTACTTAAATCATCATGTTTGGTACCATTGCCCTATTCTGAACACTGCTTAGTTTGTTGCCTAATGTCTGTACTACTTTTATTGTCAATCATCGGGCTTGAACTCAGGGTCTGGGTGCTGTCCTTGAGCTCTTTTTGCTCAAGGCTAGTGCACTACCACTTTGAACCATAGTACCACTTCTGGTTTTTTGGTGGTTAAATGGAGATAGGAGTCTCACAGATTTTCCTGCCTGGGCTGGTTTTGAAATGTGATCTTCAGATCTCAGCCTTCTGAGTAGCTAGGATTACAGGTGTGAGTCACCAGAACCTGGCTCTATATTACTTTAAAGACTAAGACACCAAATTACAAGGTGTTGGTTGCACTCTGACCAGGGCATATGGTTGTATAATGGTTAGCAACTCCTGATGTAAATTAAGATCTCATTAGCCTACTGATTTCCTCTTCATCTACTTGATACATGTGACTCTTACTTTATTTGAATTTTTGAAAAATTTTTATGTATATGTAAATGGGTAACTAAAAAAAAAAAAAGAAAATGATACAGGACAAAGGCCCTAATCCCTTTTTTTTTCACTTGAGCTGGAGGGGGTGGGGAAACCCCAAGAAATAGAACAACCCAATCAATCGCCTTCCCACCAACCCACATACACAGATAATTTCTGAGAAGGGAACTGAACCTTTAGAGGTTTCATGATCAGCTGCTGGATGGCATCCGGCCTCAACCTAACCACTAATCTTAGATCTCATAGCAACACAGATCGTCTGTGACCCAAAATAGACCTGTCTTGAGCTCTTTTCACTTCTTATCGCTTGAGCAAGAGCATGTGCACAAAAGGTGTTTATCAGCCAACAGCTGCTAATTTTCAGAGACAGGAGTGACTGTGGAGCTGTTTCTATTTAACCAGTCCCCATCGGGAGCTTCATGTATTTCCTTTTTATCCGAGAGTCTACTGGACTCTTTCAAACTCACTTGGACTTGGATGTTTCCATAGGGATTAATATTAAGTAAAATCTCCTTTAGTCCCAACATTTCTTGACCTTCTTTTTTTTTTTTTTTTTTTGAGATTTTTTTATTGTTAAAATACTGGACAGAGGGGTTACAGTTACATGAGCAAGGTAATGAATACATTTCCTATAAAGCATTGTTACCCCCTCCTTTGTTTTTCCCCTACCATCCCTTCTCTCCCACCTCCACAACTACACTACCCCATCCCCCCTAAATTGTAAAGTTTGTTTTCTTTCATGACATTTTCTTTCTGTGAAAACTCATCAGAGACTAATTCCCTAAGTCCTTGAGAAAGAAGCATACAAAAAAAAAAAACACCACTTTTTGGCTCTGCTAGTTCTTTATCTTGTCTCAGGACTTGAATATCATCTGACCACAGTTCTTCCTTCCTTTCTTGACCTCAGTGAAAGGCTCTGTCACCGTCAAGTAGCTTACTCCTGACCAGCAGCATGGCTTCCACTGTGATAACACTGTCCATCCGTAACCACTGAGGGACCCACAGCTCAGAATGCTTTGCCTAATAACAGGTAGAGTTTGGACCAGAAATCCTCTCTAAAGAAAACTCTCTGGGCTTGTCCAACAACAATCTATGCCATGAGAAAAAAAGTCAATAAGAAGTAATAATGGAGAATACTGTTTGAGTTTGTTCTAATAAAGATATATTGTTTTAAGATAGAAAAACAAGCAATTTTTTAGGGAGATGATGGAAATGAAATCATGTGTTCTAACATTGAACTACACTTCCAGCTTCCACTAGGGATTTTTTCCACTGTATATTTCTACATCACCTAAGGGGCTGGTTCATGTACTGCATTTGAGAGAAGTCCCCATTCTTTCCCTAGCTTCTGCCAGTCCTTTCTTGTGGGACTTATGATCCCTAATTTATGGTGGTTCAATTCATGAGTTTTAACTCTTTGTGATATAAAAACAACATGATTTTAGGAGAAACTATACTTCAAGTTTAGAATTTGATCTTTTTATGAGCTGGCATTACGTGTTATAAATTGTTACAATACTGAGCAGCATAAACAAGCTAAAGTTCCCAGTTAGCCATGTGCTTATAAAGGGTAATGATATGGCACTCTGTGGCAAATTGCTATTAAACTATGATGTTTAATAGACCTTGTGTGCTAATTGCATTTTTGACTTGAGATACTTCTAAGTTACAACAGGCTTATTGGGATGTATCTCCATTTTGTAAATTGAGGCACTTCTGTAGGTATGATGTCATTCAAAGGATATATTCTTTCTCAGAAATTCCAATTTATTTATGCTTCAAGGTCTGGGGAAAATGAGGAGTTGGAGCTCTGCTTGTGAATTTACACTATACCAAAAGATTTCTCAAAAATCTGAAGAGAACCTAGCACAGGATAATTCATTTGTTAAAAAAATCAAGTTGAACTAATACAAAGGAGCCAAGGATCTGGTACAATTCAATTCCATTTGTGAACAATCGCTAGTTATATGTTATAGATAAGCCATTTGTTTCAGTAAGGAAAAATCTATTTTGCTATGAAAGCAGTTTTGGAGGAGAGGTAGAGTAAGAGGAAAAAGAACAAGAAGGAAGAAGAGGGGAGAAAGACAACAATGATATCACCAGTTAAGGAATGAAAAACCTGGTCTGTTAGTTCCCTCTTCTCTCTTAGTTGATCCATCACAAGTATTGTTCCAATTTGGTGCTCACCAGGTAGAGAAACAGCAAGCAACAAGGTATGTCTGCCTGACCTGACCTGCCCCAGCTGTCTGTCCACCCCAGTGCCAGCTCCCTCTGAAGTATTATCAAGGAACTATCTTGTGGTGAGCTCCTATTATAATCATTCATCTTCTTCAGCACTTTATATACATTTAGTGCCTGCTTTCATTTAATTCTTGACTTACAAGATAGGCCACATTAATTCTGTTTTTAAAGATTACACTAAGTTTAGAAACTTGTCCAAAGCCACACAGGTAACAAGTAAGGAGCTGATATTCAAGCAGACAGACTGGGATTGCCAAGCCTAGGCCTGTCCTATCATGAAACCGACCTGGTATCTCCTTTCTCCTTTCCTGGCTATCTGGCATAACTTTCTTAAAGGGAACTTTCTGGATTGGTCCATGTTTCAATGCCTCACTAATGCCCAAGCATGTGAGAACTGCAATCACTTTGTCCCTCATGAATATGCATTTATGATTCTGGACCCTGAACATAAGACAAGCCATCCCTCAGACATACCACATGTACAGCTCATTGGATTCGTTGGAAGTCACTACACAGTTCAAAAATGTAAACACTGGGAGCTACGGGAAATTTCTAAAGATAGTTTTCACGATATTCTATGACATTGGCTTAAAATAGTTGTTCTTCACTTCTGCCAAGACTGAAATTTATATCATGCATGTTTCTATGTTCAGCTTTGAGTGTGAGGAGTTTAATGAAGCAGGAGTCTCTCCCCTGTGGTGTCCATAGGTCCTTTACTTGAGATGAAGAAAATCTCCCAAGTGGGTACTGGTGGCTTATTCCTATAATCCTAGCTACTCAGGAAGCTGAAATTTGAGGATCATGGTTCAAAGCCAACCCCAGGCAGGAAAGTTTGTGAAATTCTTATCTCATTAACCAAAAAAAAAAAACAAAACAAAAAAACCAGAAGTAGAGCTGTGGCTCAAGTGGTAGAGTTCCAGCCATGAGCAAAAAGTTTTAGAAAAGCTCAGAGACAATGCCATCCAGGCCATAAGTACACCCCAGTACTGGTGCGTGCATGTGTGCAAAGACCTTCCCCTCCCCTGTCCCCCCCCCCCGGCCCCTCCGCACCACACACACATCTCCCAAGAATGTTGAATTTAACATAGCATTTTTCAAAGAAAAGGGTATTAGGAAGAGAACATAGAGTCAGTGTGCCAAGAAAATGGAGCTGGAGTGAAGAGGATTTAAATGCAGAGTGTTGACTTTACATCAGGCGCCTGGTTTAACACTTGGCTAACTTTATTGCCTTCATTCCTCTCAGCAACCTTGTGAGGTCTAAACATTTCATGCACATATCACCACCAGCACCATGACTCAAGGAACAGCCCTTTGTCTAGGCTTCAACTGCTGTTGATTGATGGAGTTGAAATTTGAACTCACATCTGTGCAGTTTTCAGTAGACTCTGCCATCTTTGAATAAGCAAGCTCATGGGGCTAGGGAATTAAAATAACACGACATACATTCTGTATTCAGGAGGCCTGCAATCTAGTTGGAAGACATTTCAAAGGTCAGTAGCAACCCATGTTTACAAATAGGCTAAGGACCCAAAAAAGTACAAAAGCCCCAGAAGAATCATTCATTTCATATCTGTCAAATGATGATGGAGTCTTTATGGATGCTTAAAAGAGGTTCAGAAGAGAGCAATGGACTCTGAAACATACACATAAATAAGGCTAGCTACTGTCCTGGAAATAAAATCATCTTTAGCTAAGAATACATGTGTTGAATTCAGAGAGCAAGGTGCCAGTGTGGAAGTAAATGTAGACCCTTTTTCCTCAGAGTTCAGTCTAAGCAACAACCATTCTCTGGGTGCTTGTGAGAAGAGCCTGGGTTATGAGCCTGGGCCACTTAATCAGGAACTGTATTTTTTAGGAGATTTCTCATGTGAACTGGAGGCACTGAAGGTTTGAGAAGGACTACCTTAAAGAACTGGTTCCACACCTCCCGCTTTCTTTCCTTAAGATTCCTAGAGAAGGATGACAAGGACTAAGCCTTGTTTTCTTCAGTCCTTCTGTCCTCTCTTCCCCTCCTCTCCTTGGTCTGTGCAGAGGCCTCAACATATATTAGTGATCTTGGGGGCTTGAGCGATACTTCCTTTCTACTGCTCTGTCAAAACCCCAGCATCCTCTTCCTGTAGCTTCTGTGCGTCTCACTGTTGTTCCAATTCACTAGCACTCGCCAATTATGAATCTCTACCCTCAAG
The DNA here is from genome assembly GCF_024711535.1 of Dipodomys merriami. Lineage (NCBI taxonomy): Eukaryota > Metazoa > Chordata > Mammalia > Rodentia > Heteromyidae > Dipodomys > Dipodomys merriami. Next base: position 44,515,555 of record NW_027202271.1, on the reverse strand, counting down.
AAGATAGAACTGATACATTTTGTACACTAATCCCAGCAGAACAGTACAACCTAACCCCCTTCTCAGGAAATAGTACTAAGCCAGTGGCCTCTGTGTAACAATGGCTGCTGTGGGGCTAAGAGAACATTCTGTACTGGCTGTTAGCATCAGCATTGGCCTTTGAAAGGTCAGTGCTGTCTGAAAACAGAACACCTCAGGACAAGGGAAACATTTCTAGAGTATGGGCCCTGCCTTGTGGTTTACCTAATTTGTTTGCTCCAGACTCCTGATTCTCATTGCTTTTATTTGTTTTTAGATTTGGGACCACAACTATCGCTTGGGAAAATTCCAGCTTCAGGGAAAGCAAGGGAGAAATACTAAGTCAGAGCTTGGTGATGTGTACCTATAAACCTAGCAATCAGCAGGCTGAGAGTGGAGGATCACACGTTAGAGGCCAGCCTGGGATAGCTTATATAACAAGATCTTGTTGCTTACATACATACATATATGCAGACAGGCAGACAGACAGACAGATGGTAAGAGAAATGCTGAGAATTAAACTTTGGACTATTCCACAGGTTCAACATACATGACATGTGAAGAGCTTAGATAACTCCCATCCACAGAAGGAACTGAACAAACTGACGCTTTATTTTCAGTCCCTCAGAGAACTGAGGTTATAAACTGCTGCCCCCAAACAGGATAGACAGATGGATAGATACAGAGAACTTTAGCTCACTGAGGCAGCAGCACAGGCCCTGAAAGTTGTGCTGAAGCTAGTAAGTTGAACTAGAGCTGACAAATGGACAAGTCTGAGAATGAGAAATTCAGGGCTCCGGTTCTACAAGGCTTCTCAGAGTTCCCTCAGTTTCGTTCTCCCTGTATTAGCTTCTAACTGTGAAGGCAAAGGAAAAATGTGCTCCTGCCTCCCACAGAGGGAGAGGAGAGGAGCCATTGCAAAGCGTACTGTTCTTTCCAAAACCTAACCAAAGGGAAACAGATTCACCACAGCCCCACTCATAGTGATTTTACCAGGAGCCTAAAAAAACTGGGAAAGGGAAATACCCAGTTCATCCACACTAGAAGACACAGAGACTTAGTAACAGGACTGTCAGATACTTTTCCTCCCCAGTCCCACTGCCAACAGATTGATAATGTGCCAGTTTAAAAACCAGGGAAGCTGGGTGCCGGTGGCTCTCGCCTGTCATCCTAGCTACTCAGGAAGCTGAGATCTGAGGATTGTGGTTCAAAGCCAGCCCGGGCAGGAAAGTCTGTGAGACTCTTATCTCCAGTTAACCACCAGAAAACTGGAAGTAGCACTGTGGCTCAAGTGGTAGAGTGCTTGCCGTGAGCTGAAGAGCTCAGGGACAGTGCCCAAGCCCAAAGTTCAAGCCCCAGGACTGACAAAAACAAACAAACAAAAAATAGGGATTGTAGCTCAAAAACTTGCAAACCTCAACCTCTATTTTGAGAGTCTCTAGGACAACCCAAAGGCCACTGGGGATTCAAGAATGAGGACACAGGAAATTTAAGCTTCTGACTCATACCACAGCTTCCACAAATGGTAAACACAGCCTAACTCCTTCCTAGCCAGATAAACATAAAACCTGACTCTAAACTATGGGGAATCTGTAATGAAGATATTCATGTAACCATAGATAATCTCTCTGCTCTCACAGAATGTTTTAAGTTCTCTCCTTAGGACAAAGGAAAGACAAAAACTGCATGGTTTGGGGGGTTTAGGAAGGAAGGGAAATTACTTTTTTTTTTTTTTTTTTTTTTTTTTTTTTTTTTTGTCGGTCGTGGGGCTTGAACTCTGGGCTTGGGCACTGTCCCTGAGCTCTTCAGCTCAAGGTGAGTGCTCTACCACTTGAGCCACAGCACCAGGAAGGGAAATTACTCCTTTGCAAGCTCTACCTTCTTTGAACTTGACAGTTGTCTTCTGCTCATCAGCTATTAATTATCTCAATTCTTGCTACCCCTGTGAAAAACACTGCCAGGCATAGAATCCAGTGGGTTTGTTTGTTGCAAGGCATCAGATTTCTATGAAAGCCTGACAGTAAGTTATTGTAGAGTCCAGTTAATTATTACTAAATAGTTGTAGTGATAATTTGAACGAGGTGCATTCAGATATTCCTCCAGCCTCTTTGCCCAACCTGCCTGCCAATGTGTGATGCTCACAGGGAGGCATCTAATTCTAGAGATGATTCATATATTTAATAAATAATTAAGGGGAATGTGTGTCTTTTCTGGAGCTTAGTTTTCCTACTTGTAAAAAGGATTGTACTAGTTTATCTATTCCAGTCTCAGAGTTAGGATTAAATAAACTAGTAAGATATTCTACCAATGCATAGTTAATTAACTTATGCCTTACAAAACAAATATAATTATATATAATTTAAAATCCCTAAAACTATATAATGGAAATGCAGTTAGAGCCAGTCTTCAAAAAACATGAATATTTTAGCAGAAACCCTAAGATTTCTGAGTTTCACTTTGGTTGTTTTTTTCTGTTCTGATTTCTGTGACTTCTCCTCATAAGACTCTATATTACATCTCCTTTTACATCTTCTGTAGAACACTACTTGTGTTTTGGAAGTATTTGGAAACTGAGTTTTGGAGTTTGCAGACAATTTGGGGGGTTTCTAGTCAGTTTAAAATTGGCTATATGTGAATTTTTCCCCTCTGAAAGGAAATCAAATAAAATACTCCTGCCATAGCAAACAAACAGCCCTCCTGCCCGAGGGCAGTATTTTTAGGAGCTCAATGTAAATGAATCAGAAACATTTGTGGTGCTTTCTTCTCCCCACCCCCCCCCGCCCCCACCAACAAAAAAGAAGTTAAAAATAAACTTCGTTCCAAATGCAATTTGGATTTTGTTTAATTACAAACAATCGTACAAGATGTTGGAGACAATTGAGGCTCACATTAAGCAGTTAGAGCCCACATCTGTCTAAAACTCTTACCACTTACATGTGCCACACACTTTCTGGTTCTCTGAGCAATAGTAAATTATTACAGTGACAGGAGTAGAGAAATTTGAGCATTCGTCACCTCCCCTCTGTGTATGCTCACCAAGAGCTGAGGGAAGCCAGCTGCAAGAGGGAAGATAGCCAGTCCAAGACTGATTCTTGTGGTTCATGATAGAGAGAGGTGATTTGAGAGATCTGTGGATAGGCTGGGGTTTGGGAGATTTAAGGCTGAGTTCCACTAGCAATTGAACAATTGCTATCAAGCAGACTCCTCCTGTGGCACGTTTCTGTAGGTGTAAAATGTAAAGTTAATTGCATTACCTCAAACCAGGGTGAGAAATGACATCTTCACTGCGACTCAGACAGAGAAATTTCATATCTAAAGAAGCCTTCTTCAAAGAATAAATATGAGGTTGGAAATTTTAGGCTTCGACATATAAAGGGAGAAAGATACTTGTTAGCAAGCCCTGAAATTACTAGACAGGCAGGCAAGTTGTAGTCTCAGACTGTCCAGTGATGGGTGGCAAACGTGAATGTAGAACCCAGGCAGCATTTTTCAAGTTCAGCTTGGCGCCAGTGGCTCATTCCTATAATACTAGCTACTCAGGAGGTTGAGAGCTGAAAGATCATGTTTTGAAGCTAGCCAAGGGAGAAAACTTCCCAGAAACGACCAATCAAAACAATGAAGTGCCTCCTGAGGAAGCAAGCTGAACAGGTGTGAAGTCTTGAGTTTGAACCTTAGTACCAGTCCTTCCATCCCAACTTCCCCTCAGTCATTTCTGCTCAGAGCCTTATTTGGGAACCAGGCCTTCACAGTTGTAATTAGTTAAGATGAGAGCACATTGGATTGTAGTGGGACCTCATGCAGTGACTGGTGGTCACTTTATAAGAAATGAGATATACTGAGACACTGAGAGAGGAAGAGGAGTAGATGGTGAAAAGGTATTGGAAGAATCAAGATGCATTGTTAAACTGGAAGAATCAAGGTACATTCATAACTGCTTTTTTTAGTGGAATCCTTTGTTCAACTACTTAGAGATTTTTCTTTCTTTCTTTCTTTCTTTCTTTCTTTCTTTCTTTCTTTCTTTCTTTCTTTCTTTCTTTCTTTCTTTCTTTCTTTCTCTTTCTTTCTTTTTTCTTTTTCTTTTTGGTGAGTCATGAGGCTTGAACTCTAGGCCTGGGCACTGTCTCTGAGCTTTTTGCTCAAGGCTAGTGAGCTACTACTTTGAGCCACAGTGCCACTTCCAGTTTTCTGGTGGTTAATTGGAGGTAACAGTCTCATGCACTTTCCTGCCTGGGCTAGCTTTGAACCCTGATCCCTAGATCTCAGCCTCCTGAGTAGCAAGGATTACATGGTGGCATGAGCCACCAGTGCTTGACTTAAAGATACATTTAAAACATTAAAAAGAAAAGAAGATACTGGAAGAATGCCATATGACAATGGAGGCAAAAGTGGGATTACACTGCCACTGGTCACCGATCACAAAGCGTTGATGGCAGCCACCAGAAGATTGGGAGAGCAGATTGGAACAGATCTTCCCTCTGCAACTACAAGAAGGAACGAAGTGTGCTGACACCTTGGTTTGGGGCATCTGACTTCCTGAAGTATGAAAGAACACTTTTTTTTCCTTGTTGAGACTACTTTACCAGGCGTCATTTGTTATTGTAGCTGCAGATGACTAACATAGCATCTGTGAGATGGCAAAATCAACCCAGGGGCCAGCTGATCCACTGGAATCTAAGTTTAAAGGCCTCTTTGGCAGCTGAGCTGGCAGTGGAAAAACTGGCAACATATATGGAGATGTTCTCAGGACTGGCATCCTGTCCTGCTTTGGCTTTCCCACATGAATAGATAAGAGTGAAGGGAAGGGACAGCCAGTTTGGTTCAAAGATGAATTCCTCCTGTGTAAATGCCATTGAATGGTTGCAAGGTGAGCGAACCTTTCACTCAGCTTTCACATCTAGCCAAACCACCCAAAGCCAACGCACCCAAAGCCTGTGCGTGACCTTGGGGAAGTCTATGTTGATGTGGATAGCCCTGCAGGAAGCACTACATGGAGAGCCTCCTGAGGATTATGCCCTTGGACATGAATGGTGGGTGCTATGTTTAGGAGGGGAGGGAGGGTACAATTAGTGGACAGAGTGGAAGCGCTCCGTTATCAGTGCCATTTAGTCTCCTCATACTCACCTTCATTCTGTGCTTCTTTGTGCTTGCCACCTCCACCCATTTTGTGAGGTTTCACAAGCTCAGATGATTTGTGAACTTTTGCTTTGACTAGTGAGGAGCTTGAGATCCACATTTATCTCAAGGAAATATACTCAATTAAGGAAAACATACTCCCCACCCATGATTATTCTATATTCAGTAACACTGGTTAAACACAGACCGCCTGCCAAAAATGATCTTCAGTCTGTTTAAACAGAATGAGGAAAATGCCTCAAATTATTCTTTTCCCATTTCCAGCCTAGTGAATTTAGATCTTCTTTATTCCATTGCACGGTTTAATGTGTAGTTCAAAACATTCAGAAAACACATTTTATTTTCTTTATAGAAATTATGATATTCTATTGAGGTGCTCTAAACATACTTCTCCTTTGCTACAGTGGGGTAGAAATTACACTGCCAAGTTCTTAAAGGAATTGGCAAATCCTGAGAAAATTCTTCTATCTAGTGTAGGTGATAACAGCAATGGAACTGAAGTAGAAAGAACTTGGAGTTCAGGATCAGCATTCCTTTAAAGAGTTTGACCCTCAATATTTTGTAAAAATAAACAACTTCCTCAACAGTATTTGCGGGGGAAGGAGGGAGATACAGAAGCGGAAGTACAAAGGATGAACAAATGCAGCAGTTGCACTCACTAGCCACTGTGTTGAAAATGAACTCTACAACTTGTGGGTGGAGACAGGAGGGAAAAACTGGGAGAGAGAGAAGGGGTGACATTGTCCAAAAAGAAATGGACTCTCTACTTGACTCATGTAACTGTAACCTCTCTGTACTTTAGCTTTAACTAAAACAATTTTAAAAAAAACTAAAAGGAAACGATTTCCAAGTTTGCAAAGAAGACTTAGTAACAGTCTTGTAAGCCATTGATAGCCTGGCTAACCAGTAAATCACGCAGACTCATGGTATAAATATGGAGATGAAGACAGAACTTCACATTTAGCAGTGCCCTTGTCCAATTATCTTAGGAACTATCTTACCATCTAAAGGAAATTCCTCTTTCTCTAGTTTTTTGTTGCCTGGCCTGTATGTAAATAACAAAAGTATATCTCTTCACCAAATATGGGCTGCCTTAAAACATACCCTGCATTCGTCCCCTGGTACGTTTTATTCCAGGAGCCTCTGGTGATGCTGGAGTTGGTTTACAGCCTCAGCCTTCCCTCATGATGCATATCAACCACTGCTTGGGTATAAATTCCCATGATTCTCCCACTTTACAACCGCCTCAACCATTGTCCATAGAATAGACTGGTGTGAGACAAGCTACTGTGGAACAAAAATAGCAAACTGTTTTGACTATTCCACAGGTAAAATGAAATACTATTCATTTACAAGTCCTAAAGCTCTATATAAATTGTATTCAAAAATATGCTATCTTTATTTAATGAGAATTCCCAAAGCAGCAGAACCTGGATGTTCAACTTTCACAGCAGATTTCTGCCTTCTTGGGGCATAATTTCTTCAACAAGTATTTTTTTCAGCACCTACTATGCAAATAGTATTCTTCTCGGCACTAAGTATAGCCTAGAGAAAGTGAGACAGACTCCATGCCCTCATGCAACCTCTGTTGTCACAGTGGAGACCAACCACAGGGCAAGCGAGCTAATCATTCCAAATTGAATTCTTGTTATGAAGACAAAGGAAGAGCAACTTAAATGGTCATTCTGAGAAGATCTTCTGAAGGGGAATGTATCAGATAAGACCAAAGGCTGAAAATGAGCCCTGTCTCCAGGGGAAGAATTTTCTAGAGACTTGCTTGTGACATCACATGTCAGTTGAAGAGAGATAGAGAGCTGAGGTGAGGTGAGTGGGGGATATGGCCAGGTCCCACTAGGCCCTGTAAGGGCAGTGTCTGGATTTTGTTCCAAAATCACCACTGAAAGAAATGGAGCAGAGACGTCACACGACTTCATTTACAGGTGAAAAGAATCACTAAAAGGCTTAGAGGAAAACTGAGTTGAAGACGAGTATTAAAAGCCAGAACTGATGGAAGAGTTGCAGTGCTCCAAGCAAAAGGTGATGCTGGTAGTAGAAGAAAATGGAGAAAGGCAAACAGAGTGCACAGGTGTTAAAGTTTCATTGACACCCTTATCCCTGAGTGACGTATCTAGCACAGAGTAGGTGCTCAGTGAATGTATCTGTAATTAAATTTTCTTCCTATAGACTCTAGGTCTCCCAAAATAATGATCCAGAAAAAATAATAGAAAATTACAGAATTAACAATTCATTCATTAATTAAATGAGACTGCAGCAGATGCATAGGGTGAAAACAAAGCACATGATTTCATTTTGGAGAAGGGCAATAAAGACTTCCATATCAGAAGATTGAAGATAAAGGGTTTTTTTTGTTTTTTTGTTTTTTTGGTCCAGTCATGGGGCCTGAACTATGGGCCTGGGCACTGTCCCTCAGCTCTTCAGCTCAAGGCTAATGCTCTACCACTTGAGCCACAGCACCACTTCCAGTTTTTTTCTTATTTGCTTATGTGGTGCTGAGGAATCGAACCCAGGGCCTCATGCATGTAAGGCAAGCGCTCTACCACTGAGCCACCTTCCCAGCCCTGAGGATGAAGTTTTTATGTCTTTTCCTCCTGTGACATTTCCAATAAACAAGAGTCTAAGGGATTCTTGTAAAAGCAGACTGGGTATTGCATGGTGAATAAGAGATCGGTGTCTATATGGGAAAGACATTTTTAAAAAGTGATCTTGTGATTTAGGAAGTGATTTTTATTAGGAAGTCGCCTTGGCTGACTTTGAAGAAAGAATTTCACAATAAAGGAAAGACTATAAAAGATATAGTCTGAAAAATCACAGAAACAAGCAATTCTGTCATGGTGCATTGATTCAGATTTCACCAAGGGTACTGGGTGAGTACTCTGCTTTACTTTAGCATTTATGTCACATACATCAGACACATTCCTTTTCAAAGAGAGTGTTAGAAAACAGAGACAGCATAATCCTTTTTGTAATTTTAAATAGGGAGCACAAATCTCCCCATGCTTCAGACTGGTGAAATTAGATTTAAAAAGTAGATGAAGTTGGTATATTTAAATACTGCTACAAGTGATTGCAGACATCCATAATTTTATTGACACCCATGGTTTAATTCAGGTTATTTTCAAAATTCTGGCATCTACAGAAAGGGATTTCTGACATCCATATTCATCTCTAGTCTTTCTAGATTCAATTTATGGGCCATTTAAAAATTCTGTTACACATATAGTTTTCCTGCTATGAGGACTTAAAAATAAAATACACTTGCCTTTATGCTAATATTATGTGATGTGGAGACTAAAATGATGCTCCTGCAATTAATCTTGCTCTTCCCACTGACTTCAGGACTTAATTTCAAGTGTATGACTGATGGATATGTTTTGCTCCAGGGATGAGCTCCATAGATGACATCTCTGTTCTGTTTGATTAGAACAGTGATTTTTATGGGTTTTGTTTATTCTCTCTCCCTATTCTTGGCTCTTTCACTAGACTTTCAGCCAAGTATGATCTGAAATATCAATAGCTTTGAAAAAGAATTGTGTGTTTTTGTTAAGGGACCAAGCTACTTCAAGGCTGACATGTACTTCATTATCCCTGAATGTCAAATGCCTGGAAAAAAAATGCAGCATTTAAACTGGAGCCTACTAACATAACCTTCTAATCTAATCAACATTACAAACTCTTTGGCTTAGGAGCAAAGGATTCCTTTTTAAAGTAGATTTTTGGCTGGCTGTGGTGGTTCATGACAGTAATCAGCGAACTGAGGAGGATGACAAGGGACGATAGTGACTTTGAGGTCAACCTGAGAAGAAAGTAACTAATTAAAGCAGATTTCCCGGCATTGCTGAGAGTAATGTCTGATAAATATTTGATGAATGAATGAATGAACGAAATGACAAATGCCATGTATACTGGCTTATCTCTCTTCCACTCAGTAGTCTTCATATATGTAATATGCTCAGTACCTGATTTTAGTACTTAGGTCCAGTTGCTCTACTTTCTTCCTTCCTCTTTCCCTCCCTTCCTCTTTTTTTCCTCCTTGCTTCTTTTTTTCCTTCTCTCCTTCCCGCCCATCCTTTTTCTCTCCCTTCATTCCTACTAATCACTAGATTTAGATATATCCATAAACATTACCTTATATAGTCCTCACAACAATAAAATGTAAGTATCAGTATGATTTTTCCAATTTGGGAAACAGAGGCTCAGAGACACTTGATAAATTTCCCAGACTCCTAGAGTACTGTCAGAATTCAAACCTAGAACTGAAAGACTGTTGGGTCCATGGTCAATTCACTTTTTTTTTTTTTTTTTTTTGTCAGTCGTGGGACCTGAACTCTGGGCCTGAACACTGTGGCTCAGCTCTTCAGCTCAAGGCTAGCACTCTACCACTTGAGCCACAGCGCCACTTCCAGCTATTTTTTCTGCTTATGTGGTGCCGAGTAGTCGAACCCAGGGCCTCATGAATGCAAGGCAAGCACTCTACCACTGAGCTACTTTCCCAGCCCCAGTCAATTCACTTTTACCAATTTGTTTCTAGCATTGTTTTAAAGTCATTATTGAAAATAGTGATGTCTCATGAGGATTATTAAAAAGTTGATTTTAGAGTTAATAAAAGAAAAAAAACACTTGAACAGTTAGGAAGACAGCATATTTGTATATCTCTAAGTAAAAGACAGAGTAGACAAAAATAAAATTAAACCAAGATTGAATATTAGTTTCTTGGAGATTTTTCTTGGTGTATTCTAGGAATTGGCCACATGCCCCTAAAAGCCATAACACAATTAGCTGAATGTAATCATTTGGCTATGAAATACAGTTCTGACAACAATGGCCGCCAGGTACAGAGAATAAGAAATACAGATGAGTAGAGTTGGGATAGATGCAGTCAGGTGGAAGGACAGAATGAGTGACATTGATCAAGATGCAGTGTAATCATAAATTGGCATTTTAAACTGGAAAAACAATACAGATGGGGGCTTGTGCCAAGAATACTGCTGACTTCCCTGACCAGCACCTTATCTGTTAGCACAGGTGCCTTTATGGGTTAAAAAATAGAATATCCACATTTTTGTTAGAAATTTTGAGTCAAAGGGATGATTGGTTAAATGATTGGGTGTTCTTAGTTTGGATCCCCAAATCCTTAACTAGCTGGCCTGCAAAGCACTGCAGGATCTGCGTTCCTACCCCCAGCACCACGGCAGCCATTCCTGGTTAGCGTTCAGTCCTCCTCTGCTACTGACCCTGCTTTGGAGAACTATAGCCCTTATGTTTCTAAGTTTTTGTCTTTTGTTACATTTTCTGTACTCTACCCCTTCTTGACTTGCTCTGCTATCTACTAACTGCTTGTCACTTGTGATTTATCCTTTTCTAAGTACAGTCCCTGATAGCACGGCCAGGTGTTTCCCACTCTGACTTGAGCCTGTGGTAGTACCTGACATTGTTTTGAATGCTCAGGTGGTACTCTTAGAACTACATGTGAGAGCTGAGGAATTTGAGGCACAGAGTGATTTAACAAATGGCTGTGTCACAGTGCTGGTAAGAAGAATAACTAGAACCTCATTCACCTGGTCCAGAATCTGCCACTTCTTGGCTTGACATCTCTCTTATGAAGTTTGACACCCCTATTCCTAACATTCTTCTCCTTGAGGTATTTAGCCTCATAACTTTTTTGGGGGGGGTCCGGTCGTGGGGCCTGAACTCTGGGCCAGGACGCTGTCCCTCAGCTCTTCAGCTCAAGGCTAGCGCTCTACCATTAGAGCCATAGCGCCACTTCCGTTTTTTTTCTTTTTGCTTATGTGGTGCTAAGGAATCGAACTCAGGGCCTCATGCATGCAAGGCAAGCGCTCTACCACTGAGCCACCTTCCCAGCCCCTAGCCTCATAATCTTATCATGAATTTATTTGTTTCTTCTATTCCATCTTTCCAAAATCTGAGAGCAAAATCTGAATCTCATCCACAGGCTTTGCACATAACACTATGCCTGGACCATAACAGGTGGCCAATAATTGTTTGAACCGTACATAAATAAGTTGATAATCAAGTAGAGGAAGATCTGAATAGGCAGATGAATGCTTTTGTTCATGTATGCCTTTAAAATTTATGTCTGTGAATCCTGGCTTTTAAGTGCTAGTTACATACAATGAAAAAAACATCTACCCCTGCACCAGCAATATTGTCACCTTGTACAAAAAGAAGGTGCTTAGGAATGCATACTTTATAGGCTGGGGACAGGCTCAAGTTGTAGAATGCCTGCCTAGCGATTATACTTGCTTACTTGTACATAATTTAAACTCCAATACTGCAAAAACAAAACAATACATAAAACACAAAACAACAGCAACAAAAAAGCCCAATCAACAATCTGCCTAGGAACGCCTTCTTTGAACAGATTAGACCTTAGTTCATGTCCATTTAATCTTTCAATAGTCAAAACTGAGGCTGTAGGATGATGACCCAGGTAGGTTCTATTTCTGAAAAAGTCAACAATTAAATATGGTGTGGGATGGAGGAATAGAATAAAATATTTGCTATTGTTAAGGTAAAAGTAACCCTAAAGACTACTAATTTCAACTTCTTGCTACAGAAGCTGATGTCATGATCAGGTACTTGGTTCGGCATTCTCCACCCTTCTCTTTGTCTGATTTCAGCACCGTCAAAGGAGCATCCAGGAGTGTCCTATTAATGTCTTCCTATCTGGTGTGTTCCCCAGCTGTCAGTTTAAGATAAGATATAGGGTCTTTAAGCAAAACCACATGACCATGATACCATTTTTTTTTCATCTAATCCATATAGAGATTGACAATAGATTCAGAAACATCATCCACTTACTGAATATCTGAACTCAAACACTCAGCAAGAATCTTAAGGCACAAAGCAATTATTTCACAGAAGTAAAAGGCTGGTTGCTGAGGAAAAAGCATTTTGCAAAGGTATTTCATTTGAAAATAGCAAGGCAATTTTTGTTAAGATCAAAGGCTGATTTCAGAGAAAAGACCTCTTTGAATATTTTCCCTCGTTCTAGTAGCTGACATCCATAGAAATATATTTGCACCCCCCCCAAAGAAACTACATAGAAAAAAATACTGCATGAAGCAAAGGATTTGGACCAGAAAACTATCACTTTTCTAGCTGTGATCTTGGGTGAGCCAGCTAGTTGGCTTCCCTGAACCTTGTCTGCAAAATGGAGCCCTCCCTCCTACAATCACCTGTGTGGTCTCTTCTGTGTATGAGGTCCTGTAATAAGTGAAGTTTGCACTGTGTATTGAGTACTTTATTATCTCACTCAATCTACAACCAAGACCTTCAGGAGAGACATTGGAAACCCAAGCTTTGGGAGTTTGCCACATAGTGAGTGGGAAAGCTGAGATTCAAACTCAAGTCTGTGCCTACAAATCTTTGGTCTCTTTTCGTTCATCATCCTAAAAACTCATGGATGAGAAAGGGCCTGGGAAACTAGGGAGTTCTGGTCCTATGTCCTGTGTTTTGGTTCTACTGTCCTCCTAATTTTTTTTTCTTTTCTTCCATTATTAGCCTGAAATAAAATCCTTGTGGGGAATTTTCTCCACCTTCTGGAAGGGAAATGTAATGAAGCATGCAGTAGTCCTCTGTTATGATGGATTTTCTAGAGCCCTCATAGGCTGGACAAGGAGCCAAAACTTCCTTCTGTCTCTTTTGCTAAGTGTCATACTTCCTATAGGCAAGATTCCTCTCCACCCCTAGCATAAATGCAAACACTCTGGGGAGCGCCTATTTTATTACTGCCAGTTTACCATGAATGGCCTTGAATACTTGACATGTGGGCAGTCTCCTAGGCTGTTGTCTTACACTTCTGCTGCCATCCTGGCTTCGAAGGGAGGGTTGTTTCTCCTAGCAGCAGATCCAGCGTCATGTCAGGGTTCACGAGTGGGAGCTTCTCCTCATGGCTCCTTAGCCTCCTTCATGGCCAACTCAAATTCACTTGATGTTTCCAAAGTGTTGGTACCAAGATTGGAAACATAAAAGGTCCAGGGCCATTGAGGATATAGCACAGAGAGGGAAAACATGGGAGAATTCATTGCTTAGTGAATGGGAACTGAATGGATAGTGAATGGCGAGAGGGAGACAAATAAAACGATTGAACAGCTAAATAGCTATTTTTTTCTTACTCTTGGGATGTTTTCTACCTTCCTAGATGGACACAAGTTATAACACAGTTACAGGAGAGTGTTGCCTGCCTAAAGGTAGCCATATAACTTATTGACCAAGACAGAATTCTTCTGAGTGTAAAACAGGAGTTATTCATCCTAGTCTCATGCCCTGATTGCTTTAGGCAAACCAGGAGATAGAGTCTTTTGATAGCATCCAGTATATCTAATGCCCTCCAGCACCTTGCTTTTAGAGCTATTCTATGTAATTCATGATGCAAATTGGCCTGCCCATCTGGACAAATGCAAAAATCACTGCTTATTAAATAATGGATTCCCTTTCCCCTTAGTACTGCTGTGTACCCCACTGGGCTTTATTTTCTCAAATGTGAATATCAAAGCTCAGGTCCTGCCATCAAATATACCTGGATATGAATTGTGACCTTGCCAATACCCAGATGTGGGTATCGTTGCTTGAGCACCCCCAACTCTCCAATTTCTCAGCTGTGAGGTGTGAGGATACATGACAAGTACCCATTTCCTCTGGTCAATGTGTGGATGGAAGGAAGTCATGCAGATGAACCGAAGCACTTGGCACAGAGCAGGTGTTTCATGCATGCTCATTGTGACAATTCACTATTACTTATTGCTAACTGAGAAGCAAAGATGATACAAATCCTCCTGCTTTACCCCTTATAGTCAAGAAACACTAGGATGGAATCCTTTTTCCCTCTCAGGAAGAGCCCAGGTCAGAAGCACAAGGTTTTAGCTTCATGGGAAGATTGCAGATTTAATAAATCCTGCCTGTGAGTCCCACCCATGTGCATGTCCCTGTATCAAGGTGTTCCCATCCCCTTTAGGGCATTTCACAAACATCAGACAATATAAACAAGGGTAAGCATGAGGGAAGGACTCTTTGCTTCTGTTTTCCCAGTCTATTAATTGGATGCAGCAGAGCATGTGAGAGGCAATATGACATATTTAATAGGAAACTTCCCAAATCAGAAGTCGAGCTAATCTATATTCTTTCCATTTGCATATCTTAGTAGCTATTGTCTTAGGCAAATTTGCATAAATGCTTTTCTAATATGGGAACTGGGGAAAATACTATTTCTCCTATCTCAAATGTGTTTCTCACAACTGTCCTTAAAATTCTGGTCATAATTTGTAATTAGGTAGGCAGTAAGTGACAGCCCTAGCATGTAGTTGGTACCCAAGAATGTTATTTCTACATCTGTTTTTCCTTGTGCCTGAGGGACTATTCTTGCAGCCCAGTGAGTTCCAGGGATCAGTCCCCAGATTCTCTATTGCTGCTATGGGATATCATGCCAAATCAGGCAAAGGTTAAAAATCAAAGGTTAGTTTTCCCTTTGGACTTTAACTGGGTTAGTGGTTGCTTCCCTTGAGGCATAATTTTGTTGCTAATTGTTTTCCTTGCTGTGATCTCACCTAGTACCAGACCCTCCTGTGCCAGTGTGGTACAAGTAAATGGGATTAATGCATAAGTGGGCAAGCTTTTGTGTTGGACAACCTGAATTTAGGTCCTACCTCCCCAGCATATAAGCTTAGGAAACACCCCAACTCTTCTAAAATGTGAACCACTTTATCATTAAAGGAAGCCGAAAACTATTATCTAACTCCCAGACAATGAGGAGAATCACATGAGATATTATATCTAAAGGTCTTAGCAAAGTGCCAGGCACATAATGAATGCTCAGTTTCACAGTAAATTATTTTATCTTTTGCAGCTGAGCCCAGCCATGCAATGATGATAATGAATCATGAAATGAGATTCTGCCTTGAATATAGTTCACCTGTCAGTAGTTAGAATCAGGCCATTACTGTTTCTGCCAAATTTGGAGCTTCTAATTTTTGTATGATAAACTTTGATTTAATTAGCTGTGGGTCTATTCAGGGATGTTTTTACTTATCCGCTTTATCTCATCTATTTGCAAGTGATCTTAGATTTGTCATCTGTGTTAGTGGCCTGTATACATGATGAGAAGAGAAGAAAGGTGATAAGTAAGGCTCTCACCAGTATCCCTGGTGAGATTCTCTGAGGCCTGCATCATGCAGTGGTGTTTGTGCAAGTAGAAGCCCACATGAGTTCTGTGATCTTGTGTGTGACAAGTCACAGAAAAACCACATTTGGTGGAGAACACATGGGAGCTTCTGTGATGTAGAATCCTGTACTTGCAACCAGCACAGCATGACTGAAAGTCTAAAACATGTGCTCCTATGGTTAAGAAGATTCAGCCCACAGGGAAATCTTTCTTCAAATCAGTTGGCCTATATCCTCAGAACAAAAGACAACTACATCTGAAAGCCATGAAATTTTGTGTGCTATGCTGCTGCTGCTAATGTGTAAGTCCTAAGCTGTCTAGGGAGACAGGGTACATTTAAATGATAGAAGTGTTCAAAGTAAATAAAAACAAATTATCCACAACGTTTGTTTACTCATATCTGTAATCTAAGCTATGCAGGAGGTGTAGGCAGGACAATCATGATCTAAGCCATCCTAGGCATAAAGCACAAAACCCTATCTGAAAATGAATTTTTTTTAAAGAAGAAATTTTTTATTGTAAAAGTAATGTACAGAAGGGTTACAGGTACATAAGTAAGTTGATGAGTACATTTTTTATTTTTTATTGTGAAAATACCATACAGAAGGGTTACAATTACATGAGCAAGGTAATGAGTATATTTCTTATCAAGCATTGTTGCCTCCTCCTTTGTTTCCCTTTACAATCCCTTCCCATCTCCCCTCCCCCGCATACCCCCCAAGAATGATTTTTTTTTAAACAAAGAGGCATGTGGAATGGTAAACCCATTGTACAACTATGTAAAGATAATGAAAATATGGTTTTTTCAAAAGCAAAAAATGATTAGAGGAGTGGTTCAAGTCATAGAACACCTGCCTAGAATAAACTTGAGGTCTTGAATTCAAACTTCAGTATCACAGGCATACACACACACACACACACACACACACACACACACACACACACACACACACACACACACGAATGTATATCCCATGAATAGATTAAAGGACAAAAATGACACAATCACCTTCTATATGAAGAACAACCCTTTGACAAGTCAACATCTCTTCATGGTAAAAGACTAATGCCTGGGGTTGAACATCAACATTATAAAGGGCAGATATGACTCAACTTTACATCCTCCCAAACCAAATTTAACATCCATATATTTTAGACAAATTTATACTTAATATTTTTTGTTTTTGTTGTTTGTGGGGCTTGAACTCTGGGCCTGGACACTGTCCCTCAGCTTTTCAGCTCAAGGAGAGTGCTCTACTACTTGAGCCACAGCACCACTTCTGGTTTTGTGCATGGTTTATTGGAGATTAGAGTCTCATGGACTTTCCTGCCCGGGCTGGCTTTGAACTGTGATCTCAGATCTCAGCCTCCTGAGTAGCTAGGATTACAGGCGTGAGCCACCGGCACCCAACTTTAATTTTTTTTTTTTTTTTTTTTTTTTTTTTTAGTTTTAAAGAGAAAAGGCACAGCCTTCCAAATCATTCCTAATTTGATCAGGTTAAATCTATTGGCTACCTGCTAACATAGAAGTAGAGTTCAGTTGTGTTGTAGCTAACTGAAAAGTCCATATCCAGGTACACTGACATTTTTCAAATCTAAGAACCCTGATTAAAGGTAATGATTAGAGATGACCAGGGACATAAAGCTCCAGTTAAGCATGATTGACCAGAAACCCAGAAGGTCACATTTCTCATCCTGATTCAATGAAAAATGTTACCTGAATACTATTCTGAATAGTATCGTCTCCTGAAATATTAAGGATAGGGCTAACTTTCCAGCACAGTCAGGTAGTTATTAAAGACTTCTGAACAATGCAGTGAACAAGGCATCCAACAAAACAACAACAACAACACACACACACACACACACATTCAGCACAGAGACACAATTTACTCCCCCACCCCCAGATATCACATTGCTAGTGTTCTGGGATTTGGATTCAGAAAGCTATGCTTAGCACATTCTTACATTTTTTTCTTTCTAATGTTCTACAGATCAAAGAATAGAGAGAGTTTATTCTTTGGTGAGTACTATTTTAGAAGTAGGACTGGGAAGCCCTTTTTTAAAGACAACGCTTTGGACTTACTTCATAAAGGACATGAAACAATGAAGTTATTGTTCTGTATAGGAGTCTAGTTTCCTTGGGAATTGCACTTTACTACCTGGTTTCATTACTTTGTAGTTAAGTGTGTATTAAGTCTCATGTCTTTGTACAATCCACAGGGACAAAAGGGTTCCTCTTGTAAGTCCTCATTGCCACAGTCTGTATTTGTAATCAGACAATCAGTATGGTCAGCTTCTGCCAGCTTCCCTGGAGGACAGCGAGTGAGCCAGTTTGAGATCCATGATAGTGGAGACAGAATGTAGAAGACTTGTGTGAATGGGCTTTTGTTTTTCTGCATTTTAAATGTTCTCATTTCTCACAACATTTTATGGAAAGATCTTAAAAAGACTGTATTGATACTCACTAAATGTCACTTTAAAAAGAAGTGCTGTTGATGTAATGTAATATAATCTACTTTTGCATGAGGCCTTTTTATCCCAGTGTGCTGAAGAGTACTTGCCCAACTCAACCCTGAAAAAGAGAAAGAAAGAAAGAGAAACCCCAAGATTTCAAATAAGAAACATGAGATATTAGGTCAAATATATAAAAGCAATTGGTATAAATTTGGCACATTGTTTTTTCTCTTTCTTTGATAACTAGACACTTGAATATTTATTCACTCACTTAAGAGCCACTTCTTAGACATCTATCATACCCCAGATATAGTATTCTAGAAGACAGCAAGAGCCAATACCGTTACATTCTAATGGCAGAAGGAAACCCTCACATTACTTGGTAACAATGCTAAGTAAGAGAACTTGTGCAAGTTAGAGAATTTGAACAAAGCACTGATTATCAAATTATGTATCAGCATCTTCTGGGTACTTGTTAGAAATGCAAATTCTTACTGGGAAAATATGGTAAGTACGTGAAGTTGTCCATGCTAATTAGATGGACCAAGACATTTCACAACATATATGTATATTATAACATGCTCTTTTGTTCCATATATACATATATATATATATATAATTTTTGACTCTATGATGAAATAAATTTTTTTTCCACAAAAGAAAAAAATAATGTACTAATTTTTTTTTTAAAAAAGAGGGAGTTATATTTACAGGGAAATTGGTTTGTATTCCATTTTACTATCTACTACTTGCTGGTTTTAGCTTTCCTATCAAAGCCATTTCTTCTAGCAGAGGCTGTTTATAATTAAGTTAAGTGACAATTTAGCACTCTACAAAATTCTGCCACATGCTGTTCTGAACGGAAGGAGAGACAGAATTGGTGACAGATAACTCAGAGGAAAAAAAGGGAGCCAGACAAAGCCAAGGAGCTACATAAGAGGAAAGAGGTGCTTTGTTGCATTGGGGAGAGCTCTGGAATAAGAGCATCTGTCTCTGAGAAATCAAAGCCAGACACAGGAAGTGGGTAGAAGGGGTTTCTCCTGAACCTCAGCTGCTGCATGCCTTCTGTCTGCCTGGGCCAAGCAGCTGACAGACCCCCTCTTGTTGGGAGACTGGATGAGGTCCTTTCAGTCCCGTGACCTCAATCTTGTCCCCAGTTCTGGGGGAGAGAAACTGAAATCCTTCCTGTGACTGAGCACATGAGAATGTGACAGTTATTTGGAGTAACAGGTTTCCTGTGGACCAGGCCTTCAACCAGGGCCCTTGTATGACCCCTATGCCCTCTTGCCAGTATCTAGGGAGGGATAGAAGGCAGGGGGGCAGGAGGTCCATTCTTGGATTCATGGAAAACACATATTTCCAACCATAGAGATGGACAGTAATCTTAAGCTACAGCCATCTTCTATATTGGCCTAAGGAATCATGGTAATTGAGCAAAGTGTCTGGGAGCCCAGCTACCTTTTCTCCTCCCCTCATCCACATTTAAACACTTTCAGATTTTCTGGTATTCTCATGGATTTTTGACCTTGGCCTTGGATTCAAGGTCAGCCCCACCCGAATATTTACATTCACAGCCTGAGGAACAGATCATGAAGCTTAATAAACAAAGCCACAGTGAGTCTACCCTGAGGATCGAAGCCTGTACTTACTCTGTGAAACTTGGGTTTCTGACTGTGATACTACATGGAATGATGGGAAGGTAGGATGCTTGTGTTTTGAGCAGAACATGTCAGCAAGTTAAACCTGAGTTTCTAGTGAGCCATTTAGGCATTGCTCCAAGGGCAGCTTCCCTTGGATGAGGGAAAGAAAGTTCTCTCTTGAGGGGGTTTTTGAAGGAGATCATCATTTGTTTCGGTTTTCAAGAAATTTAAGCCAGATGTGGTTGCTAATGCTTGGAATCCCAGAATATGGGAGGCTGAACTCAAAGATAGAGTGTTCAAGGCCAATCTGGTAAAAATAGGGAGACCCTCCCTCCTCTCATTTGTGTGTGTGTATGTGTAAGTATATAGATTCCATATAGTTTTTCCATATATTGTTGCCAATTAAAAACATATATGTATGTGTTTATATACATATACATATATATACTTATTTACATATATAATTATATATACATTTTTTTGTCAGTTATGGGGCTTGAACTCTGGGCCTGGGTGCTGTCCCTTAGCTCTTCAGCTCAAGGCTAGCGCTCTACCACTTGAGCCACAGCGCCACTTCCAGTTTTCTGGTGGTTTATTGGAGATAAGAGTTTCACGGCTTTTACTGTCCAGGCTGGCTTTGAACTGCGATCCTCAGATCTCAGCCTCCTGAGTAGTTAGGATTACAGGCGTGAGCCAACGGCGCCCAGCTACACTTTTAAATAACAGCAAACACACACAGTTATGGTGAACATTATAATGCTTTAAAATACATAAACATTGTGTAATAGCTTGGTTGAACAAATTAGCCTGCGTGTTGTTTACATATTATATTTTCTGTGGTAAGAACATTTAAAATTTACTCTTAGAAATTGTAATCACATATTTTTATTTATTACCATATTTATTTATTACCATGGTTTTCATGAAGCACCATAGGTCTATTGAGGTCATTCCTCCTGTCTTACTGAACTTTTGTACCCTTTGACCAACAACTCCTCAACGTCTCCCTGAGGCCACTGCAGCCCCTGGTGACAGCCATTCTCCTCTCTGCTTCTATGAATTCAAATTTTAACCTCCATGGATGTATAAGGTCATGTGGCATATGACTTTCTTGTGTCTGGATTCTTTGATTTAAGTGATGTTGTCCAGGTTCAGCTATGTTTTAGGGCTGAGTAATATTGCACTTTGAATGCAATTAAGTTAACATAGCCACTGGTAGACGCTTAGGTTGATTCTATGCCTCAGCTATTGGGAATAGTATTGCACTGAATACTGGCCTACAGAGTCTTCTTTGAGACCCATTTATTTCCAGATTGGGATCTATCAATCATCCTGCCATTGTCATACCTCCATACATCAAGTTATATGGTAGACTTTAGTGAAAGGAGCATGTCAGTTTCTTCCTGGTGAGTTCTTTGGATTTCCTCTTTTGTTTCTGTTTGTTGGTTTGTTTGTTTTGAGGGCTTTTTTTGGTGGTGGTCGGAGATTTTAACATGGGATGTCACACTTGTTAATCTTGTTATCTCATGGATGGCACCCTACCAGTTGATCCACACCTCCAGTCCTGCAAAAGCTGGTTATTTTGGAGATGAAGTATTAGATTTTTCTGCTTGCACTGGCCTCTAACCATGATCCTGAGGATCTCAATCTCCTGAATAGTGAGGATTACAGGCATGAGCCACTGATCCCAGCCTCTTTAATTATTAATGGATCTGTTTTTGTTGACTTTTTGTTATATATGACAGTCTAATTATACTAAACTATAATATGTACTTTACAGAGGAATAAAACAGTGTAATCCTTAAATCACAGACTTTTAAAGTCCTTCTTCCATTCTCTAATCTTACCTTTTTTATCACTTGAGTAAGTCACCTAATATTGTCTTAGTTTTATAAGAGATCTAACAGAGAAAGTATTAATAGTACTTGCCTCGCTGAAGTAACATGAGGGCCTGTGAACTTACTCATGTTCTGTTGACTGTAGTGCCTGACACACAGTTGATGAGTTCATAAATGTTATATATGGTTATGAATAATCTTTTTAACAACCCTAGGATGTATGGGCTCCTTTTCTCTGTGTTCAAAGGGAGAGTGAGAGAGAGACAGATACACATATACATATATACAGAGAGAGAGAGAGAGAGAGAGAGGGGCAGAGACAGAGACAGAGAGTGAATACTATTATGGTACCAATCACAAGTTGCTTATAGGAGATTCAAGATTCAATTTTAGTTCTGATGGCTGAGCCCATGCAGTTATGCACTATACTTGTCAGCCTCTACTGAATAAAGACATCTTATTTCTGGACTGTTTAAATTCTCCTTTCTTCTTTTCATGATTATACTTGTCTTCTACATAACTTTTTCTCAATTCCTTTCCCTTCTCTGAAGTTTTACTGTCATATCTCTACATTGTGCTCAAGATAGCACTTGGCGCTGCCTATTATATACTCATCCTTTTAACTTCTTTCTATACCCTAGTTCTCAAGAAGGAACACAATAAAGCAGGAAGAGAGCCTTACAATCATCGTGGTGTATAGTGAATGTCTGAGCATTTGCAGAGCCATTGGACTTTCAAATATTCCTGTTCTGGTATATATGAAAGACTCAGTAACACACTCTCAGAGGCAGCTGGCCTCTGAAAAGCCTTCCACCAGATCTGTACTTACTCTGACTTAGTAATGGTACATTTCAAGCATATACATATGAATGATCTACATTCAGATACGTATGTGTGCCTATGGGTCGACATAAGGATAATCATTTAACAATAGTAGAGATGACATAGTTGGGCTTTTAGATGCTTTACACACAAAGAATAATTGTATACTTTATTCAGAAACAAACACTTCCATCACCTATTGGATTGAAGCAGTTAAAATTGGATGGATTTCCTGGAACAATTGCAGTGTAGATAATTTGGAGTGTTTCATGATAGATCATTTGTTGCCCAGTGATGGTGATGTCACACAATTCCTTCTGGACCTGTGGCAGCAGATAGGCTCTTCACAATTATGGCAAAGCATGGCTGTTTAATGTCCAGCTACAATAACTAGTGGTATGAACGTTACCAACTCATGTGCCCTTTGGTTTGAAGGGCCATTTGGCCACATTGCTGTGGTTCCTTAGGGGCAGGAATTCCATGACACGCAGAAATTTTGATCCTCTCTATGGTGTGGCACTTAACATGTAATTTTTACTCAATCAACAAAGAAATACAATTTAATCAAACTACTATTTTTACAGGTTGAGAAGTCGGGTGTTTTTTTTTTTATTATTGGTGTTGTTTGTCTTTTGTTTATAGCCCAGTCTGGCTTTGAGCCACAATACTCCTTACTCATTTGTCTCAGTGCTGGGATTACAGGCATAAACCACCAACCTAGACTGTGGTGGATCAGCCTTTCTACATTCAATGTCATAAAGGTTAGAACCTAACCCAGGTAGAGAGGTAAGTGTTTACTTCTCTCCAAGTTGCTATTTTTTAAAGTCTTTTAGAGAATGTTTACTATGTGTCTAGTTAAGATTTATTGAGTATATACTACTCCAAAATGCACTTTGGAAGAGTGTAAAAAAGTGTTGGTCCCAAAGCAAGGAAGGCAATCCTTGCTTTTAAGGAGTTCATAACTGTGTTATAAGCTTATATCAAAATTGTCAAACTACAGATCCTGACTCTTGTGAAAATCTGAGGATATTCTAAGAACAGACACAGCATCACTTCCTGTGAATGATAGGCATCACAAAGAGAAATGTATTGTCTACACTCTGGTTTTCATTTTTCTTGAATTAGCTTTTCTAGGTTGCAGAAGAAAACCACAAAAGATACCCAAATTTTTCTGTTTTCTAATCTTTAAATAAACATGATGATATGTATTACTATGAAACGGCCCCTACTAGACCAAGGTGGTTCATCCCTGTAACCACAGCATTCAGGAGAGAGAGGCAGGGGAATTGCGAGCCTAGACTGCACAGTGAGGACCCATCTCAAAAGAAGAAGAAGAGGAGGTGGGGGAGGGAAGATGAAGAAAGAGAGGGAAGGAGAGAAGAATAAGAAGAAAAGAGAGAAGGAAGAAGAAACAGGTCCATATTGATGCAGACTCTAGGTAGCTGTTCACCCTTTCTCTAGGTACATTTTGTACTTCATATTCTATACACTGAGACAATGATACCAAAGTTAGCAGGTGCCAAGGATAGGATATCTGCTTATGACTTAGAAATCATAGCTGTATCATAGTGACCATTTGTGGTAGACAAACTGAGGGATATGGAATTCAAGTTGGTTTCTACTCCAGAATGGCCATTTTCTCCATACTTCATCACTGGAAGATTTCATCAGAGACCTGTCTCTTCTTTTACTTATTCTACATCCACTTACCTTGTAGTGCTGGCTTTTATTTCCTTGTTAGGGACCCATACATGGGAAAGCATAGTGCCTGACCTGAATTTAAGTGTGACTAGATTATTTCAGTGCCACAGGTTTGTGCCCATTCCCGACCATTCTGACAGAACAACTTTTAGGTCCTGAAACTATGTACAGTATTTGATTTAAGACATTACAGCATAGGAAGTCCTGATATATGCCAAAGTATGAATAGGTTGTGAGAGCTGTTACTCTAAAGCTTAATATGCACTATAGCTAAGGGCGACATATCTCATAACTAATTATATTCATTTTGTACTTAGCAGAGATGTTCAAAAATGTACATCTTAAAATGTGTATATTGAACTTAGGATAAAATTATACTCTCCCTAAGGAAAATAATTCTTTTCTCTTTCTGTATTTTAGGTTGCATTTACAGACTGCCAAAACACTTTATTTAATTTAGGGGGAAATTCTGTCCAACTGTGTCAAAGATCATATAACAGCCAGTTGTATGGTTAGCGTCCTATTTTTTTTAATCTTGTAACTGTAAACTTGTGTTCTGGTGAACAAGTG
Source organism: Dipodomys merriami (assembly GCF_024711535.1). Lineage (NCBI taxonomy): Eukaryota > Metazoa > Chordata > Mammalia > Rodentia > Heteromyidae > Dipodomys > Dipodomys merriami. The sequence goes on along the minus strand of NW_027202271.1, from coordinate 44,491,178 downwards.
TTAGCCTACTTGAGAGAGACAGAACTCAAAGGGTTGATTTAAATGGGAAATGAAATGGACTCTGTATCTTTACAGTGCTTTATCCTTTACATTTTCACATACACTATCTCATTTAAATCTCCCAAGACAGCAGGGTTCTGGTAGCTTACCTCTGTAATCCTAAACTACGTTGAGATCTGGGGATCATGGTTCAAAGCCATCCCTAGCAGAAAAGTCCGTAAGACTCTTATTTCCAATTAATCAGCAAAAAAAAAAAAAAATCAGAAGTAGAGATATGTTTTAAGTGGTTAGAACACCAGCATTAAGTGGAAAAAGCCAAGTGAGAGCAAGAGGCTCTGAGTGGAAATGCTAGCATTATACAAAAAAATAAAAACTAGCATTTCAGAGATAATTTTATTTGAAGTAAAGAAACAACGAAGATAAGACTGAAGCATAGAGTTTCTAACTCTCAAATTGAAGTCAATGCCTAAAGTTGAATTCCCCAAATCACATTTTTAAAAATGGCATAAAGCAAAGAGTTTATGAATTGATTGGAAGATGTATTGAGTTGGGGTTAACAGGAAGAAAGCCTCACCTTATGCCATCACAGCAGCAGTGATGGAAATTGTCAGAAACATTGGGATACAGGCAGCAACGTAGGGAAGCCAGATGAGATGTCAGACGCTCTCCACTGAGGGTTGTAAGTTGGTCTGGCCCTCTGGGCATATTATCTTGATTATAGCCAAAGTTTACTTTAACTGTATTTGGAGAGATGGTTTGGCTCTGTAGGACTCAGGAAACAGTGATCCCTGTGTCATGTTTTAGAGGATGGTCTAATCGCTTTCTCTTGGGACCTGAGTCAGAAATAATCATCAGACCAATTGTGGCCAATGAGACATTAGAGAAAATTTGCCTTGGAAATTTCTGGAAAGAAGGGTTTCCTAAGACAGAGACACGGGGAGAGCTGTTGTCATGATTCTACATTACACCGAATGGTGACACATGAGAGTCAGAATGCTTCCCACACACTGAAGGGCAGAGGTAGGGGCCACAGAGGTGTGGGCTTGGGATCCTGACACATCATAGACCCTGGAGCTCTACTGCCCTGACACATCTGTCACTGAGCTCTGCCCTTGTTTACTGTGTGTGTGTGTAAGAGTGAGGGTTTTCACAGCCAAAGCGAGTGTGATACATCCATTATCATTATCTGTCTAACCATCTCTCCTCCCTCCCTCTTCTCCTCTTCCTCTTCGTCTTCTTCATCTTCCTCTCCCTCTCCCTGCCTCTTTCCCACGTAGGTGTTGGCTCACCTCAGGCTTCCATGACAAAATGAAATAGACTAGAGGTGTAAATAACACAAATGTATTTCTGGCAGTTGTAGAGGCTGGGAAATAGAAGACGTGGTGTTTTCTGACTCCGTTCCCGCAAGGACTCTCCCTGGATTTTAGGCAGCTGTCTTCAGCCTCCGCCCTCACATCGTCTTTCTTCAGTGCGGGACAGAGATCAGTCTTCCCCTTTTTAAAAAGCCAGCCCATCACAAAGGCCCTACTCATCTCCCCATAACTACCTTCCAGAAGCCCCATCTTCCGTAACTGTCATGTTGAGGGTTAGAATGACTATGCCTGAATGTGGGGAGGACACAGACTTTCATTTGACAACAGGAACCTGTCATCTGACAATCTCTGTTCTTCTAGAAAAAACATCAAAGTGTAGTTACCGGATTGTCATTACAGGCCATTTTTCTCAGGTTTCCATCTCATTAATGGTGGTGGTAGTGATGATGATGATGATGATGATGATGATGATGATGATGATGATGATGATGATGATTGATTACAATGGCCAGCACTTTCTCTGTGATTACTACCTGCCTGGAGCTGTTCTAAGTACATTGTGTGTATGGATTCACTTGTTCCTCTTGGCAATCCAATGTGGATTTGGCTCCATTTCAGAGAGGAGAAGCCGGGGATCAAGTTACAGTGCTGTTTTACCTGATGGGACTTGCTTTCACTTTCTGGCGCTAGCATCCACACTTAATTTTCACACGATGCTGTCCTCTCACCTTATTTCTGGTTGGGACACTCTTCTTCCTAGTCTTGGTTTCTAGTCGCCCAAATGGCCCCATCCTTCGACAGAACCACACCAGACACTATTAGACTTTGAACTGGTAAAGGGCACCAGCTTGTGGGAGATTATTACAGTCTTAGCTGATGATCTGTATTTCTGTAGGATTCTGCCCCTGCTTTCTTTCGCCCAGATGGATGTAGATGTTGATCTGATTAGTGAGGAGATGTGGAAATTCTGAAACAAGAGCTCACTCTACCAGAATTCCCACTGAGAATACTTTCTCTTTGCTTATGGTGGGAATGCTCATTTGAGCCCCGTAGCTTTTGTTAGTAAGCATCTATATTCTAGATTGGTTGCTTCTCTGAACAGCTTTCATCTGATTATTTAAAGCTTTCTTCGCAGTTACTTCCTATGTTGAAGCATTAAATCTCCTACCAGTTGGGACCTGTCCTCAATTTTCACCTATTTCACAGCTGTTCTAGGAGAAATCCTTTGTTGCCTGGCCAAGCTATGTCTGCTTATGTGTGAATTCCAATGGGCCTGAAGGTGGAAGGAAAGAGAAGTGGCAGAGAATGAACTTCGATCACAGGGGAATGGCTCCCTTTGCTCAGGCAGTTCCAGTTTTATGCTAGAAGTCCTGATCTAGTTCTGAATCACACCTCTTCATTCTCAAAAGTGTCCCAGTAAGGATAACAATGTTTCTGTCTCTGCCCAGGCCTCAGAGGCTTTAAATTCAGTCAGGGATAACAGGGAGAAATGAACAGAAAGCAACAATGTACAGAACAACACAATGTGTCATGAATGGCAACTGCGTGGTTTGCCCTGTCAGTGAGTGGCACCACATTTTAGGAGGGGCTGCTAAGGCTTCTGCCATCTGGTAAACTGTGTGGAGACAAGGCCTAAGTTGGCACTTACAGAACATTTACAATTTAAACAGACAGCGTAGAAAGGAACACAAACACTCAGCCCTTTGATGGAGACTGCAAAAATGAAAGCCAAGCAGACATTTTTCATTTCTGTAATTACTAGTCAAGATGATTCCTTTGCTTTTAAGCAAGCTGATACTATAGTCAAATCCCCTGGTGGCTTAAACAGAAAACCTATGGGGGTCCATTGAAATGTGTGGGTATTTTTGACAGGCTTCCTGTGGCTCCCTACCATAGGAACCATCCAGATGCCCTAATGAGATTATCACCGCTCTGAGGCTACCCAGTACTGTTACCAGGGGAACAGACCCTGGATGGTCCAATGTACTCAGCCTACAGTAGATTTCCCCAGGAAACATCCTGGGTTTCAAGGACAGCTCCAAGGGGAAGAGTTACACAAGCCATCCCCTTGTTTGGCTGCATTTTCACCCATCTTCTTGGTCCACATAGTACAGGGGCTTCAGGAGAAAAGACTACTGGGAGAAAACACATACAGATGGCACTTTGGTGTGCTAAGGCATCTTAAGAAGTGTGTGAATTGTTTGTTATTCAAAACAGCCGCAAGGAATGAACACTGTTGTATGCACAACTTTGGAATCTAAGGTGTGAATGTTTCCCCACCTTGCTTTGTACCATTTAACTGAACACACAAACGGTTCTTTTTCCAGAGCTTCACAGGATAATTGGTATTTGTTTGTTTATTTATGTTCAAGGCCAGGGACTGAATCCAGTTCCTAGTGCCAGGCAGGTGTTCTACCACTAAAGCCCATTCCTAGATAATTAGTTTTTAGATTTCCGCCACACCCTCTTGGGAAACTCATTTGATTAAAATCTTAAAAATAATATTAATTTGCCTGTGACCATGCCTGCTACTGAGTATTCAGTCGCCTTCTTTCTTATGAACAATTTCCCAACTTTACCTGAAAGTAGTTGCATAACCCAAAACTATCTAAAAGAAGATATAGTTTGAGGTGTCTAAAAAAGTGCTACTAAAATAATTAATCAAATAGCCATGGGCATTTTTGTTCTTTCCCTTTCTCTCTTATTTACCTAAAATGTGGACGGACATGAAGCTCTGGAGTCAGAGCTCAGGAAGCCTTCCTGAGAATCAGGAAATGGAGGCATTCTCTGATTAGTAATTTACAAACAACTGGGTGCCAGTGGCTCATGCCCATAATCCTCAGGAGGCTGAGATCTGAGGATCAAGGTTAAAAGCCAGCCTGGGCAGGAAAGCCCATGAGACTTTTATCTCCAGTTAACCATCAGAAAACCAAAAGTGGCCCTGTGGCTCAAAAGGTAGAGTGCTTCCCTTGAGCTGAAGAGCTCAGAGACAGCACCCAGGCCCAGAGTTCAAGCCCCAGCACTGACAAAAAAAAAAAAAGTAATAATTTGAAAATAGGAAGCCAGAAGGAAATAATATTATGAAACCACCATCATTCTATCAGCTTGAATGGCCTACTTCTAGACTTGATTATATAGAGGGGGAAAAATTACTACAATCTCTTTATGTTACTTACTTGAAAATTTCAACCTTAACACAAAAGGACAATTCTTCATGATAATCAGCTTATAAATGTTTATCTGTTGAATGTGCAACTTATCTGATATGAGTTTGGATGAGTGGAAGCCATAGTTTTACATACTTTAGTATTTGAATTATAAAATTTTACTAAACAATGTTGTATGGCATTTCTGCAGATTCTAATAATAGAATCATGATCCTTTATACTGATTGCAGAATGCTACTGAAGACAAAATTTGGAGAAATCCATTTCTCTTTCTTGATTTAGAACAGATATTGGGAAATCTAGAAGAGTTAAATCCAGATCTTTATCTCTATCAAATAACATGACTATTCCTTAGTGTACAGGGAAAAGAAAGGCTAGTTTTTAAATTTTATTTATTTATTTTTTTGCCAGTCCTGGGGCTTGAACTCTGGGCTGGGCCCCTGTCCCTAAGCTCCTTTTTTTGTTCAAGGCTAGTTCTCTAATTCTCTACCACAGTGCCACATCTGGCTTTTTCTGGTGGTTAATTGGAGATAAGAGACTCATGGACTTTCCTGCTCAGGCTGGCTTTGAACCATGATCCTTAGATCTCAGCCTCCTGATTAGCTAGGATTACAGGCATGAGCCACCCGCGCACAGCTGCTAAAATATTTTTGAATGATACTTTTCTACCAGTTTTTGGTTATTTTGACTACATTATACTATTTAATCATTATAGCAAAGCCATGAGAAATAAAGGTGTGTGTGTGTGTGTGTGTGTGTGTGTGTGTGTGTGTGTGTGTGTGTGTAAGAGAGACAGAGACAGAGAAACACAAAAGAGGCCACACATATGCTACTTAATTTCATCAGGCACCATTCACATAGAATAGATTAAGAGTGCTCACTGGAGTTGTGAAATGTGACACTCCTAAATCAGAGTGCATTCCTGCTTTGCTTGTCTACTTTCCTTCTTTGGAGAGGAAAACAGCCTCCATTCCATCCCAGCCCCACACTTTCCCTTTGCTTGGGTGGCGTGACTCTTCCCCTTGACCCAGGATTTCATTTTGGTCACTTGATGTAGGCATGGCTTATCTGGCCACTGTGTTTCACAGCCACAGTTGTTCAAAGGGTAATCCTGAAGACAGACAGCTGAGATCAACCTTCCTGGAATGTGTGCTGGAACTAAGGAATCTTTCTCTTCAACCCTGAGTCATCCAAACCATGTGACTGTTTCACTCTGTGGCCCATCCCACCCCATCCCACTGCTCTGTACCTGGAACTTGCCTCAAAAGAGCTACAGCATTGTTTGGGCACCTGGATCCAGCCATGTTGATGACACTGGACATTTTTCAGCCACATGAATCCATAAACATCTTTTTTTCCCGGAAAAGCTTCTTTGACTTCTATTTCAGTCATTTACTAGCTAGCAAAGAGTTTGAACTAATGCAGGTAGTTATTACCATCTCTATGCAGCTCTGAGGAATGAAATAACTTGCAAGCAGGTCAATAATTAATGGAAAAAGGATTGTGAAAAAGGGCAGTGTGGTACCCACATCCATCTTCTTCTTATTCTACTCTGTTGCCTCCCCAAGCTCTGATGAAAATCAATCACAATGGATGGAAATCATGGTGATTTATCATTAGGAATTCTAAAACAGGACATTATTTCTACAAACACAGTTATCATATTCCAAATTTTATGCTAATTTTAACTGGTAAATATATGGAAACAAATCATCACTGTTTGTTATGAAAATATGTTCATGTTTACAAAACCTCAGAAAATATCTTAATGAGGTTGGTCAATAATGCCTTTTAAACACTTATCTGCTATGCACATGGCTGAAGATTTATTATTTATAAGGAAACAAAAGAATGGACAACTGAAAATAGCAGTGTACACAGAGCATCACACACTGTTAAATCACTCAAGGATGGAAAAATTGTAAAAATGCTGTGGATCAGGGGTTGTTTAGGAGCTAGGAGATGAAAATTATATAGTGAAAGCATGACAATTTTAGACACTTGTAACGAACTTTTTGCAGCAATGAAAATGTTCGTGATCTTCACTGTTCAGTATGGTGGATACAAGCTACTGTTGGATACCTGATATGTGGCTCATTCGACTGAGGAACTGTATGATGGAAGTCTACCATATTGGCAGTGTAATTCTAGACAAATAAATCAGCACAGAGCACAGGCAACCATCTGGAATGGAAACAATAGGAAGTACAAGGTTTCCATGCACAATAAAATAATTAATCTATTTCAGCTTGGCTTTAGCTGATCTGAGAGTGAAAGTTGGTCCAGATCTTAACAGACTGTCATTGGGCTTTCATTTGGTTCAATTGGAAGATGTTTGCTCCTAAGCCACGAAGTACTAGGTTCAGCTCTGGTTGGGGGGATGGGAGAGATGGAGCTGGTGCTATGGAGATGTAAAACTAGAAAGGATCAGCATAGAAATGGAAATGGCACAGGAGAGTACAGTGAGAGTGCAGACAAGTTAGAGCCTGCACTAAGGCAATGACAAAGGAAATATGTAAAGCATCGTGGAAACAGCAATAAGAGCACTGAGAACTGATGAGAAGAGCGAAGAGCAAAAAGAAGAGCATTATGGGGAAAAACAATGGAAGGAAAATTAGAATAGATTTGGTGGTATAATTCATGACTCAGAGAGCCTTTCTTAAGTTTATTTTTTAGATGTTTTTAGATTTAAGTAACAATGCTAAAAATATAATCGCAAAATTAAAGTATTGTTTTAGAAAACGTAGTATCAAAAATGCAGTTGAAACTTGGGAAGTAATCTACATGGAGATCACTGATCATCAAGCTCTAACCAGCAGGTTTAATCTAGTCTACTTTCTGTTTTGTAAATGAAATTTTATTGAAACATGGTTTCTTCCATTGTTTTCACATGCCATCGTTAGCTGGTTGGCAGTAGACAATGAAGAAGTAGCTCCAACAGGCCATTACACCCACAAAATTGAAATTATTTATTACTTAGTCCTTTACAGAATAGGTTTGCTGATTCTGACATAGATAATAGAAATCACAAGAATGAATGAGATCCTACTAATATGACTTACAATTTATTGTTTTACAATTTAATTTATTTTTGAATTCAGACACTTTTGGAAATAAGAGGTGGATTCATTGTGATAGTTCCATATATTCACACAGTACATTTTGAATTAATTAATCACCCTAACATAGTCCCATTCCTCCTTTTTCCTCCCCTCTCCTAATAATTATAATATTAAATTGTTTCTTGGAATTTTGACCTACCCACTTGTTACTATTACATTGACTTATATGTATCTGAATCTATTAATTGTATTAATTATACAGAGATTTTTCCATAATCCTAAGCTATCTTATGGATTACTAAGAAATGAGCAAATTATTTTCCATATAAAATACTATTAAAATTGCAATTTGCCTAGATATTTGGAAAGAAGTACTCATTTATGATTTATATTTGATTTTATATTTACATATTTTGTTAAGTAGAATACTGCATTCTCTCTGCTAAGGGATATATAATTCAAACCATATAAAACCCTTGCTTTACTACAGTTTCATACTAAATAGGATCTGAAGCATACATTTAGCTTCAAACTTATGATCAAAGAAGACTGACAGCTGTTTATTTCTTACAAGGAGAATACATTTAACTATTAGTAAGAATGGAGTCCATTTGTGCTGCTATAACCAAAGTCTATAAACTTTATAACTTATAAACAACAGAAATTTCTTTTTCATAATTCTGGACACTGACCTAACATAAGACGCCAGTAGATACAACATCTCTTGGTTAATAGAAGGCCATACATTTTACTTGGCAACACTAGGTTTTTTAACTCAAAGCCGTGTGCTTGCCTGGCAGGTGCTCTACCACTTAGACCAAGCCATTTTTTTGCTTCAGTTACTTTTCAGATAGGATCTCATATTTTTGCTCAGAGATCACTGCCTTTTTTACCAAGATCCTCCTATCTCTACATAGGTAGAATCAGAAGTATAGCATTATCCTGGATTTTCCGGTTGGGTCAGCGCAATCACAATGTCTTTATGAGAAGGAAAATTAGGAAGAGTCAGAGGAGCTATGATGACCGAAGCAAGGATTGGAATGCTGTGTGTGTTGCACACAGAGACACAGGAAGGGCCTATAGGTCCCATTGGGAACTTAGAAAGTCAAGGAGACAGATTCTCCCCTAAGAGCATTCAAAAGAAATCAGCCCCACTAATCTCTGGACTATAGCCTTCTGCAACTGTTCTGAGTTGAGATCCCAGTCGTTCCAGGGGGAAAAAGTATTAGCTAAATGCCAAAATAAATGGGGAACCACTGAACTTTGGCTTGTGAAGTTTTCAGTGATTCTTTCTCAAAGAAGGAAAAGCAAGGGAAGGATTGAATAAATTAAACAATGCTAGCTTACATGGTGAACAAATTTAAGTTTAGAATTTTATAATGATATTTTGCCATGTATCAAGTTGGTGATAAAAATCTTTTCATGGACAAACATTTTAAAATGATAAAACGGAACTAAATTTTAAGAAGGCCTATTCTTTTATAGCATTTAAATTTGGCAAAGTATTAAGATAATTGAAAACAGAGAAAACTGATTTGATGTGTTTTGTCTCTGAAAAAAATACTGGCAGAAAGAAGCACTTTAAATAAAGTGTAGAAGACAGTCCATTTCAAATTGACTAAAATATTTATAAAATTCAATAAGTCCCTGGAAAATATCCCTCAGTGAGCAGGATTTGCTCTGCAACTATAAAATACCTCAGCATACAGAGGCAGAGTATTTTCTCAGTTAAAAATATTATAGTCAACAAAGAAAAGTCAATACAAGCTGTCAGATATGTCAAGTTTATTAACTATTATAAAGACAATTTAAAAGAAAATTGCAAAGCAGGGTGCTGGTGGCTCATGCCTGGAATCCTAGCTGTTCAAGAGGCTGAGCTCTTAGGATCAAGGTGCAAAGCCAGCCTGGGCAGAAAAATTGTGAGCTTCTTATCTCTATAAACTTGCTCTAAAGCAAAGCCCATTAAAAAAGCAGAATTTTTCCAAGAAAAGTATTGTGCTATTAGATAGAGATAATTGTGTTTAAAATTATATAAATAGGTACTGAAAAATTATTCTTATGCTAAATTTAACATTCAGAAAATCAATATAGTGAAATTATTTTTTAACCTTACAAAGTATATATTATTCTAAAATTTTAGGTAGAATGTTTTAAATGTTGTCTGAATAGAATTAATTTCTTTTATATCAACAGCACAACTTAAGCCAATTTTTTAAAAAAAATCTCTCTTCAAATCTCCATCCTGGATCAGCCTTTGCAGCATGTCCTCATTTTCTGATTTAACTAGAAATTCTTATAGAACCATACTAGGTCCACAGGGAACGGGGTTGATGTAAATGAGATAAATTCTCATTTTCCCTAGAGAAGTCATTATTTGGTAGTCAATGTCTGTAAATTTAAAAAATGATCAAGAGAGGGCATTATAATATATTGTGTATAAATACAGAAATAAAGGGCAGAAGGAACTGCTGGAATCACTGAAAATGGGAAATAAACTTGGGGTACGGGATAGAATATTAGTACACTTTTTTTTTGTATTTGAATTTTAAAAATTGAGCCAGGCCCCAAAAGCTAATGCTGGTAATCCTAGCTACTCCGGAATCTGAGAGCTAAAGGATTATGGTTCAAAACCATCCTGGCAGAAAAGACCTCCAGATTCCATCTCTACTTAACTAGTGAAAATGCTAGAATGGAGGTATGGCTCAAGTAGTAGAGTACTAGTTTTGAGCAAGAAAGCCAGGCAACAGTGTGAGATCCTGAATTCAAGCCTGAATATATGTTTATGCTGGGTGCTGGTGGCTAATACCTATGATTCTAGCTATCACAGAAGCTGAGATATGAAAGATTGTGGTTGAGTAAAGTTTGCTAAATTCCATCTCTAAAATAGCCAGCAAAACGCATGACTGGAAGTGTGGCTCAAGCAGTAGAGCCCAACCCTGGCATGGGGGAGGACTTGAGTTCAAACACCATTATTAGAAAACTTGTGAACGAACACATATTATTTTTATATTGAAAAAGTAGATACAATTAAATATCTATTATATATAGCAGAAAGTCAATATTTTTCCTATCATTCTAAATATTTATGTATTTCTAGCTATATACCTCATTTCTAATATGTGCCCTAGGAATTAATAACACACTATAACCTGAGTGCCATACATACTGTTCTAGATAATTCTGGAATGATGAAAACATTTTCAAAGGGCTTCTGCTAGATTTCATCCTTTTACCACTCAAAATGGTGCTAACTCAAAGCCCTTTACCAAATATATAAATTGGGACCCAGAAAAATAATGAGCTTCTTAATTTTCTTCTATGTCATTCTTCAAATACCACACTATATTTAATTAAATTCAAAGATGCTCTGCTACCTGCAGAAATCCTTCTTGCCACCTGAGCTAGAGCTAAAGACAGCACTTCCCTAAATCCTCTTGTAAATATCAGTGGTGGTTGGAAACTCTGAGATTCAATAAAGGAAGTAGCACATCAAGATTAGGATGTTACTAAAACAGTGTATACTAAACACTCCCTCCTTCTTCCTCTAATTTTGGGGTAAACAAGTCAATGACCCTGAGTGCTAATGGGCTCTATGTAGTATAACATCTGCCCTCATGCTGGGAGTGCCCATTATCATTTGTGTCTTAGTCTGTGTAGTATTCTCTGACATAGTGGTTCATCCATTGTGTCCACAGTTAGCAGCTGGAGACTCTGGTGGGGATGGACAGGCTAACTCTTTTATTTTTGCCAGCCCATTGGTGGTCAGCCCCCGTTCTACAAACAGACTAGACAAGCTGTGAAAGAGATTTCAATGTTGAGACTGCATAAGAGAGTCAGAACAGTATCTGAATGGAGTTTCACAAAATGGGATCAGGTCACAAATGTGAACTGATATGGAGGGTGAGTACCCACTTCCTAGCCTGTGCCTTCTTCTCATTTAAGTATAAGGAAGTAACTGATTATCATCACCCAAAGCCCCAGTCTCATAGAGCACTGGAGAGTCTACGAGTTCTTTCTATCCTATCTCACTAGGTTCTCATCAGAGCCATCAGGATCATAGATGGTATTTCTCTTTCAGGGGGTTAATATAAGAAAGCTAAATGTTTCATGGTGTCTGAAGGTGTACAGAGAAATAATATCTTCCTCTCTGTCCTCATCCTCAATAAGCCTCATCAGCGTGCTGTGGTTCTAAAGATGAGTGGTTCAGAATTCACTGTATCCAGGTAGACTTCTCCCTTGGGGGAAGAACGCAAAGGATGATTTCTTATTCAGATTTACTGTTTTGTTTGTTTGTTTTTTGCTGGTCTGGGGACTTGAACTCTGGATGAACACGGTCTCTGAGCTCCTTTTGCTCAAGGCTAGTGCTCTACCACATGAGTCAACAGTGCCACTTCTGGCTTTTTCCGTGATTAATCAGAGAAAGTCTCAGAGTTGGCTTTGAACTGTGATCCTCAGCTCTCAGCCTCCTGCATAGCTAGGACTACAGGCACAAGTCACTGGCACCTGGCTTAAATTTACATATATATAATATATATAATATAATATATATATAATATATAATATATAATATATATAATATATATTACATATATTATATATATATATGTACTTGTCTTAACTGCAGATTAAACTGAGGACTTTGTGGCTGCTAGGCCAGCACTTTACCCTTTGAGCTGTGTTCCCAATCTTACATGTCTGTCTGTTTTAGTGGTTAACTATCTCAATAGGTCAGAGCAAGGCAAAAACCAATCTCTCCACATTAATCCCAGTGACTGCAGTGCATCACATGTCCAGGTATTGGTTACATATGACCTAGCAGGGGAAGCACTTGCCCCATCTAATGCTGACATTTTTGCTCAAATCTACTGGCCTTCAAGGTCTCCTAGCAGAAGTGAGCCTTGTTAGATGCTCTAGAGATAATGCAAGCAAGCATGAAATATTCTGTCATGAAGCTTCTCACTCAGAATTTGCTATAGTAAAGGACACACATTAATGTTATTTTTAAGTGACTGAGAAAGATTTCATTTCTATATTGCTAAGATATATAATTCAAGGCAAATGTGTAGCTTAAAAGGAGAGGGTAGTTTTATTTGATTAACACCTTTAATCTGGGGAAAATAAAAGCCTTACAATTAGACATGAAGAAGGGAAATATTAGAATCCTTGGTAACTGCAGTTGGTATGGACAAGGATCATGATGGATGGATGTGATTTAGCATGAGGCAGTGAGAATTGTGATTAATAGTGCCCTTGACCACAATTATTAGTATCACCTTGGGAAAGTTAGTTCTTTACTTGTGTAGTTTGCATGTGTGAAGTACAATAATGTACTTGAGTCTTTTTTTTTTTTTTGTCAGTCATGGGGCTTGAACTCTGGGCCTGAGCACTGTCCCTCACCTCTTCAACTCAAGGCTAGCACTCTACCACTTGAACCACAGTGCCATTTCTGGTATTCTGCTTGTTTATTGGAGATAAGAGTCCCACAGCCTTTCCTGCCCAGCTGGCTTTGAACCGCTATACTCAGATCTCAGCTTCCTGAGTAGCTAGGATTATAGGAGTGAGCCATGGGCGCCCAGCTGTACTTGAATATTTATGAAGATTATGTGAGATCACACATTCAATGTGATTAGAAATGAGACATGGTGTTTCTGCCTGTAATTTGGCAGTTGGGATGTAAAAGCAGATATATCACAAGTTTGAAGTCAGCTTGGTTTACTAAACAAGACCCTGTCTCAAAAATGTGTATGTAAAGATTTTGGAATGTAATAGGCACTACTAAGCAATGGTTATGATGATAATGATGATGAATAGGTTGAACAGATCAGAACTACTTTGGATTCCATAAAGTCTGCAGAACAGAGAAGCTTTTCCCATCTTGCCCCCAAACTTAGGCATATCCAGATCCTACTTTCTCTTCTCAGAGAGTGATAGAGAGGTAGATTGAGTGTTCATCCCAGGTGACACTTCACAACGTATGTTTGCATGGGCTGAGGGGGTGGGGGCATAACCTTTGACAGACAGTAACAGAGATCCTGGCAGAATGGGCAGCACACTCAGAACAAGTGCCATTCCCAATAGGAAATAGACAGAGATTCCATTTCCAGAAGAACAGGAATGTGGAATTTACCAAGGCAAATTCCATGGAATCCAGAAATTATCAGTCATGTGGAAACAGCTCCCTACAGAGAACCATCCTCTTCAATCAGTCCGGCCCATGCTGAAGACAAACACTGGGAAATGCTAACTCAGGAGGTACAAAGTTAGTGGACAGAAGTGTAGAGACATAAAGTAGAGTGGACATAAAGTATAGTGGACATAGAGAATTGATTAAGGCCTCAGGGAGGCCCACAGTTTTGTTAGTTGTTGCACAATTAACTTGTAACTGTTTCTCATTCTCATTCCACTGTATGTTTGATTATCCTCAATGATTCATTTCATTAAAAACCCCTTAGATTCATTAATGGCATCCGGAGGAGTTTTAACAGTATTGGGCTGGAAAGACTGAGCTGATAAAGATCCCATTTTAGCAGAGATTTGTCTTCCTGATGTCTAGTCCTTTTAGCTCTGAGTGAGCTAATGAGTACATTTCACAACAGTTTCCTCCTTCAATTTCTCTACTACTGTTAGGAGTATCACACCTATTTTGTAGATGGCAGAGTTGAGTACCTTTGAAATTTAAGTTATTTCCAAGTTTATAGAGTTTGCACGGTAATTCAGAGTAATACCTAGGCCAACTTGAATCAAACCAAATCCTTGGCATTCTCTTGATCACATCACCTTCTGAGAAGCACTTTGACAAAAATAGGATGTTCTTATTTGCTTCCGATTTCTTTTTTTTTTTTTTTTTTTGGTCAGTCGTGTGGCTTGAACTCTGGGCTTGGGCGCTGTCCCTGCACTCTTCAGCTCCAGGTGAGCGCTCTACTGCTTGAGCCACAGTGCAACTTCTGGTTGGCTTATTGAAAATAAGAGTCTCATGGACTTTCCTGCCTGGGCTGGCTTTGAACCATGATCCTCAGATCTCAGCCTCCTGAGTAGTTAGGATTACAGGCATGAGCCACTGGTGCCTAGCTGCTTCTGATTTCTAAATATTACATTTTAAAATCTAATTTGGCTTTAAGGCGGATATAGGCCGAATATGGAATCTCTGAGCTGGTGATATTTCTAAGGTTCCAGAACTATATTCAATCTAAGAAGAAAAATCAGTTCTAATGGAAATGATGGATATATTGAATATTGAGTCTTAAAATATTCATTTCATATGAGGAACTGTTTCAGAATTATACACCATGCTTACACATGACAGAAAACATCAGTATCAGTAGCCTTCTGGCATGAAGTTGGTGCTGAAATTTATATCTAGCCTATCTCTAAAATGTTTATGTTTAATAATTTTGAAGCAGCCTTACTCATTTTATTACATTCATACAACCAAACCAGGCTAAGCAATAGAAGTGTAACACACATTTCTCATGTCATATGGGAGAATGTTCATTGGTTAGGAAGATCTTGCATTCACAGACTCCATCCAGACCTGCAGTTAGATGTGCATGCCCCCTCTCCTCCTGTATTAACTCTCTTCTCTATTGTTTATCCTTGCAGGAATACCAAATAGGAAGAAGAGGCTGCCACGCTGGCATATTTCCAGATCTGAAGCTGCTGCTTTGAACCAGCCACTTTTTAAGGTAAGAGAGATTGAGAGATGGTTTTATTTTATCCAGGGGATACTGTGACCATGTCAACAGCAGCCTGGGTGCATACAGGATGAGTCAATCATTTCATATAAGGAGCAGTGGGCACATGTGAGCAGACAGTGTCCATCCGATAGCCTTCATCCTCTTTCTGGAGTTGCCTGTATTTTCTTACTGAGCTGAGGAGCACACTAAGGGCCTTGAGCATGCTAAGCAAGCGCTCTAGCACTGCATAATCTTCCCAAACTCCTGCTGAAGCTGCTTTTTAATGATATCTGTGTAACAATTGCTTCAAATGACTTATTGAATTTTCCAGCTAATAGAGATGTTAGGATGATCGAATGTCAGGCCTATCATTTTATGGAAATGGGAGCCCAGAGAAGTGACATACTTTTCCCCAGGCCACACAATTGCTAGTGACAACTGGAACTGGTATGAGAAACCAAGTTTGTTTAAACTCTGCCTTCCTTGCCCAGGCAAATAAATGACCTGACTGTGGCATGGGCATATTGGCACCTGAATGGAGCTGTTTTGATTGAACTGGTGTCATATGTACAAGTTCCTGAAACTATGCTTAACATTTCAGATACACTGACACACTGATAAACACACTTGAGGCTGATTAAGCATTTTAGATTTAACTCTTTTTAGATTCCTTAGACCTTGGGTCTCTCTTACTTAGGCCCTGAGTTCAGGCCCCATTACCAGCACACACAAAAAAATAGCCATGAAGTACAGTTGGGGTGGGTGGCAGCTCAGTAGTAGAACTCTTGCCTAAAAAGTCACGAAGTTATTTTGTAATTCATGTCCGTAGGAAGTACATAAAAACAGATCCTGAAATTTATTAAATAACTAGGTTTATGTAAAAAAAATGCAAGAAAAGAAAGATCACCAGTGTATTTGTCATAAAAGCATGCTGTGTCTATGCGTGCATGCTTCAGCTGTAGCTATATCGATTGACATTTTTAATCTACTATTTCCAGCAGCAACTTCGTTCTGTTTCATGCCAAATTCCTTTTAGAAGTTCCATGTGACTCAAATTAGCATTTTTGGCTTCCAAAATACCTCTAATGAACCATTTATAGTTGGTTACTTTTTTTTTTTTGAGTGCTCAAAAAATTAGGTTGTGACAGTTATCCAAAACATAATTTGTTATGCTGCTTAATTATTTAATATGCTGTTTAAAAATTTAAACATGGCCTCTGGTTGGTTGGTTGATAGAGTCCCATTAAGGTGATTTGAAGCTCCTTCAAGACCATAATTATCTACTGAATCCTTCATGGTTCAAATTTAGAAATTAGGTTGTATTCAAGTATTTCTTTAAAATATCATGAAACACTTAGATATTTAAAATATTAATTGCCAAGTGAAGGAAATGGAGTGAAATATCATGTGAAGGCAAAAGTGGTCTATTCACACAGTGCTTCTTTATTATATTATGTGAATTTTCATATATATATATAGATATATATATATCCTCCTATATCTCAGGTTTCCTATGGGATTATAGATGCATGCCATTTTTCCTAGATTGTTTGTTGAAATGAGGTTTTTCACTAAAGTTTTGCCTAAGCTTGCCTGGAACAGCAGTCCTCCCAATTTTCACCTCCCAAGTAGCTGGGATTATAGGGTGAACCTCCATGTCAGCCTGAGTTCACTTTACACTATAATTTTCCAATTCATCATCCTTAAATTCAGCAGTGATAGTAAAGTATGCTATAGGTCTGTAACAATTCCAACTCAATATTTTAAAATTCAGAGTTGAGTGGGAAGTGCCCTACTCTTTTGGCATTGAGATCAAGAATACTTTTAAGAAAAAAAAGGGGGGGGTGAAAAATGCAAGACAAAAGAAGATAAAGGTAATGAGGTGGTTAAACTAAAAGTTAAGGGAAATATGAGAAGTCACAGACACTTGAAACCTTATACAATTTCTTGGGCTTAAATCTAGAAGTCAGTTAGGAAACTATAGTTAGAGGGATTTGAAATTTTCAACCAAGCTTTTAAGATTGAAAGGAGGACCTTAATGATTTGAATACAGGGTGCAGAATGTCATTTTTAGAAAGCCACCTCTTAGAGAACTCTGGTGGCTGATCTGAAATAATGACCCCAGGGTACTTGGCTTCATATTTCTCTCATGGACTACATTTACAGAGTAGAAAAGCAAAAGAGCAAGAGGAGGTTTCCGCTTAGAACATTTTTTAAAATTTAAATTATATATTCAGGACAAAGTCCCAGTCTCAAAAGGCAGTAGGCTATGACTGCTAAGAGGTCACAGGCTCTCCTACTCTTAAGAGATAGCACTCATAGCTGAAGCTACCCAGAAATTGCTTGTTAAATACTGAATAAAACAAAAGCAAAGCTCACACAGGCAAGGATAGACAGCTTTATTAAATTTTTTTCTCTTGTGCATTTTACAAAATTATAGACTGACATTCAAAATTACTACACTAACCATAAACTCATGTGTGTTATTGAAAAGCAGATATGGACACAATTTATACCAGAAACCCCTGTGTGGGGTAGGAGCTGGGTCATTAGAAGATAAGTACAATTGTGGAGAGAGAGAGCAATTGGATTTGATTCTGAGCAGCTAAGGAAAGAGCTTGAGGCTTTTCTTCCTCTGCTTCTTAATGCCTGCTTGAGCTGAAGGCTGGAGAATGGGAGTTGAACCCTTGGTAAAAGAATATTGGTAGGAAACTGGGAGCCGGTGGCCCATACCTGTAATCCTAGCTACTCAGGAGGCTGAGATCTGAGGATTACAGTTTGAAGCCAGACCAGGCAAACTACTCAGAAAAAGCTGGAAGTGGCACTGTGGCTCAAGTGGTAGAGTGCTAGCTTTGAGCACAGAGGCTCAGGGGCAGTGCCCAGGTACTGAGTTCAAGCCCCAGGACCAGCAAAATAAATAAATAATATAGATAGATAGATAGATAGCTGGATGGATAGGTAGGTGGTTAAGTGTTCTGAGTGATTAGAGAGAAGATTCCCCAGTTTAGCCTGGGGAACCGCCTGCTCCCCCATGCATCTCTCTAACATCTTCTAAGCAAGGCCAGCTTTCCTTGTGCCCTGCAACTTACACAGTTGCAAGGGGACTGCGCTCTCAAGATCTCTCCTTTGGTTGTTTGTCCCACTGTCACCATCTTAATAATGGTATTTTAGAACTTTGTGCTTTACACAACTGAAATTCAGTAGGACAGCAGAGCATGCAGATGAGCACAGAGATATGCACAGTATTTGTGTTGGCCACTGCCTGTTCCTCATTTGCATAGTGTTTATGATGCTCCATAGCGTTGAATTCCAATGGAGCTGTGATGAAAGGCTGAGAGTCAGTCCAAGGTTGCATGAAAATTCAGTCAGCCTCAAGAGTCCCCACTTTTTTCCTAAAGTTGAATATGTTTTGAGTCAAAAAATAGAGCAATGGGATGCAAAGAAATGTCAGCAACTTAGGCATCCTACCATATAGTTCCTTTAGCATGCTATTTCTATGAATGACCCCAACACTTGCTACAAATGACACAGAAGCCAAGGGAGAGAGGGAGCAGCCCACAGCTCCTCTGTGTTTCATTCTTCCTCACAGGTCAGTTAGCCTGGGTGAGTGTGTTGGTAGAATGTGCATTTATTAAGAAAATAAACAAAGCCAGAGCATTGGATCTACTTTTCTGGTTAAAAAACAAAATATAAATATATAGGTACTACAAAGTATAACTTGTATCATTTGGACTCTTCTGGGCATGCTCTTATAGTTGGTATTTAAAACTGACCTTGTATAATACAAAAGTGAATGGGAAATTTTATGATAATAGCTAAAATTTTTGATTTAGGCTTAGTGGCTCAAACTTGTAATCCCAGATACTCTGGAGGCAGAGATCAGACAGATCATGGTTCAAGGCCAGCCTGAACAAAAATGTAGCCAAACTCAATCTTGTTAAAGCAACCTAGGTTGCTTTAGAATATTGGAGTCTTTATTATACAGTAAAAAGGCTGCGGGCGGCCAATTGTTACAAAGGCCTACAGCACACATATACACATAACACAGCCAGGAAACATGCTAAAGAGGAAAGAGATAACAAAAACAATACCAACAAGCCAATTCAGCTCCAACGGAGAGCTGAATTGGGACTCCATGATGACTGGAGACTAGACAGGACACAAGACACAGGACACAATCACAGAGAAACCTGTGGCATAGAGTCCCAAGTCTAGGCTAGTCCGGTCCTAAAATAGGTTAGCACAGGGGCAGATCCTCAGGAAATTCCCAGTCCCAGGCACTAGAATGACAGATTCAGTAACCTATCAGCCAAGTGCCTGCCCCTGCCTCCAGGGGTCCGAGTACGCCCATTACCCTCGAGGCAGGTGATTGGGGCGGGGTTGGGGGTTTGGGGGGATGGGGAACGGTGTTCCTTCCTCGAGCATGAAGACAAGATGCCAGACCCTACCATCTACCATGTGACCAATATGGCACTGGCCAGACCTGGCCTCCTTACTTCAGTATATATGGGTGGTACTAGCTATATAAGGTGGCTGTATGTAGGAGGCTCCTGGCCCCAAAAATGGGGAAAAAAGTAACTGAAAAAAAAACTGAATCCAAAAGTTGATCGAGTGCTTGTCCAGCAAGTATGAGGCTCTGAGTTCAAATCTCAGTATTGCTATCTCCCAAAAAAGTAGTAAACATTTAAAAAACAATTTATATTTTTTCTTAGAATTACACAAAATAGTATAGCTTGAAAAAAATATAACAAATCAGGAGAGGAAAGGATAAGGCCTTACATTTTAATGTCCTGGATGGCATTTGTTCTACTTTTTCAACAAGCAACTGTGCATTTTTATATTGCATTGAATCTTGTGACTTCTATAGCCAATCTTACTTTTAGGCCAGTACTCTAAAGAATGCCTTGCCAGAAAATGCTGGAAGGGAAGAATGCTCAGCAGGGAGCAGAAATTTAAAAGATTACCTAACTTCCTTCTTAGTCACAGTTCAATCTGAGAGCACTGTCAGGATCTCCAGGGAAGCAGGCAGATCTGGGCTCTGTCTGTTAGCAATGGGCCTTGGGAAAACTATCTAACCATTTGAGTATAAGTTTCTTCATGTGTGAAAGTGGAATGATAAGTTGTAGAGGGAGGTTGTGAGAGGTAGACATAGCTTTTGCAACGCATGTATCAATATATGAGAGCTATAATGGATATCCATGGATCACAAGATGTTTATAGTACGTGATAGCTAAAATGCTGGTTTTAATTAGGACCTGTTATTTCTAGGGCCTCTAGAATTTTCCTTATGTGGGATGCCACGTTTACTTTGTGAAGATTTGAAAATTTGTGCCTCCTTCCTCCTGACTAAATTCCCACTTAGCAACCCACTTCTGCCTGTCCAAATTTCCTTTCCACAGGCCTGTTGGAATTTTTTCTTTTAAAGTGTGAAACAATCCCGATCATTTCAGTATGACTATGACCACAAGCTGAGGCCATACCTTGCCTAGCAGTGGATATCTGGTAGATAGGAAAGAAAGTGCTTCTGCAAGGGGAATGTGAAGTAGAAGAAGTGTAGGAAGGAAAAAATAAAAGTGAAAAAGAAAAACCAACATAAACGAAGGTTGCCTTCTTGGTAGTTACAAATTAGATTCATAAGCATCAACCTAGAAAAGTATGACCAAAACAAAAGATACAATCTATTACTTCTGTGTTTCATATCAAATAATGGATTGATTGCTGCAAAAAATACCCTTGTTATCTAAAAATTCTGAAAATGTCCATTCAAGATCTTGCAGGCCAGGAAGTACAACAAGGAATAAAGACAGACCCATGCTCAGGAAGTTTGCCATTTGGGGTACATTCTCACCACTCACCCCACCCCCAACCACCTTCTATTCCCCCCCCCATCTCCACCTTCAACGTATAATGTAGGAAAGAGGAAGTGCCAGGAGGTAAGATGTCCAGGAAAGTGCAGCTGTCTTTGTATTTGAGAGTTGTGTATCTCTCTTTACTGTTCCTGTCTCGTGCTATCCCACATGAAGTTTTGCTTTAGGACAATGTTTAGATGATAAGAAACTTTTCTGCATAGATATAAAATGTCAAGCATAATGCCATAAACTTTCCACCTATGTCATTGGATAATTCATGTAAATATTGAGAGTCTGAGAAAATTCAAACCTAAGCTAGCAGAACTCCACTTGGCTTCTCTTGCCACTTGGCTTCCCTTAGTACTACCTGAGGTTTCAAAGGAAATATAGCTTGTCCTTCCAGGCCTTTGTATGTGTTGTTTCTTCTGTCTAGATCAACATCAACGTCTCACTCTGATTATATTTGATTTCAAATGCACCTCAGCTATGGACTGTATTTTTTCCAGCACTTTCTTAACCACAGGGTCTAATCATTCTCTGTTTTGTCCCATGAGGTAACTCCTACACGTGTGTTGTTGCTTTCCTTCTCATGTTGTGCAGGGAGTTTACTGTTTGATGACTTTGCCATCACTTTTTATGGGAAGGGACACGTCTTTTCTGTTTCTGTGTATTCAGTGTATGATAGGAGCTTAACTTTTTTTTTTTCTAAAACACATTGCTTTGGGTACTCAAAACTAAGGAGACAGTGAGAAGATCAGAAAGTAAACCTTATAAAAACACTTTCTGAGCCAGAGAGTCTTTACTGCAATTATTCACATTTACTGTTGTAGTGTAAAATCAGAGATACATCGTAAGATATGTGGCTTAATGATGGTATATGTTTTGAGCAATGCATTGTTAGGTGATCTTGTCATTATGCAGACATCATGGAGTATACACATACAAACTCTGATGGTTACAAAGTCACCAGCTGAAATAATATCACAAGACTCCCACTGATCTGTGATCTGAGGTGTGTTGCTATGTAGCATAAGACTCAAATGAATGTATGTGACTGTGTTCAAATAAGACCTTATTTCCTAAAAATAGGCCACAGGCTGGGTTTGGCCTTCAGGCTATGGTTTGCTGACCCTTGCTGTATTATGTATGCTAACAAATGATGATTAGGAGTAGGAATAGAGATGCATACATATCCAAGCAGAAGGAACATCATGTGAAGGGCATGATGTCAGAGGACACATCACAGTTAAATTACAGCTAGAGGAAATGGCTCAGTATATATGCTAATGAAGTGAAATAAGATAACTAAAATACACGGCAGGAGATGGAAGACCCCTAGTGCCAGAGTGAGGAGTCTATTCTAACCCCAATAGGTAAGGGAATATCCCTGAAGTTTGGGGGCAAATTAACACAGGGCTTGGCTATCTATCAGAAACTTATCCACCCATACTGTACTAGTGGCCTAGAAGATCAAGTGATATGGGAGATAACCTATGCAGGACAGTCACCACAGTAAAGATGGAAAAGACTGGAGCTCACACAAGAACTGCATGAACAAAGCTGTAGGACCAGGCAACTGCTTAGATGCCAAGTGAGGAAAGAAGAAAAAGTAACACTAAGTGTCCTACCCTGGTGGCCTGGGAATACTCAGACTCAGAGACACTAGGAAAGGCAAGTGGCAGGACTGGTTTCAGAGTGAGAGAGAGACAGAGAGAGACAGAGACAGAGAGACAGAGACAGACAGAGACAGAGATGGAGAGGGAGAGGGAGAGGGAGAGAGGAGGGAGGGGGAGGGAGAAGAGATAAAAATGTTGCTTCAGACATGTTAAGTCTGATTTTAATACTTGTTTTGCCTGGTCAAAGCCCAAGTTTAAATACTGTGACTAATAACAACCTTCCTTTCCAAAAGTGGATTAAAATGTTTCAGCCATTTGGCAAAGACAAGGCTTTTAAGTTCTTTTCTAAAATATACCCTTCCATGATGTTTGATGTCTGTTTAAGTTTTATTTTAAGCTGTGCTTGTTCTAACAACTTACGGACACTTAGGAAGTCGCTTTTCCTTCCCTGGGCCTTTTATCTTCCAGACATAAGCTGTGTAATTTTGAACCCATCACGGTAAGTTCCCATGTGCACTATAAAACCGGACAGGTTAAAAGTTAGAGCAGTGAATTTGGGTCCTTCCTTATAAACAAGGATGACTGGTGCAAGTGGAGGCACGTAGTCTATAGGAACACAAACACCCAAAATGCCAAGCTAGAAGGAGACTTGAATTTTGATCCAAAGATGTGTCCAGAAGGAAAATAAATGTGGGACAGAGAAAGTGAGGTGAGGAACTTAGAAGATCTGTGTCAGGTTGTCATATTTTTATAAGATACACTCAAGGACAGAGGCAAAATCACTCAAGTCAGTGATACAGTTGAAGTTTGTGAAAAGAAGCCAGGTGGGCTACAGATAGAGAATATTAACAAAGGGGAGACTAGCTGGCTCTTAACTGCTTACCCTAGAGCAGAAGTGTGTCCACACCTAAAGCCCAGATTGTTTAGTTTCTCCAACATCAAGAAAATGGCAGAGCTGGTTAAGTAGGGACCTCAACACAATTGAAAAATATACTCAACCTGCTCTCACATATAAAAACATAGACATTAAAAAGGATGATCAAATTAGAAGTTACAAGAAAAGCTTACAAATGAAAATCATGCCTTAATCCAAACAGAGTCTATAGTTAAATTCATTGTATTCTCCCAATAATATATACATATAAATACATACACACACATATATTTGATGATTGTAGTGTAGTTACGTGGTTATGTAAGATGTTAATGTTGCCGGAAACAGTGAAAAATATATGGGAACATATATTTTTTTTTTACAACTTTCCTATCAAATCTAAAATGATTCCAAACTAAAAGGCTTAAAACAAAAATGTTTTCTTCCCCAAACCTCTTGGTCCTACAAATTACCTAAATGGAAACTTAGCCATTGCTTAGGATTATACCTCAGTTGCTTAGGGTACCTGTAATAGAAACTGACTTGGTTTGTTAGCCTGGCTCTGCTATTCTGTGTGCTCAGAGCAAATTTACCTAATGCAAGGCTGTATTTACTTTTCCTATAAAATGAAAGCAGTAATGATGCTTACATTCTACAAAACAATCTGGAGATCTTTGCACAGTGTCTAACACATAAATAGTACTCAATAAATGTGACAGCAGTAGTAGAATATTGAGTAGTAGAGTATTGCGTGCATGGACAAGCAAAGCAATCAGAGGGTGTGGTGTTTGGCATATCTCATCACTGCTCTGATTAGATACATAACATGTTTTGCTATGATTTGGACTCACAAACAGAGGATGTGACTTGTTCCAGTGTCCTCTCAAAAATACAATTTTTCAATCCAGCTACTCTTTTTATATAAAAGTAAGCAGCATGACCAGACGGTCCCTGTTCTGGAGTTCTGGAATGATATTAAAAATGAGTAGGCAGAGGGATTTTATTAGTCGTTTGTTGGCTTCACAGCAGTCATTTCCATGAAATTATAGAACAATGACAAAATTAAGCAGCTCTGCTGGGCTTTGGAAAGCTGGTCCCTATGTCTGTAAATGCTCATAGGTCAGGAATGTAGAACAGGAGCAATAAATTGGGGAAATACTGCTGGATGATTCCAGGTTCCTTTCAGGGGCTTGGATGGAGAAAAATAGGCCAAAGACAGGAAATACTGCTAAATTGAAGAAGTCCTGAGTACTTCAATCTTCCGGTTAGCACTATGCACCAGTGTTACAGAGGACCTTTCCCATGAACTGCTAGAATCTTCCCATCTCAAAGAAAAGATGAAGAAAACCTTGAAATCAAAGCTTGGACCTTGGACCTCACCCAAGGATGGGGCCTTCTTCAAGTTCTTTCTTGGCCTACTAATCCTTTGGCTTAGACTTGGGTCCCTGTCCTGTCTCTTCTACCATTCCCTGAAAAGTGAGGCGCACAGGTCAGCATTAATGTGAAGCATAGTTGTCTTCTTGCTACTTTATACCCATTTCCCACCAACCAGATCCTCTAGCTTAGCACCTCAGAAGCTTATGACAGAAGTGAAAGAAATGAATATGGAGCTTAAGACTCAACATGTGTGCTCAAGCCCTACTTAAACTAAGTACTGATAGAAGAAAGAGACTGCTCATATCCTAGACACCGGTTTGGTTTTGTTTCTTTACAGTCAACAGATTCCTGTTGAATTTTAAAGCAAGATCCTTACTTGATCTCTAAGATCCACATAGGGTTTTTGTGAAGCTTAAGTGGGAGATATTAAAAAGTATTTCATACCTAGTAGGCATTTAATACACATTATTTTCCCCCTTGCTATCCTTGAGAGAGCTTTAAGACTGTGTCAAGTTAGTTTTCGACATAACGACTTGTTCGTCTCATTGTTGCAATGGGTCCATCTGTATCCCTAGTTAATGAATTGTTTTTTCCCTTCCCCTCCACAAATTATACAAACATCAAATACAGTGAAAGCAGGAGTTATACCATGGGGGAGGGACATAAAAAGCAACAAAGAAATAATTTTATAAATGTGTTAGAAACAATTGCATGAAAGAAAAAAACATTTGAATACATATCTTAGGGTTCATTTCCCTAACATCAACTTATCTGACCTTTTCTGCTTGACTCAGACATATACTAGTTATTGCAAATAAGGGAAACCATGAAACCTATGTTTCTTTGGGCCTGGCTTACTTCACTTAATATAATTTTTTCCAAGTCTTTCCATTTCCTAACAAATGGGGCAATGTCATTCTTTCTGATGGAGGCATAGAATTCCATTGTGTGTATATACCACATTTTCTGGATCCATTCATCTACTGAGGGGCATTATCTTGCCCATGTAATTGTAACCCCTCTGTACAGTATTTTCACAATAAAAAAAAGACTGTGTCAGAGACTGTCAGCATAATTTATATTGCCATTGGCCTGAAATTTGGCCTTGCTGATCAGGAGAACACTCAAAAGGCAAAATGTCCTAGAATTCTAGGAAACAGCTCTTGTCAATATTTAATTATACCACAGCCTTATATGTAGGTGATGACTGCTCAGATTTTAAAAACCAAGTGAATTTCAAACATGGATCATCTGCTCTCTTTGAGCCCAGATTTCCAACAGTAACTGATTATGATTGCTGTGAAGGATATGTAAGAAGTAATTAGTTAATTGGATGACCTTCTTTCTAATACCCATGTGTTATTTGCTTGAATAAATGTGCCTGCTCTTTCTAAATGTAGTTTTATTTGTAATCCATTGAGACTGGTAAAAGATTTTTTTGATCCTGTCTTGTGCCTCCTTGAAAGCTCCTATGAATATTTCTAACTTATGTGCCTTCTTTCCCCAAAGAAGAGACACAAAGGGGCTCAGAATCTAGCTGGTTATATTTCTCAGTAGCTCTTAGAATTTGTAAAACTGATAGAGAGGTTGCTAGTGCGTTTTCTCAAAGAATGGCAGTGTAAAGGAGACTATTTGCACATGCCTGGAAGGGGGCGTTACATTTTTAAGTCACCTTCCTTTTTAAATTTTCAAGTTTGAGTCTTTAAGCTTCATCTGCTCACACCATACCAAGTACATGTTGAAGGAGTCACAGGGACTATAAACTTTGAGGAGGTGACTCCAATAAGGGGGATAGACAGGAGTCTATCTTCACATTTTGAATTTCTGAACCCAATGAGAATTGATCATTGAAATCAGAGATAATTGAGGATCCATGCCAATGAACAATAGTGAAGAAGGGGAACAGGAAAGAGTTAAATTCAGTGTGATGAAAGGGAAGTTCTTTTAGGTGGAGCAGAAAGAATAAAAATATTCATAAAGCTAAGGAAGAGAAAAAAAATCATGATGCCAAGAAGGCAAGTCAAGAAAGGGAGTAAGGACACAAATGTCCTAGGTTCTCAAGGTCTAAACCTGCCTGTGTTAGTTTTTGCTTTTAAGGAGTTCACTTAATGTCTCTATGCCCTAATTTTCATATCTGAAGCAGCAATGATGATATAATAAGGAGACTAGTAGAACTGCATGTGTTAGTGTCTATTATACAGGAGGTACTATATAAATCTTCACTGAATAAAATTAACAATGACATAGTAGAACATTTTATGGTAACATGAAACAAGGCAAAAATTGTCAAAACCCACAAAAATTTCTAGTGCAAAGAGTAACTGCCAAGTCTAAAAATGTAAAAAAAATGCAGGATGCTGGGTAGAATGCCAACTTTGAACAAGTTTATACTCCCACCAACAATGCAGTAAGGTTCCCTTCTGTCCACATCCCCTCCAGCATCTGTTGTTATTAGAGTTCTTGATTATAGCCATTCTAACAGGGATGAGGTGGTATCTCAATGTTGTTTTGATTTACATTTCTTTTATGGCTAGAGAGGTTGAGCATTTCTTCATGTGTCTATTGGCCATCCTTCCTTCCTCTTCAGAGAAGTTTCTCTTTAAGTCTTTGGCCCACTTATTTATTGGGCAGTTGTTTCTTTGAGGATTTGTTGTTGGGGGATTGAGTTTTTTGAGTTCCAGCTATATTTTAGATATGAGATCCTTGTCCATTGTATGGCTAGTGAAGACCTTCTCCCAATCTATGGGCTTTCCATTGATCTTGCTAGCTATGTCCTTTGCCATGCAAAAGCTCTACAATTTCATGCAATCCCATTTGTCCAACCTTTCTTTGATTTGTTGTGTTTCTAGGTCTCTTTTAAGAAAATTTCGGCCTGCACCAAGGAGAACTAGGGTTCCTCCTATTCCATCCTGTAATGTTTTCAGAGTGTCTGCTCTGACTCCAAGGTCTTTGATCCATTTGGAGCTGATTCTGGTGCAGGGTGATATATAAGGATCTAGCTTTAGTTTTCTACAAGTGGTTAACCAATTTTGCCAGCATTATTTACTGAAGAGGCTGTCTTTCTTCCATTCTATTGTTTTAGTTCTCTTATCAAAGATTAAATGACTATATGTCTGTAGGTTCATTTCTGGGTTTTCAATTCTATTCCATCGATCCTGAGGTCTGTTCTTTTGCCAGTACTAAGCTGTTTTGATTACTATAGGTTTGTAGTAGAGTTTGAATATATATGGAAGTTCCTCAAAAGACTCCATATAGTGCTCCCCTATGACCCAGCAATCCCACTTTTGGGCATTTACCCAAATGATCACAAACAAGACCATACTAAAGCTACCAGCACAACTATGTTTATTGCAGCATTATTTACCATAGCTAAGATATGGAACCAACCCAGATACCCCTCAGTAGATGAATTGAACCAGAAAATGTGGTATATATACACAATGGAATTCTATGCCTCCATCAGAAAGAATGACATTGCCCCATTTGTTGGGAAATGGAAAGACTTGGAAGAAATTATATTAAGTGAAGTAAGCCAGGCCCAAAGAAACATAGGTTTCATGGTTTCCCTTATTTGCAATAACAAGTATATGTCTGAGATAAGCAGAAAAGGTCAGATAAGTTGATATTAGGTGAAATGAATCCCAAGATAAGGATTCAAATGGATTTTCTTCCTTGCTATTGTTTCTAACATATTTATAAGATGATTTTTTTGTTGCTTTGTATGTCCCTCCCCCACGGTATAACCCTTGCTTTCACTGTATTTGATGTTGGTATAATTTGTGGCGGGAAGGGAAAAAGCAAATTGTTTAATTAGGGATACAGGTGGACCCATTGCAACAACGAGATGTACAAGTCTTTATGTCAAAAAACGAACTTTACAACTTTGGCTCGGGGAGGGGGGAGGTGCAGGGGGGGGTAGGTGGGAAGGGATGGGAAGGGGAAACAAAGGAGGAGGCAACAATGCTTGATAAGAAATGTACTCATTACCTTGCCCATGTAATTGTAACCCCTCTGTACAGTATTTTCACAATAAAAAAAGAATGACAACTCTGAGAAAGCAACCTACTGATATTACAAATGTATCAAACAATCTCATATGTAAGAATAATAAAGTCAAAGAAACTTTATACAAACAGTACATCCTAGTTGGTGGAGTTAGGGATTGGTCAACGTTACATATGTACATAGGACCAGGTCAATTAAATAAATGGATTGTTGGTGTTTGGAGCCAAGGTTCTTGCTGTTATATTGGAATTTACAGATAAGCAAGGAGAGGAGGTTAGAACCATTCAGGTGGGCACAGATTAGATTGGAAGACTTCACTCTCATCCCATGTTTATGTTAATGTAGACCTAAGTATTTATATATAGAAATATTTAAAGATATGTTCTTCGATAGGTTAGTAAGGCACGCATGACTTTTCTTTTTGTTCCACTTTGTTTGTTTGTTTGTTTTGAGGCAGAGATTTGCTATATAGCAAGTTTAAACTTGACATTTTCTTTACTTCAGTGCTCGAGGAGTTGGATAGGTGTGTTCCATACATAAACGTCCTTATTCGGCCAGTTGAGAAAAAGTGTAGAAGCAGTAGAACTGTATAGAAAGGAACACTCGTAGCTTCTTTGTTTTTCTTCTTCTTTGGCTATACTGGGATTTGAATTTAGGCCTTTTAAGTTCTTTGGCAAGTGCTCTACCCCTTGAACCTAGTCCTTTTTTTTTTTTTGTAGGTCCTGGGGCTTGAACTCAGGGCCTGGCATTGTACCTGAGCTTCTTTTTGCTCAAGGCTAGCATTCTACCACTTGAGCCACAGTACCACTAACCACTTTTTCTGTTTATGTGGTATTGAGGAAATGAACCCAGGGCTTCATGCATGCAAGGCAAGCACTCAACCACTAAGCTATATTCCCAGTGAAATCTAGTTCTTTTTCAGACATGGTCTTACACGTTTTCCCAAGGGTCAGCCTTAGACTGTGATTCTCCTCTCTTCCTCACAGGTAGCTGGGATTACAGAAATATGCCACCACACCTGGCTTGTTGGTTGAGAGAAGATCTTGCTAAGTTTTTGCTCAGGCTGGCCTCAAATCACAATCCTCTCCATCTCTGCCTCCTTCGTAGCTGAAATTACAGACCTACATCATCATGGCCAACGCTTTTAATGTCACCTAAAAATGTTATCTTAGATCAGGCAAACTGCTGAAAGTTAAAGAAGGATACAACAAAGAGTAAAAACACAAACAAAAGAACATTCCTTTTTTTTCTAAGAGACTGGTCCAGAATTTCTTTAGTAGTAACATAATTAGCCTTATGGTCAAAAGAAAATACTATTTCTTTTTGGCTAACATTTCCAGAATTTTTATTTTGTGCCTTATCCCCAGTTCTCAACTGAAATTTGGATATAGAAAGGTTTAACAATTCTTGGTAGGTGTCTGAAGAAAGGATTTTAAGGTTTTCAGTTGTATGAAGGGCTATTTGGTATTTTCCTATTATTTAAGAAGTCATTAAGGAAATGTGTATGCCAAACCACACCACCAATTTTGAGATATCGATTCTAACAGAGATATCAATATTCTAGTCACATCAGCAGCATTTAACCTCAGCTAATGTGTACTGACTCGTGCACTTTGCCTGCCCTTTAAGCCATTTTTATCTTTGCTTTAGGCAGAATGCATTTGGATTCTACATATAATTATGGTCAAGTACTTGGATCTCAAACACTAGATTTTGCAGGAAGAGGAAAGGAAGGAAGGAAGGAAGGAAGGAAGGAAGGAAGGAAGGAAGGAAGGAAGGAAGGAAGGAAGGAAAGAAGGGAGGGAGGGAGGGAGGGAGGGAGGAAGAAGAGATGTAGGGAAGGAAAAAAAGAAAAAAGGGAAGGAAAGAGGGAGAGGAAGGAAAGAAGGAAGAGAGAAAAATAGAAGAAAGGAAAGAAAAAACCCAAAGAAGTGCAGGGTTTTACAAACATTTCAGAGGCATATCTGCCTTTCAGGCTTTGTATTTCAAAAGCTGAAATCCGAGTCTCCGGTGGCTTTGATTATAATTGTTGCTATGTGGCTCTCGTGTTGTCCTGGGCACCACATAGATGCCCACATTTGCCACTGGCTGAATAGCACTGATTACTGGCTGAATATGACACTGACAAGCCCAGAGGTCTTTCAGCTCCTCCACTTGCAGGAGGGGAAGAAATGTCCTCGAGGCCAGACCCATTCAGCCCTTGGATGTGTTAATTTGAAATACTTTCATCACTCCAATTTCCACTTGTGTGGATTTTTCCTGGCTCTAACTCAGTGACCTAATTCTCTAATTTTCTCCCCTCTGAGAACATACTTCTTATTTTTCCCCCCTAAAATCCACACCATTCCCCCCTCCCTTCCCTTTTGATTCCTTACTCAGCCTGGAAACCACCTCACCACTTGTAATTAGCCTGAATACTTGAGGGAGGGAGGGAGGGAGCGGGCTGGCCTCAGGAAATGGAGGAGAAAGCAAGATTCCTTAGTCCAAGAGCAGGGCAGAGAAGCTCATGCCCATGTGAGCACATTGATTCTCTCTTTGCCTGTGTTTCTATTATAACACACCCAGCACTGTTGGGTGCCTAGTCTTTGTGTCATTCTCTAGCCTTAAGTCACCC
This sequence comes from Dipodomys merriami, assembly GCF_024711535.1. Lineage (NCBI taxonomy): Eukaryota > Metazoa > Chordata > Mammalia > Rodentia > Heteromyidae > Dipodomys > Dipodomys merriami. The sequence continues at coordinate 44,459,628 of NW_027202271.1, read as the reverse complement.
AGGCTCCGTATTCTCAGATCCTTAAGCCAAGAATATATAGTCTCTAATATACTCTTGGACCAAATGAAGAGCAAAAATATGCAACCTTTAAATGTCAGGTTAGCAGCTGTGTGTGTGTGTGTGTGTGTGTGTGTGTGTGTGTGTGTGTGTGTGTGTGTGTGTGTGTGTGTGTGTGTGTGTGTGTGTGTGTGTGTGTGTGTGTGTGTGTGTTTTCCCCTTTCTTTTCTGGGTACCTGTACTAAATGAAATGGGTCTATAGTTACGTCACATAAGTCTGACTTGTATTCCTCTGAATAGCATGTTGAGCTAATTTTACCATATATTAGTATGTTTATTATGTCCTTATTAATATTATTGGTATGAAAAAAATGTTAATGGTTCCTATACCTTTTTTACAAGTCTTTTTTTTCAGTAATAGTAGCTATGACTCATGCTGTCCCCTGTTCAGTGTTTTAATTATATTATCCAATTAATCTCCACAGCAACCTGGGAAGTTGGTATTGAAAGCCCTATTTTACACATGAAAAATCCAAGGCTTGGAAGTAAGTCTAACAGTTTCTCAAGGAAGCTGACACGATCTCAGATGGAAACCCAGGAATCTTTCATTTCAAGTGTTTATTTTAAATGTTTGTAGGAAACAACTACATGCTCCAGTTTGAAAATTGTGGAAGAAAAATATATTAGAGGAGGACAATAAAACAAGGAAGGAAAGGAAAGGGAACGAGAGTGTCTTCTATTCACACATAGTATGTAGACAATTTGAGGAAGGCAGGAAGGAAGCTGGTTGTCCAACACCATTTAAACTTAGCACAAAGCAAGGGCAAACAATGTACTGGGCATGTCATCTTGTTGCTGTGTCTCCAGGAGTGGTTAGAGGCAAGCCAGGTCTGAAAAACAGTTGTTGAATATGATGTGAACAGTGCTTATCTCCTCAAAGTTTTTTGAATGGCCATCTACTTTCCATTAGCCATTGGTGGGTTTGTATTTCCTTCTCCAATTTAGTAAAGAAGGCATGAGTTCTTAGTCTCCTAACACATAAAATTTCATACATGTTCCCTTTATCCCTTAATAAGTATAAAGGAAAATAATTGAAAATTAATTTAACAAATGGAAATAAGAAGCAATATACAGACAAAAGAATACTTCTCTTGTTTGCAAATCTTCCTACTGGGAGCCAAAACCATAGCATTTTATTCCCTTCTATACATTTTTATGTATTTTTCAAATCCTAAAGTGAATATGCCATTGTAATGATTGGATACACTTTTTTTTTTTTGGGGTCCGGTCGTGGGGCCTGAACTCTGGGCCTGGGCGCTGTCCCTCAGCTCTTCAGCTCAAGGCTAGCACTCTACCACTTGAGCCACAGTGCCACTTCCAGCTTTTTTCTTTTTGCTTATGTGGTGTTGAGGAATTGAACCCAGGGCCTCAGGCATGCAAGGCAAGCGCTCTACCACTGAGCCACCTTCCCAGCCCCTGGATACACATTTTATAGTCTGTTGATTAGTATTAGTTTATCAAAAGTGATAATGATAATGTACATTGTTTTTTTTTTTTAATTTTAGTCAGTCATGTGGCTTGAATTCAGGGCCTGAGTGCTGTCCCTGAACTTTATTGCTCAGTGCCAGCACTCTACCACTTTGAGATATAGCATCACTTCTCATTTTCTGGTGTTTAATTGTAAATAAGAGTCTCACAGACTTTTCTGCTGGGACTGGCTTTGAACCGTGATCCTCAGATTTCAGCCTCTTGAGTAGCTGGGATTGTAAGCATGAGCCACCGGCGCCTAGCTGATTGCTATTGATACTTATTTTCTTTACTCTAAAGACTCTCGTCTTTATTCTGGCAACCAGGGCACCAGAAAATACCTCTGCCACCTGTGTCAGGTGGTTATTTTTTGTGTGTTCAGAAGACAGTATAGTTAGAACTCCTCCTGCTGCCTCGTTGCCAAAGCTCTTGGTGTTTCCAAGAGCTCAACTCCAGAGCCATTGCAGCTGAACCCTGGCTGGCTGGCTTGAATATAATCACTGAGAAAGCCATGGGTGACATCGTAGGTGGCCGTGGTCACCCATCAGTGGACCCACACAAATCTACAGGAAATGTGATTTCAGTTTACCTTTGAAGTTCATGTGGAGAAGACCATTCACTTCTGTGACCATGGCATTGAGCTATTTTCGTAATTTCCCATAGCTTAAGGGCTTTTCATGGTGCATTAAGTAGCTGCCATGTTTAAATAGCATTATAGGCTATTAAATCTATGACCCACAAAATAGGAAGCTCAAAAAGCACAAAAGAGATTTTTGTAGGAGTGGTTTTCCATAAGGTTATTTCTCTATGAAATAAATGTTAATTGTCCTTTATGTAATGAACAGGTCTTTGCATTCTTGAGATCACCTGCAAGGGGAATGAAAAAGGAGAAAATGTTTGACTAGCTCCACCTAATTTCCTCAGTTACATGTGTTTTTGGCTTCTTG